>NC_063166.1:29868415-30179040 GCF_023159225.1 Perognathus longimembris pacificus
GACTGGGACTCTGTGCACAAGGAAGCCCTTTGGTCTGGTCTGTTGGGGACACTGTGAAGAATACATGGTTTGGGGCTCATCTTGAAGATAAAGGTGAAGATGGAGGCTAAGAGCAGAAAGGTGAGCCAAGGGACAAGAGTGAGAGCTGCTGTTTGTTTTCTCTCTGAGTTTTGATGTTTTTCTTTAAAGATAACTTGATTAGAAAGGTCTTCTGTGAAGACTTGAAACACCTGTGGGAGAGGGTTGCACTTTTCTCTTTGCCTTCACACCTCTGAAACCCAATGGATGCTTGGATAAATTAATGTAAACTCTACTTCTTACCATCCAACACTATGAGGGTAACAGAGGGAAGGATGTATGGGATATATGACTTCCAAAAAGTTATATATCCATTGCTATAATAACTGGAAGTAGAGACAAGACTTCAGTAAACCAAAAAACAATTATACAACTGACATAGCTAGCCAAGAATGAGAGAAGGAAAAGATTTATGGAAAAGCATTTTATAGTCTGTAGAAAGGAAAGCCCCCATCCATGCATGGTTTCTAGCTCCCTGCTTCCATCGTACACATAGGCTGGTCCCAAGCTTTAGAAACAACTGAGTGCTATTTCTCCATATTCTGAAAGTGCCTTGACTCATACTATCCTGACTCAGGAGTTGACATTTAAGTATTTATCACCAAGGTCCTTTGTGTCCCTACACCAAAACCAAGAGAGGATAAAGGGAAGCAAATGACTTAACAATTTTGCTAAACTATAACTATGAAAATGATACAATTAAAATTATTACATACTGTGACACTAGGCTAAAAGTCTAAGAAGCCCCAAGATACCATTAGAAGAGGAAGAAATTGTAATATTTTACTGCACATGAGTAACTATATTTTGTGAGAACTCCTCATTGTATTTTTATAGCCTTTACTATGAAGAGCATGAAGGGAAGAAGTTCAAAGTTCTCAACACAAGAGAAAGGTAAATGCTTACAAAAAGGAGAGCTGTTACCAGGCACTGATGGCTCATACCTGCAATCCTAGCTACAAAGGGAGCAGAGATGTGAGGGCTCTTGTTCAAAGCCAGCTGAAGTAGAAAAATCCATGAGACTCTTATCTCTAATTAATCAGCAAACGCCAGAAGTGGGGGTTTGGTTAAATGATAGAATGTCAGCCTTGAGCAGAAAAATCCAAGCAAGAGTAAAAATACAAAGAAAGTAGAAGCATAAATTGCTGTGGTTGGATCCTTACATACTATATACATATAAAATACTACATGCATTTATAGATATGTATAATTTTCTATGAGTTAGAAATAGAGTTTCCATATCACTCCATAGTCCTAATGAATAAGAAGTAGTTTCCTGGAGAGGCATTTGCACACCTACATTTTGTCATAGCACTATTATAATAGTCATAGAAATTCTCAAATTTGTTACTAAAAAGGTTTGCAAAGCATTCTATTACAGTGTTCTGAATCTTGCTTATTTCTGTTGTGATGCTCACATTCTCATCTCTGATTTTATTTGGGTATGTTCTTTTTTTTATATGGTCAGATTTTCTAAGGGTCTGTCAACTTTGTTAATTTTTTCTAAGAACCAACTCTTTGTTTTGTTGATCATTGTTGGACTCTAATTCACTTAATCCTGGTTTAATTTTATTTATGCTAACATATTTGAGAATCTGGAAGAAGTGGAAGCATTGCTAGCAAATATTGGTATACACAAACTAAACCAAGAAGATTGAAACCAACTGAATAGATCCATATCAAATGAAAGACCTCCCATTCAAGAAAAGCCCAGGACCAGATGGATTGACAGCCAAATTTTATATAGCCTTCAAAAGAAACTCACTCCAGTACTCCTCAAAATCTTCAATGAAATTGAAAGCTAAAGATCACTACCAAACTCATTCTATGAGGCCAGCATAACCCTCATTTCAAAACCAGATAGGACCCATCAAAGAAAGAGATCTGTAGACCCATTTTTTAAATGAACATCAATTTAAAAGTTCTCAATAAAATTCTATTCAACTGACTTCAATAACTAATAATAAAAAAAACTTATGCCCTATGAGCAAAAGGGATTCATTCCAGGGATGCAAAACTGGATCAATATATGCAAGTCAATTAATGTAATTCAACACATCAATAGGAGCAAGAACAAGAACCATATGATCATCTCCATATGATCATCTCCATAGATGCAGAAAAAGCATTTGACAAGATCCAACACCCTTCTATGACGAAAGCTCTGGAGAAAGTAGGAATCCATAGAACATTCCTCAATATAATAAATGCTATATATGACAAACCTACAGCTAGCATTATATTTAATGGTGAAAAGTTAAAAACATTTCCTGTAAAATCAGGAATAAGACCAGGATGTCCACTGTCTCCACTCCTCTTCAATGTACTATTGAAATTCCTAGCCAGAGCAATAAGGCAAGAGACAAACATAAAGGGGACACATATAGAGAAAGAAGAAGTCAATCCCTCACTCTTGGCAGATTATGTGATCTTGTATTTAAAGAATCCCATAGACTCCACTCCCAAGTTCTTTGAGCTGATGCAAAACTTTGGCAAAGCAGCAGGGTATAAAACTAATCCACCAAAATCAATAGCTTTGATTTGCATTTGCTTTCTGGCCAGAAATGTTGAACATTATGTATCTATTGACCATTCTTATTTTCTCTTTAGAGAAGTCTCTCTTTAAGTCTTTAGCCCACTTATTAATGGGGCAGTTGATTCTTTGAGGATTTGTTTTGGGGGACTTAATATTTTTAGGGCAAAAAAGTCTTTATTACTGTGCAGGACTATGCTTCACCATTCAAGGAGCAAAGTGCCGGGACTTAATTTTTGGAGTTCTAAGTATATTTTAGAAATGACGACCTTGTCTGTTCTGTGGATAATGAAGATCTTCTCCCAATCTGTGAGCTTTCTATTTATCTTGCTAGCAATGTGCTTTGCCATGCAGAAGCTTTGTATTTTGATGCAACCCTATTTGAGATTCCACCTCACCTCAGTTAGAATGGCCATTATCAAGAAAACTAATAACGGGGCTGGGGATATAGCCTAGTGGCAAGAGTGCCTGCCTCGGATACACGAGGCCCTAGGTTCGATTCCCCAGCACCACATATACAGAAAACAGCCAGAAGCGGCGCTGTGGCTCAAGTGGCAGAGTGCTAGCCTTGAGCGGGAAGAAGCCAGGGACAGTGCTCAGGCCCTGAGTCCAAGGCCCAGGACTGGCCAAAAAAAAGAAAACTAATAACAACATATGCCAGCACTAGTGGTAGGAGTGTAAATTTGTTCAACTATTCTGGAATGCAGTATGGAGGTTCTTCAAAAGACTAAACATAGAGCTCCCCTATGACCCAGCAATACCGCTTCTTCTGAGCATTTACCCAAAGAATCATAAACAAGGCCATACCAAAGCTACCAGCATAGATAACATACATGCCATAGATAAAATATGAAAACCATCCAGATGCCCCTCAGTAGATTAATAGACCAAGAAAATGTGGTATGTATACACAATGGAATTCTATGCTTCCAACAGAAAGAATGACATTATCCCATTTGTAGGGAAATGGAAAGACTTGGAAAAATATATTAAGTAAAGTGAGCCAGACCTAAAGAAACATAGATTACATGGTTTCCCTCATTGGTAATAATTAGTATATGTCTAGGATAGTCCTAGAAGAGGATCACAATAGCTCATATAAGATGATGCTAAGGGAAATGAGCTTCAAGATATGGAAACAAGATGTTTTCATTATTGTTGTTATTGTTTCATTGTTGTTATTTTTAATGTACTAGGTGAAGTTATTTCTTTTTTTCTTATGATTTATCACGTTGTCACTGTATTTGATTTCAGTACCCTGAGTATTGTTTATACATTTATCTGAATTAGGGAAGGGGAGGGGAACATCAAAGAGGTGAAACAAACAATGTATAGTGAAAGAATGCAACAGTGAAATTCATAAAAGCAAGGCTGAAATCTGAAAGCAACTCCTCAAAAAATACCTAGGAATTAACTTAACCAAAGAGGTGAAGGATTTCTTTGATGAAAAATTTAAAAACCTGAAAAAGGAAATTAAAACAGATTTAAGGAAGTAGATAAACCTCCCATGCTCCTGGATCGGGAGGATTAACATCATGAAAATGGCAATACTGCCCAAAACTATCTACAAATTCAATGCAATATCCATTAATACCCCAACAACATTCTTTAATGAAACAGAGGAAGTAATCCAAAACTTCATATAGAATAATAGAACACCCCAAACAATTCTTATCAGGAAGAACAGCACTGGAGAATTATCAATACCAAACTTCAAGTTCTATTATAAAGCAACAGTTATAAAAAACAGTTTGGTACTGGCACACAAACAGGTCTGAGGACCAACAGAATAGAACAGAATACCTAGAAATGATCCTACAGACCTGTGGCCACCTAATCTTTGATAAGGGAGTCAAAATCATCAGATGGAAGAAAGATATCCTCTTCAACAAATGGTGCTGGTAGAACTGGCTATACATGTATAGAAAACTCCGAGATGAAATACCTTGAGGTAATAGCAGATACTCTGATAATATTAAAGGGATAGGGGGTACACTAGGGCTTCTTGGCACAGGTAGAAACTTCCTAAGTAAAGATCCAGAAACACAACAAATCAAAGAAAGGCTGGATAAATGGGATCACATCAAACTGCATGGGAAACAATACAGGTAGCAAGATAAATAGAAATCCCACAGATTGGGAGAAGATCTTCACTAGTATACAACAGTCAAGGGCCTCAAATAAAAATATACCTAAATCTAAAATCGTTAACCCCCCCAATAACAGATCCTCAAAGCAATAACCACCCCATTAATATGTGGGCTAAAGAATTAAAAAATAAGAATAGCCAACAGGCACATGAAGAAATGTTCATCATCTCTGGCCATAAAATAAATGCAAATCAATACTACATTGAGATTCCACTTCACCCAAGTTAGAATGGTTACTATCAAGAAAACTTATAATAACAGATGCCGGCAAGGACGTGGCCAAAAGGGAACTCTACTATACTTTTGGTGGGAATGTAAACTGTTTCAACGACTCTGGAAAGCAGTATGGAGGTTCCGCAAAGACTAAACATAGAGCTTCCCTATGACCCAACAATCCTGCTCCTGATCATTTACCCAAATGACCACAAACAAGGCTATGCTAAAGTTACCAGAATAACTATGTTCATTGCAGTTTTATTTACCATAGCTAATATATGGAACCAACAGGAAGAATGACATCACCTCATTCATAAGGAAATAGAAAGACTTTGAGAAAATCACATTAAGCAATGTAAGCCAGACCCAAAAAACATAGATTCCATGGTTTTCCTCATTTTTATTGATTAGTATATGTCTGGGATAGTCCAGACAAGGATCACAATGGCTCAATAGCTATGTACATATAAGCATATAAAATGATGCTAATTGAAATGAACTTCAAGATACAAAACAAGAAGTGTCTTTTTTTTATAATGTAGAATGTGAAGTTATTTCTTTTTCCTTTCATGTTTTCCTTTTACTTATCCCCTGTTGTTACTGTTTTGATTTTGGTACCCTGTGTCTTGCATATATATTTATCTGATTTGGGGAAGAGAAGAGGAATAACAAAATGGTGAGACAAAGAACAAAGACTGAACCAATACAACAGTGATACTCACAAGGCAGTATGTTAGAAATGAACTTTACAAATTGAGGGAAGAGGAGTCCAGGAGTGGTGGGAAGGAATGTAGGAGAAAATGAGGGAAAGGGTAATATTGTTCGTGAAGAAATGTATTCATTACCTTACTTATGTAACTGCAACCCCTGCAACACGTGAATGGAAGAATGGATAAATAAAATGTGATATCGATACCAAAAAGAATTTTGGTTGGGCTGGGAATATGGCCTAGTGGTAAAGTGCTAGCCTTGTATACATGAATCTCTGGGATTGTTTCCTCAGCATCACATATATAGAAAAAGCTGGGAAGTGGCGCTTTGGCTCAAGTGGTAGAGTGCTAAACTTGAGCAAAAAAGAAGCCAGGGACAGTGCTCAGGCCCTGAGTTCAAGCCCCAGGACTGGAAAAAACAAAACAAACAAACAAACAAAAAGAATTTTAGTCAGCTGTCAAGGAAAAAAAATTACCTCATTTTAGACGAATGGATTAGGAAAATGTGGTATATATACACAATGGAATTTTATGCCTCCATCAGAAAGAATGACATTGCCCCATTCGTAAGGAAATGGAAGGACTTGGAAAAAATTATACTAAGTGAAGTGAGCCAGACCCAAAGAAATATGGACTCTATGGTCTCCCTTATTGGGAATAATTAGCACAGGTTTAGGCAAGTCACTGCAGAGGATCACAAGAGCCCAATAGCTAGACCCTTATGATCACATAAGATGATGCTAAGTGAAATGAACTCCATTTTATGGAAATGATTGTTATATCACACTTGTAACTACTTTCAACATCCCATGTGTATCTGTAGTTTCTACTATTGATGATGTTCGTGTATCACCTTCTTGTGATTATATCTACACTATCTCTGTAATCTTATCTGAGTGTATGGAAAACAGTGTGCACTGGTATTAGAATTAGGAAATTCAAAGGGAATACCAAAATTGAGAGACAAAGGGTAAAATAAGAGAAACAACAACAAAAGCAATACTTGCAAAACTGTTTGGTGTAAGTGAACTGAACACCACAGGGGGGGAAAGGGGGAGGGGGGAGAGGGGTATGAGGGACAAGGTAACAAACAGTACAAGAAATGTATCCAATGCCTAACGTATGAAACTGTAACCTCTCTGCACATCAGTTTTATAATAAAAACTTTAAAAATAAATAAATATATGCCAAACTGAATTTAAAAAAAAGAAGAAAAAATTACCTCATTTACTGGAAAAGATAAAAACTGAAGACCATTGTGTCCAGTGAAACAATTCAGTCCCCCGTAAAAGAGAACCATGACATACTTTCTCTTATTTATGGAAGCAAGGAAAAAGATAAAACAAAGCAAAAACATTAAAACCATGAAAATAAGAGGGAGGTAGATGGGCAAGAAAAAAAGAGAGGGGTGACTGAAGATAAAGTGTAATAACACAGTAAAATTCATGTACTGAAATATCATGACATTACCCACTACTGTGAACATCTACCAACAAATACACACACACACATACTTGCACACACACACACATACACACACACACACCACTTCTGCTTTTTATATCATTGACATAAAATATAATCTCAAATTAGAATAAGTAGCATTATCTAAGAGTTGGAAAGTGTTTTCTCCAAGGCTGAAATATTGAGGTTTAAATCTTGGTCTACCAGTTCCTAATCAAGTGGCCTCTGTCATTCCCTCACCTGTAAAATAGGATAATAGTATTTATCTCATAGTGTTCTTGGAAGGAATGAATGAAGTAATTCACATAAAACTGTCAGAACAATGCCTGACACGTAATAAATGCTCAATAAATGTTGGCTATTATTATATCCAGTGTTGGGGTCACCACAGGTCACCTTGTTGGCACTCAATAAAAATCTGTGATTGTAAGGAATGATTGACTTAAATGAGTAACAAATAATAACGTAGCACTTCATATAAGTTCATTTTAATAAAATTACCCCCAGAGAGGCCTACCTACAAGCAAACTCAGACATGAATGGAAATGAAGTGTAGGTGCTGGAGAATTGCAATATTCAACAGCCAAGATGGCTTTGCTGTGGAAAAGTGGTGCGGCGGGGGGGGGGGGGGGGGGGTGATACTGGGAGGGGTGTTGCTTTCTGAAGGTGGTTGAAACCAGAACTTGGTTAATACCTTGCCTGGTTGAGAATGAGGAATTGTCACACAGGGAAAACTTGAAGGTTTCAGTGAGCCCTGAGTATTGAATCATGAGAGCTACTTCCAAAGCAACAACACATCTTTTGCTATTTATTTACTTATCCTTATAATATCGAAACAAAATGGCTATGATGATGAAATTTGTTGTGTTACTCAAGCTTCCACATTAAAACCCTGCTTCTCATTACTCCTGCCAAATATTGCTACGGGAGTGGTCTTGAAACCCTGCCATCATGCGTGTTGAAATAGTCTGGTGTAAAACTTTATTCTGGCAGACACAGGTGTGTATATTTGGAAACAATCAACTGGCTTGCTGACTCACTGGCTTCCCTCATTTTATCTGATGGAGGTCTGTCTGATGGGAAGATCCATTGTGGGAGCCGGTCACAAGGGGTGAATGTCCTGCCATAGATAGGTGGAAACATCCAGGGTTTGAATCTGTCTCCAGAGAGTCAACTCAGACCCTGCCAGAACTTCCTTTCCAAACAAAGTAGTACCTTCCTTAGATCAGAAATGTCTTGCTTCCTTACACACACACGCACACACACACACACACACACATCCAAATTGCTCCCTAATTTAACTACTAGCTCATTCTTCCACTAGTTAGTGCATGAGACTCTCAATGTTCCAGTATTGTTAGCTGTCTCCTTTTGAAGCAGGTAACTTCTATGACTTGGACAAACTTCCTCATGCTAATTCCCTTTTATTATTTGGGAAATAGATATTTTTTCATATACCTAACCATCATAATGCTTTCCTAGTCTAGAGCTGCCTCTTCAATGGCTTTCTTCAAATCTGTATTGTATTGTTTCTGTCTCCTAAACATTTACTAGATTTCTTTGTGTATCTACATGAACATCCTTTCTTGGTTGCCTGGATGGTTTCTCTTCCCCAGTTTTACTACTCTTCTTAGTCTTTTCATATCATTTTTGAAAATACTAAGGGAAATGATTTTAAACATAGAGGAATGACTTAAGAGTAAGAATAGCAAAACAACAGCTGCCTATATTCTACTCTGATTCATTTGTCATTCCTACTTTACCCTATTTATTGGTGTGGATGTGTGTACATTTGTACATGTATACATACACATGATGTTTGGACATATAAAGCTATATATTGAGCTATATATTTTCCTAAGTATGTTTCTCAATAATTCATTAGGATGTTTAGAGATGTTAGTAATGTTATTTTGACCCACTTACTTCACTATCCTATGAGCTCTAAATATCTGTATATATTCTCTTGGATTTATACAACAAAAGTATTACTGTTAGATGGAATTGTACCTTCTCTTTCCCAATGCTGTGTCTCCTCCTTTCACTAATTAACACCACAAACAAAGTCAAAAAGAGTCTCTCCAACCCTCAGAGGCATGTTCATTTTGTCTTTTATCTCGGAATACATTCCCTATTGAGGACATGATTGAGATAGGCACTCGCTATAGTTCCACAAGAAAACTATGAGCTCCATGTATTGCTTAAATCTTTAGGATCTGATAAATTGAGTTCAGATTTATCTCTGTAACTACTAGTCCCATGACACTGGGAATGTGTTCAACTTTTGTGTATGTTAGAGTAACCATGTAATAACTCTTAGGAAATTTAATAATATATGTGTGTAGCATATCACAAAGTTACATTATTTGTTGTTATTGATATTAATTTGCTTAGAAAATAAATCTTATACTGAACAAAAAGTTGCTAAAGTCAAGTAGAAAAGGTATTTTTTTCTTGAACCATTTGAGAACATGTCACCAACTGGATACTTCAGTGTGTTAATTGGCTGGTTCAGGTTTTCTCACACTTCTGTTTTCTTGTTCATAGGCTGATGGTTCTACTATTTGAGCCACACTGCCCACTCAGGCTTTTTGTTTCTTATTTTGGAGATGGAGTGTTCTTCCCAGGCTAACTTTAGACTTTGATCCTTCAAGTCTCATGAGCATGTAGGATTATAGGTATGAGCCATGGGTTCAGAGTTGGATCTTAAAAGGGGTGACATTAATCAAGATATTTCATATTCATAAACTTGTTTGTTAAGCAGCAACTGCTTTGTACAACTACTTAAAATGATTGTATTTTTAAAGAAGCTGGTATTTTCTTTTATGATCACAATACTAACATCAAATTCAGGAAATTAGTAAATATATTAAGGCTCTGAACTTCTGGTCCTAGTCAAGTTTTTATAATTATTGCAAATGTCCCTTCTGGCAAAACATACAACAAGCTGATACTTAGGAGGAGGAGATCAGTTCCAAGCCAGCCTGGGCAGAAAAGTCCATAAAACTCTTTTTTTTTTGGCCAGTCCTGGGGCTTGGACTCAGGGCCTGAGCACTGTCCCTGGCTTCTTTTTTTTGCTCAAGGCTAGCACTCTGCCACTTGAGCCACAGCGCCCCTTCTGGCCATTTTCTGTATATGTGGTGCTGGGGAATTGAACCCAGGGCCTCATGTATAAGAGACAAGCACTCTTGCCACTAGGCCATATCCCCAGCCCCTCCATAAAACTCTTACCCCAATTAACAAGCAAAAGTTAGGAAGTGGAGCTGCAAGTTAATGCCAACATGGAGTATAAAAGCTAAAGAACAGCTCCAGCATTTAGGCCCTGAGTTCAAGGCCGAGCACTCACAACTCACACACACACACACACACACACACACACACATTACCACCACCATCACCACCACCACCACCACCACCACCACCACCACCACCACCACCATCATCACCAGCAGCAACAACAACAAAAATAATTGCAAGCTGTATTCAGTTCTTATATATTTCCAGTGTGCTTCAATTTGGAATAGTTCCCGAGCATTCCCTTCATTTTAGTGCTCTTCTACAAGTTATTTTGAAGGTTGCTGCTTAATTTGGAGTTTATCTGATATTTCTTCATGAGTAGATTCAGGATAAAAATCCTTGACAGGAATATGACAGGAGAGACACTGTGTTCTCCTGGCATTCTATCAGGGTGTGTGATGGCCATCTATCCCATTGCTGACAATGCGATATTTTCACCAGGATCGCACAACTCAAGTGGTGTCTGCCTAATTTCTTCATAAAAAGTGATTGTTTTGCATTTTGTGACTGAGGCAAGTTTGTACTGTTTCATATTAGCTAAGCCAGAACCTGGATTCCAAGATTCCTTCTTTCCCTGTGTGGTTCTGAACTTGGAATGATCACAAGAGAAGCTTAAACAAGAACTAGAAGGCAGATGGAAACAGTAGCTGTGTTTATGGTCAGAGGGTTGGTGGGATTTCTGGATGCTGCTCATGAACAATCTGAGAAATCTGCTTTCTTATCTGGTTGACATGAACTGGCCCCAGAATCCTTGGGTCTCCACTGCCTGCCGGAACTGTTCCAGGAGCACGTTTAGCCTTACAACCAAGGGTACCAGCTTATGAAGGTCATTTTATTAACACCAGATGAAGTAAGTTCAACCTTATGAGTTCTGGTTTTGCCCTTCCCTTCTCATTTCAGTCACGATCTATTCTGACAGCCTATGCTACTGTGCAGCTTCAGAGGCTCAAGTGAAAACCACATATTAACTTTACAACCAGAACCCAGCAGCATCTCATCTCCATACCGATCCTAGAACTTCTGTTTCTCTGATAGAAACATTTATATCCCTCAAGTTATCTGGAAAGCCAAGAGTATAGTTCATTCCCAGCCAAAGCCTTGAGATTAATCCTGCCTTTGTTTTCTGTATTTGTGGCCCTCTGCTCATAGTGAGATACACATTGCTATCAGAATAAAAATTATTATTGCACTGATCAATCTCGTTAAACCTCATTGGTTATCAATGCTCATCCGCTCCCCAGCCCCCATGGCAGATACTCAAATCAGCTTGCCTCTCCCTGTGATCTCCTTCTTATCTGCTTGGTGTTTGACATTGTGTGTCTAGTGAGTTTTCTTTCTTTCATTTTTTTTCCTACTTGGTCGAATCTTTTTTTGGGGTGGGGGGGTGGGGTGGGGTGGAGAGTGCTATCCCTGAGCCTCTTTGTGGTTAATTAGAGTCTCACAGGGACTTTTCTTTTCTGCCTTGGTTGACTTCAAACTGCAATCCTCAGCCCTCAGCCTCCTGAGTAGCTAAGATTACAGGTTTGAGCCACCAGCATCTCGCTTCTACTTGGCAGCTCTTATTCCTAGGTTTTCCTCACCCCAAGTCCACTCATGCCTTCTCTTTCTTCTCAGATTTTCACTCTCTGTTCTGCCCTCTTACCTTTCACTTGGCCTACCCCACCCCTGGACGCACCTGTGTTCTCCTATCCCATCTCCACATCTTTAAAACTGAATTTCCAAGAAGTTAAAAAAAACAAACAACAGTATGAGCTAGGGTGCCCTTGGCTCATGCCTGTAATCCTAGCTACTCAAAAGGCTGAGATCTGAGGACCTTGGTTCAAATGAAGGTAATCTGAGCAGAAAAGTCCATGAGACTCTTATCTCCAATAAACTACTCAGGAAAAGCTGAAAGTGGCTCTGTGACTCAAGTGGTAGAGTGATAGCCTTGAGCAAAAGAAGCTCAGGAACAGTGCCCAGGCCCAGAGTTCAAGCCCCAGTATTGGCAGAAAGGAAAAAAAAGAAGGAAAGAAGGAAAGAAGGAAAGTAGGAAAGAAGGAAAGAAAGAAAGAAAGAAAGGAAGGAAGGAAGGAAGGAAGGAAGGAAGGAAGGAAGGAAGGAGTAGCTTAAAAGTTTGCTTGTACCTTACACAATATTTCATCTTGAATAGTTTTCTTTTAAAACTAATGTTTAATTGATTAAAGTTATAGGTGACAAAACCTGGTTTTCTTTAGCCTTTAACCTTAACTTATATGCCTTGCTACTTTAATATTGAGTACTTTTTTATACAAATAACCTTTCTTTCACTTCGTTCTATATTAAAACTCAATTAGTTCCAGTAATACAGAACAAATTCCTCTAAATAATGTATTTGATTGATAAAATAGTTGGATAAATTGCCATATACATGACAACTTTATTCATAAATTTGAGATGTTTGGTATTTTCTCCCTTCAAATGTCAAAGGGTAACTTTATAGCTGAATGATTAAAACCTTTTGGGAACTGGAGCAACTCTATCAACTTAATAAATTAAACCTATGAATATAGGGAAATATATCATCTTAAGTATTTATTTCAACATTGTTTATAAACTTGCAAAATTTCTTTATACGTTCAACCTAAGAGTCACTAAACTAGATATTCCTGATTTTCATAAATAATGAAAACATTTTAAATAATAAACACAGCTTTAACCTTAAATTAATATAAAATTGTAAAGGAATTTGTCATAGTCTGTAAAGTCTGTACTGAATTCTAAAGGTTCCCTGATTTGTACTGTAAGTAGCCAAGTTGAAAATATTATACTTTAAATTAGACAAATCAAAACCAGGATCCCAAAAAGTTATTGATATTTTGTGTTTCTTATAGCACTATTCATAATAATCAAGATATAATACCCCTGAATTGCCCACTGATAAAATGAGTTGGTTAAATATAAGCCAATCTCCAAAATGAAACAGTTTCACAAAAGACAAATCTACCTGGTTTTACTTACATTGGGAATATAAGACAGTCAGGTTTATAAATTTAAGAGTGGATTGATGGCTACCAAGGCTGGGCTGAGGGGTAGTTAATACTCAATATATAAAGTTTCAGTCAAGTAAGGCGAATAGTTTCTAGATAGCTACTGGATAGTATTATACCTATGCTCAACAATCATAAATGTAAACTAAAAATTTATATTAGGATGTTAGATCTTATGTTAGTTGGTTATACTTGAAATTAAATAAAATTCAAAATTAGGTAGAAACTTCTAGCCACTTACAGTGGGGGCTCTTCAACAAGTTAAAAATAGAGCCAGGTGCCAGTGGTTCATGTCTATAAATCTTGATGTTCTGGAGGCTGAGACCTGAGGATCAGTGATCAAAGCCATTCCAGGCAGAAAAGTCCTAGTGACACTCTTATCTCCAATCAACCACTCAAAATCCACAAGTGGCACTGTGGCTCAAAGTGGTAGAGCACTAGCCTTAATGCAAAAAGAGCTCAGGGACAGCTCCCCAGCCCCAAGTTCAAGCCCCATGACCAACAAAAAAATTAAAAATCCAATTTCCATATGATCCAGCTATACCACTTCTGGGTATGTACCTGAAGGGATCAAAGACCACATACAATAGAGACATATGCATTCCATACACACCTATGTTTATTGTGGCACAATTCATAGATTCACAATAGCCAAATTATGGAATTAGTCTAGGTGCTTACCAATGGATGAATGGATTAAAAATGTGACCTATATATACAATGGAATGCTATTCATCCTTTAAGAAGAATGAAATTATGTCATTTGTCAGAAAGTAGATGGAATGGGAGATTATTATATTAAATGAAATAAGAGAGGCTCAGAAAAACAAATATTGTATGATCCCCCTCCCCCCATGTGGAATCTGAGGACAAAGTCATGAAAGAAGAAGGGAGACAATTTGGGAATAGAAAAGGTTACATCAGGAAGAGGAAATGGGGATAAAGAATGGGTTATAGTGGATCCCAGTATCTATACATATACATGAAAGAATCATAAAAACCCCATGGCTTTCTATAATCAACATATACTAATCATAAAAAGCATGGATACAAACTAAAACAAATGAATGACAGGAAAATAACCACTCTATTGGAGGGATAAGTAACAGAAGGATGGAGAAGGTCAAATGTAAAGGGTGAATGAGGGTGAACATGACTGGTATACTTCCTATGCATGTATGGAAGTAGACAGTGAAACCTGAAGAACTTGTTCTAAGCAGAGCAGGGAAATGAGGAAGAATGATGGGGGTGTGAGAATGATTGGGGTGCATTGTACACTCTGTGAAAATGTCACAATGAAACTTCCCTTGTACAGTTAATGTATGTTAGTTTAAATATTTTTAAAGCCTTAAAATCAATTGTTATTTTTGAATAGTGGTTCTCGCTATTCAGCACACAGGCTTGCCAATTATCTTAAATAACACATGTTGGAATCTCTCAAATAAACTTCCATTTTCTCTTTGCTCATATTTTTGCTTAATTCTTACTTTTTACATCGTTTGGTTATTAGATATTCTACAAAGCTTACTTTTCACATGTATAGGTAAAATTTATCCCATTTATTTTATTAAAAGTTTTTCTCCTTTGCAATATTTAATAAACTTTGGATAATTTGTGAGAACCTCCTCCATAAGAAAACAGCCAACTTTAATAGCATATCTTATTCTCCAAAAGGTTATATGTCTCTTCATTTAATGAATGCCTATTCTCAATGATTCTTAGTCTGATTCATTATTGTTATGAAGTATTATGCTTCCCAAACTTTAAAGGTAGTACATGTTGCAATTATTTTGCTAGATTGTTTTTTTTTTTTGGGGGGGGGGCAGTCCTGGGCCTTAGACTCAGGGCCTGAGCACCATCCCTGGCTTCTTCCCGCTCAAGGCTAGCACTCTGCCACTTGAGCCACAGCGCCCCTTCTGGCCGTTTTCCATATATGTGGTGCTGGGGAATCGAACCGTGAGCTTCATGTATAGGAGGCAAGCACTCTTGCCACTAGGCCATATTCCCAGCCCATGTTGCAATTATTTTGAAAAGAAGAAAACAATAGTGTAAAAAGAGATGAGTTTTTTCTTTAACCTCCAATTCTATTCTTTTTAAAATTATATTTTTATTATTTTAAATACTTGTACAGTTGAGTTCCTGTTCAACAAATTAGTTTCCAAGTATAACTCATCTTAGTTGGTGCTCACCCTTTTCATCATTCTCCCCACTTCCTCCCCTCAACTTTCTAGTTTCTTAGGTTATGCATGAAATGTTATGATTGCAGTTATAATATTCAAAATATAGATGCTTTTAAAGGAGTGAACCCTGTTTAAAAATCACAGTTCTAGTTGTTGCATAGGAGGTAAGAAATGTGACTTCTGCAGCAACTATTATTAGTTTTTTCATGTCAGGTCAGTAAGAGTAAATAGAGATTCCAGTCAGTAAAATACCAAAGAAAAAGTTGTGAGGAAAACTAGATATTCACACTTTTCTGAGCATCCAGAAATAAATTTAGGATTGTATCCCGTGATTTAGGCCCTGTCTTTAACTTGTAGTTGTGCATCTGGGAGAGCATGCCTGAGATTATTTTAGATCTGTTGGAGAAAGCTTCCTAAAGCAAAAAGAAGAGTTAAATATTGTAGGGTCTGTAAGCCTCTCATTGAATATGAAGCCTCAAGTGTAATCTTGAAGACACTAGGAAGCAGATAGGATGTAAACTTCAAGAATGGACAAAGACTCAGTGTGAACAGGACACATTGTTCTACAAGGGTGACTGGTGAAGATGTCTTGTGATCAGACCATGAAGGGTCTCAGAATAGCCCATAAAAGAACCCCTTGAAATGAAATATCTACTAAGTTTCAATAAGAGTTAATACAATCTGACAATAGAACCCATTTAATATAACATTTCTGCTCTTTGCTTCTCTTCCATCTCTCCTTGGCTGATGCATCTTGGAGGGTCAAGTCAAGCTAAACAAGACAAGAAGAGGAGAGTATGTCAAAGGAAGAGAGAAAATTAAATGACCCCCTCCCTGCATATCCTTGGCTGGAATAAAAGAGATGAAAAGTTTTATTTATTACATTGGAAGCAATGTTTACAACAACTGAACAAACCCGGTATTATCACGTGTCTGTAAACAGAAAACACAGCAAAATGTACAAAAACAGACTTGCCAAAATTACATCTGCAAATAAGGGTAAAAGAATGCCAGTTAAATAACTCATAGAAAAATATAAAATCCTTTACATGTTTATATACAGCAAGTTGTTTCTTTTGATATAACATGTAAACATATAAAGTGAGATTTATAATTATAGTTAAAATATATAGTTCTTGGGCTGTGGATATGGCCTAGTGGCAAGAGTGCTTGCCTCCTATAAATGAAGCCCTGGGTTCAATTCCCCAGCACCACATATACAGAAAATGGCCAGCCTTGAGTGGAAAGAAGCCAGGGACAGTGCTCAGGCCCTGAGTTCAAGCCCCAGGACTGGCCAAACTAAAGCCATTCCCTTTAAAATCAGTAACAAGACAGGGATGTCTACTCATTCCCCTTCTCTTCAACATAGTACTAGAATTCCTATCCAGAGCAATTAGGGAAGAAGAAAATATAAGGGGGATCCAAATAGGAAAAGATGAAGTAAAACTTTCTCTCTTCGCAGGGGACATGATCCTATACCTAAAGAACCCCATTGACTCTACTCCCAAGCTACTAGAGCTAATCTAAAACTTTGGCAAAGTTGCAGGATATAAAATAAACCCTCAAAAATCAATGGCCTTTCTATATGCTAATGACCCAAACAACGAGGCTGAAATCAGGAAAGCAACTCCTTTTGCAATAGCCTCAAAAAACATAAAATACCTAGGAATAACCTTAACCAAAGAAGTGGAAGACCTCTATGATGAGAACTTTAAAAACATGAAAAATGAAATTAAGGCAGAACTAAGGAAATGGAAAAACCTCCCATGCTCCTGGATTGGGAGGATTAATATAATCAAAATAGAAATATTGCCAAAGGCAATCTACAAATTTAATGCAATACCCATTAATATCCCAACACCATTTTTTAATGAAATAGAGGAAGCAATACAGAAATTCATATGGAACAATAAAAGACTTAGAATAGCAAAAACAATCCTAAGCAGAAAGAACGGTGCTGGAGGAATTACAATACCCAACTTCAAGCTGTATTATAAAGCTATAGTAATAAAAACAGCTTGGTATTGGCACCGGAACAGGCCTGAAGACCAATGGAACAGAATTGAAGACCCAGAAATGAACCCACAGAACTACGCCTACTTAATCTTTGATAAAGGAGCTAAAACAATAGTCTGGAAGAGAGATAGCCTCTTTAACAAATGGTGCTGGCAAAAATGGTTCAACACATGCAACAAGCTAAAACTAGATCCTTATATATCACCCTGCACCAAAATCAATTCCAAATGGATCAAAGATCTCGAAATCAAAACAGACACCCTGAAAACACTAAAGGAAGGAGTAGGAGAAACACTTGGGCTCCTTGGCACAGGACAGAACTTCCTTAACAAAGACTCGGAAAGGTTACAAATCAAAGAAAGGTTGGACAAATGGGACTACATCAAACTACTGAGCTTCTGCAGGGCAAAGGACATAGCTCACAAAATAAACAGAAAGCCCACAGATTGGGAGAAGATCTTTACTGGCCATTCAACAGACAAAGGCCTCATATCTAAAATATATGCAGAACTAAGAAAATTACCTTCATCCAAAACAAAACTGCAAAGAACCAATAGCCCCCTCATCAAGTGGGCTAGAGACTTAAAAAGAGAGTTCTCTGATGAGGAAATGAGCATGGCCAAGAGACATATGAAAAAGTGCTCTACATCACTGGCCATAAAAGAAATGCAAATCAAAACAACATTGAGATTCCATCTCACCCCAGTAAGAATGTCCTATATCAAGAAAACTAACAATAACAACTATTGGAGGGGATGTGGCCAAAAGGGAACCCTACTTCATTGTTGGTGGGAATGTAAACTGGTTCAGCCACTCTGGCAAGCAGTATGGAGATTCCTCAGAAGGCTAAATGTAGAACTCCCCTATGACCCAGCAACCCCACTTTTGGGTATCTGTCCAAAAGACCACAAACAAAATCACAGTAATGCCACCAGCACAACAATGTTCATCGCAGCACAATTTGTCATAGCAAGAATCTGGAACCAACCCAGATGCCCCTCAGTAGATGAGTGGATTAGGAAAATGTGGTACATATACACAATGGAATTTTATGCCTTGACTCATATGCCTCTATCAGAAAGAATGACATTGCCCCATTTGTAAGGAAATGGAAAGACTTGGAAAAAGTTATACTAAGTGAAGTGAGCCAGACCCAAAGAAACATGGACTATATGGTCTCCCTTATAGGGAATAATTAGCACAGGTTTAGGCTAGTCACAGCAGAGGATCACAGGAGCCCGATAGCTATGCCCTTATGAACACATAAGATAATACTAAGTGAAAAGAACTCCATGTTATGGAAATAATTTTTATATCACAGTTGTAACTACTTTCAACATGCCATATGTAACTGTAGCCTCTATTATTGATGATATTCCTGTATCACCTTCCTGTGGTTGTACCTACACTATCTCTTTATCTTATCTGAGTATATTGGAAACAGGGTATAGTGGTATTAGAATCAGGAAATTGGAAGGGAATACCAAAATCGAGAGACACAGGGTAAAAAAAGACAAACAACTACAAAAGCAATACTTACAAACTGTTTGGTGAAAATGAACTGAACAACTGTACAACTCATGGGGGGGGGGGAAGGAAAGGGGGATGGGGATGGGGAATGAGGGATGAGGTAACAAACAGTACAAGAAATGTATCCAATGCCTAATGTATGAATCTGTAACCTCTCTGTAATTCAGTTTGGCAATAAAAACAAAATATATAAAAAAAACAAAAAAAACATATAGTTTTTGTGAGAATCAAGAGCAATGATTATGTGTAGGAAACAAGCATACTCCTGTGTTAAAAGAAGTCATTATTGTTAAAACATTTTGGTGTTCTCCCTGTTGTAACAACATTATCATGTGAAATTGCATTACTGAGGAGGACTGAAGAGGAAAAACAAATTTGAAAAATCAACAGATGTGAGAAATCTCACTGCACTGCTAATCATGTTTTCTTATAGAGAAAAGGCCCCACAGAGCAGGGCCTCTGGAAAACAAGAGGATGAAGTCTTCATTACTCAGAGGGGGTAAGAAACTTCCTATTTCATCACTAAGACTGCAGTATTGCTCAGGCTACCATCTTGGGAATGGAAAGTCGCTTTGTCTTTTGTTTATTTATTCAGCTAAAAAAATCTTTTGTGTTTTCTGGGCAAATCTCTGGCTGAGAATCAGAAGCCAGAAAACAAATGCTCCAGTTAGGAAAAAGAGTTACTCAGCTAGATCCCCATGACTCTTGCCTATAATAGCTATTCAGGAGGTTGAGATCTGAGCATTCTGGATAGAAGCCAGCCCAGAGAGAGAAAGTTTGTGAGATTGTTATCGCCAATTAACCATCAGAAAAATGGTAGAGGAGCAAAAAAGCTCAGGGACAGCAACCAGGCCCTGAGTTCAAGCCCCATGACTGACCAGAAAAGAAAAAAAAAGTCACTTACAAGGAGTTGGTGATTTTTGAGAAGAAGAGAGGAAAAATTAATTTCTACAGTTTCGTCAACTTGGTCCTCAGTGTTCCATGGTGGGGAGAGAAAAGAGAGACAGAGACAGGCAGACAGAGAGAAAGAGAGAGCGAATCATCAATGAACCTATATTACTATCATAGAATCCAACACATGTGTGCCTAGAGCTCTGGAACAAAAGGAAGGGCAAAAATGTTTAAGAAATAATGGCCAAGACAATACATGCTAGTGCCTGTCTCTAATCCCAACATTCAGAATCAGCGTTGTGAGTGTGAGTTCTAGGCCAGCCGGGGCTCCATAGCACAACCATGTCTCCAAAAAGCAAAATACCTGAAGAATTTTCCCCAATACACACACACACACACACACACACACACACACACACACACACACTCACACACCAAAATGTTCAAAAAAATTCTCACAAAGATTTTTAATTGACTTACTTTTTTCACATTCTTTCATGGATATGTGATACTTAAGGATTTATGTGTCATAAATCAATCAGACTATCATAATGTTCTGATCTACATTTTCTCCAAAACATTTTATCATTTCACTTCACATTCAATACATTCTCTCATATTCAAAAGATATCTCCATACTTGAATGCTCCATCAAATTGGAAAGGTGCTTTGATATCTTTTGGATACAAACAAGCATGCATCATGTCATTAGATTTCAGTTTGATCACACACAAAAAACATTTTTCCCCTTAAGCATAAAACTCAGATGTATGACACCCAAAGGGAATAATCCATTTTGTTGGTTTTGATCTTAATAATGCATTTATAGCACTTGTTTTACTTTTGACCCAGGAAGCAGCATAGTCATTATGAAAGGAAGTTTTACTTTTTGTATTACTCTCTCTATATATGTTACCTTACAGAAAACATCTACAAATAAGGTTTCAGTATTTATGTTTGCTGTTTATATTGCTTTCCATTGATCTGTTTTTAGTGAGACTGATGGCGAAGGCTATGAGATATTGAGATTGTTTTGAACTTTTGTTTAAAAAATATATATCACTACATTTCGTCCCAGTTGGAAATATGTGTGCAAGTCAGCTTAGTCAATGTTTAGTAGGGGTTCAAACTCTCATGCAGGAGAATATTTACAATATCTGTAGAAATTTAGATTGAGTTAAGGCATAATTGAAATTTGGAATACAAACCTGATGATATTTAAAATAGAATAGGAAGTAGAGTACAGTTGATACATATAAGCCAACACATGCCAGCACATGTGGAAAATTGGATAAAAATAAAGACTAACTTTCATAATTGTCAACATAACTAATTATCCCAATCACAATGTATACCATTTCATTATTTCACGCCATCAGATCTTTACAGAAATTAGAGTTTAGCATTTAAAAAAAATGGGTGATGAGTATACTTATTCATGTATGTCTGGTGTAAGAAGTGGTCATATAATGTAGATGAGTAACAAATAAATGCCACTTTGTGGAAATTAGGGGAAGTAAGATTTAGAGGATAGCTCACTCTTTTAATTATATACTTAAACAATTCTCCAAATAGGAAATACCTTCATGAACTATAGAAGAGTGACATAGGCATTCTGCCTTATTCTGAATTTCTTATGTCTATACCATATCCAAATATTTGCACTGAAAAGTGAAATATTCCCTTGGTCAATGAATACATAATTTATATGAAAATACTTTGCCTAATGCCAAAAGAAAAGTATAAATGCTTGTCACCTGGATATTTGGGCATTGCTTTAATCCCCGTTTATGTAAACAATTTTAGTACTATTATGTGTAAAAATGACAGTGTTATGTGTCATCCAAAATTGACAAACTGACTTAACACCATGAAGAATAATATCTAGAGAATATCCTAACCAAGAATGGATCCTTGTCTAAGTGTTATAAGTGTGTGTGTGTGTGCACGCACGCATGCCTGTGCACACATGATAGAACTGGGCTTGAACTCAGGCCCTGGGTGCTGTTTATTAGCTGTTTTGCTCAAGGCCAGTGCTCTACTGCTTGAACTATAGCTCCATTTCTGGCTTTATGGTCATTAACTGGAGATGAAAGTCCCATGGACTTCTCTGACTGGACTGACTTTGAACTAGAATCCTCAGATTTCAATCTCCTGAGTAGCTAGGAATGAACCACTGTTACCCTACTTGTCAGTAACTCATATTTCTAACTTGTACAATACACCATCTACATTTGTTTCTACCAACTCAACTTTTGTGCATGTTGATCAACAATTCACCTTTCTTCTCTCTTGTGTCCCTGGCATCCATCATCCCATGCTCTGCTTAGACAAATTCTACCTTCTTAGAGTCCAAAGATAAGTGAGCTCATTCTCAGATCTTCAGTGTTATATCATAGTCATTTTTTAACACACTGCCCCCAGTTGCATCACGTTGACTTGCCTCAAGTGGCAGAGAAAGCCACTTACTCCAGGGGAGCCCCTCAGCCAATGTCATTGACAGATTTGATTATAACCTCCCTGATTTAAGTGTGGTCTCTCTGACAGCTGTGAAAGTTTGAACTCTTGCAATCTGAACTACTCCAATCAAAGGGGCTTATATAGAACATATGTGTAAGGTGTCACTGGCATTTGAACCTATGCTACTCAACTATATGCTATAGGGCATGTGTCTGGTACTCATCATATCCATGCCTTGAGCAGATTAGGGTGCTGCAAGTACATGTGCTTGAACACATCCAAGGACCAGGATTTTGTCACTTGACGGGTACTCTGGAGAGTGGTATGTGCCACTCCCAGATACTATTTAAATTACATAGAACTTTAGGGAATATAAGGTATATGTAAAGAAAATCAAAAGCAATGACAATCCCACTACTAATCTACATAGATGTTTTAAATAGAATTTCTGAATACTGGGTTCCTGCAGGTATTATTACTCTAAACACCCAGATTTCAACTTCAGTGAGTCCTTGAACCACATATCTGATTCTTTTTTTTATAGGGATAACAGTATTTTTTTAATATACACTTACTACTCAATCTAGAGAAACATTTCTTTTTTTTTTTTTTTTTTTTTTTTTTGCCAGTCCTGGGCCCTGGCTTGTTTGCTCAAGGCCACTTGAGCTGCAGCGCCACTTCTGGCCATTTTCTGTATATGTGGTGCTGGGGAATCGAACCCAGGGCTTCATGTATACGAGGCAAGCTCTCTTGCCACTAGGCCATATTCCCAGCCCCTAGAGAAACATTTCTATCTCACCTCTAATCTTATGGACCTAGGAGTAAATCTAGCTCTTATAACCCAATAGTTTTCTCAGTTTTCTGTACATATGGTTCTTGACTTTGGATGGATGGAGTTAGGATTTTCAGCATTATAATGCTGTGAAAAGGCTGCATCAGACACTGTACTATGTGTTTAGAATGTGGATCTTTTCCCAGGATATATGTGGCAATGACATATGCGATATGATGCAATACGATGCTATGTTCTGATACTGGCAGCCCAGTGACCACAGCTCCTAGTCACTCATGTGATCATAAAAAAAGACAACAACTAATGGATATTCTATAAAGTGCTGTGAGTTGACTTGCAATATTTGGAAGAATAGGTGTATTATATGCATTTTCAGCTCATCATTCTTCCAACTTAGGATGAGTTTATCAGGACTTAAGCCCGTTATAAGTGAAGCTGCACCTGTATAATATTTTAAACACCATAAATTAAAAAAAAATTTTTTTTTGCCAGTCCTGGGGCTTGGACTCAGGGCCTGAGCACTGTCCCTGGCTTCTTTTTGCTCAAGGCTAGCACTCTGCCACTTGAGCCACAGCGCCACTTCTGGCTGTTTTCTGTATATGTGGTGCTGGGGAATTGAACCCAGAGCCTCATGTATACGAGGCAAGCACACTTGCCACTAGGTCATATCCCCAGCCCCATAAATTCAAATTTAAGACTCACTGGAGATTACCAGAAAAATATGACTTTGATTGATCATAAAATCTCATCCACTCATTTTCTACCTCTTTCCCTCATTGCCTTATTCATTCCACTGACTTGGTAGCAGACATGGTGATTATAAGAATATTACGTATGCACCCCTGATATGGGGAAAAATGAGATTTGATGACATAATGGTCATGGGCTCTGTGGCATATGGAAATGGAGAAAATGAAACAGAAATGGCATCCCAAAGGTCACTTCCAAAGATTCAGGAGGCCTGGCTGGCTCCGATTACTTGAAGTCTTTTCTGGACATTAGAGGAAAAACATTCTACAAAAGAGGTTGCCACTTCCTCTCGATTGCACTTGAAAAACAAGTGCAAAGAGTTGGGGAGAGAAAGAGAGAGAGAGAGAGAGAGAGAGAGAGAGAGAGAGAGAGAGAGAGAGAGAGAGAGAGAGAGAGAGAGAGAGAGAGAGAGAGAGAGAGAGGATAGAGCCAAGTCTTGGAGTTTACACACCCAAACTTGGCCCAGGGGTGGATCACAGCAGATTAAAGATTGCTGGGTGGAGTGTGTTCCTCCTGTCCAGATGGTTGTCTGTGTCTTCCAAGAACGCTGACTCATGTGAGAAAGAACAGGGTAGGATCCTGTGCCATTTGAAGCCTCAGCCACCATGGTGTGTGTGTGTCTGGCTCCTGGGACAGAGATCCTGGCCTGATATTCACTATAAGTTCCACGGTGACCAAAGCCCCTGTTGGCTTCTAAGACTCATACCAGTCTCAAACTGAACTTGTTTGTGCTGCATTCGCTTTCTCTAAAGCGGCTCAATCCTGGTTAGAGCCCACTGTCGTCATAAACTGCACTTCCCAGAGCTCTATTTTTAAACCAAGAACTGCTTACAATAGCCATTTACAACTGTATGCTCTTTAATTAGCCAGCCTGGGCAGAGCTGCAGGCATAGATCACTTTGCTTTAAAGATTTGAGAATGTTAATAGTACAGTATATCATTTTAATTATTACTGGATTAATGTTATGTCTCAAAGAACACCAAATGCAAATCATGAGAAATGGCCGGAAGTGACCCAAGGGTTCTTCAGTATTAGAAAAGTAATAGTTCTGATGCTTAAATATAAGGACATTTTCTTAGTTTAAATGTCAGTCCGTATTCAGCAGTGAGCTTTGTGGGGAGAGAGCTCTGGTTTAGTTCATTGGAGGTGGCTCGCTGCATTTCAGCCTAAGGAAAGCCCTAGAGTTGGGTTAGAGCTGTCTGTGATAAGAAACCACTGGGCACATTTGCTAATAAGCACTTAACTGTGACTGGCCAGAAGGCAAAACACACAGAGGGTTACCAAGTCTTATATCCCCAAATAATGTAAAATATCTTAATATTTTGGCCTATAGGTCATACTTCACAATAAATAAAAGGTATTACTAAAATTAATATCACTTAATTTTTCGGCTTTTAATTTTTAGAGTATAGCTATTATAAAATTAAATATTATATAGGGGGCACATATTTGTGACTCATGTATTTATACTGAATAATGCAGGGCTGGAATTGAAAAAGAGAAGAAAAAAATACTGAAAACATAATAGTGAGTTCTAAATTTCTTCAAATTGTTGTTAGTTACACAGTAAAAGACTCATGTGTACTTGGTATTTATTTATAAAATACATATGGAAACTATTCATGTATGAAAATATTGTATGTATCTGAGAACTTTAGAATCATGACAGGTGCAGTCCCTAATCCAAAAACATGAAATCTGAGATTTAAAGTAAAAAATCCCTAAACCAAAACTCATCTGAAAGCCAGATGCTGATGGCTCATGCTTCTAATTCTAGCTACTCAGGAGGCTGAGATCTGAGGATTGCAGTTTAAAGGCAAGTGCATGAGACTCTTCAATTAACCACCAAAAATGTGGAGTTGTGGCTCAAGTGGTAGAGCACTACTTTGAGCACAAATCCAAGTGATTTCAAGCCCACAAACAAACAAACAAAAAACTCCCACTTATCTGGTCTCAAATCTTTCTGAGACATTTCAGAGAAGGAATACTGGACTCTTATAGCCTAAGAAAGAATCAGTATAAACTAAAATTTTAAAAATAGATAGAAAGCATTATTATATGACCTCACTGATGATTTCATGTAACAAACCCCAAAAAATATTTTTCGGAAGCACTTTGGTCCAAATGTCAAAATGTCCCCCATTCCAGGCACAAATATCGCAAACACCAATCAGCAGATGCAAGTACTATACTAGTTACCACCTCTCTGATAGAAATCTGTACGTATGTGCACGTTGTGGTGTAGCCTTTTCATGAACACTTCTGCATCTGGGTTTAGTGTAGAACCTTGGGTTATTAAAGGCTGTCTTGAAAGAAACTTATTGGTAGAACAAAAAGGGCTAGAGAAAGACTGCAGAAGGGCAAGTAGGTGCTTGTCAAAAGGAAATCATGGAAGCTATCGATTCTGTGAAGATTGAACTTTCCAGAAAAGTATTCTGGGTTTTGGTCTGCGTTCCATGTTTGTGGAAAGCTGGAAAGGCAGGCAAAAGAAATGTGTGAGAAAGCAACAGAGCTCATTCTTCCTGGGGGAGAACTCCCAGCACCCCTCCCTGAACCTCACCTTTGCCACCTTCATGCTAGTGCTTGTTGAATCAGCCTATGGTATAGCATAGCCCAAGTGTGCGATGTTATAAACGCGCTACAACAAACCATGACTAAGCCGGGAAAGCACGTGTAACAAATGCAGGGGGAAAGTAGCTTTGACTACAATGCAGAATTTTTGGTTCTCAAACATTTCATTCCGCCATCCCACCCCTTAATCAACACATTGATTTGCCAAACACTCATTTTTGGGGTTCATATGAGATACAAATATTTAAAGAAAAGGGTAGTTTCCTTCTCGTTTAAAGTTATCACTCTCAAATAGCCAATACTGTCTAATTTGAACAAACAGTATTTTAAAGAGAGAATTAATATCATTTGAAATTCCCTATTTACATTTCCAGGAAATGCTCACATTGACATCTGTTTTTGACAGATGGGTTTCTTAATTCTGTCGCTCCCTGTCTGTTGTATAGGTGTGGTCATAGATGGAGAAGCAGAAAAAGTAGTCATTGTTGCATCAGAAATATGCAGTGTGTAATTTTGCCTCTCAACTAAAAAGAAAAAGTTGTATGATTAAATGTATGGGATAACTAAAAAACAAGAACATGGTATGTGTACTTTCAATACAAGGATTCTAGTCTTTTGGACAAAACCTCTCTGGATTACCAAAGTATCTACAAAAAAGAATGTGATGTTATATCATTCATTAGTTTCATTCCTGTTTTTCTTCACAAGGTGGTGGTAACCAAGATCCTAAAGTGTACCCCTTTCAAGGATGGTATCATCTGGTCTACAGCAGGAAAACGTTGTCTAAGACCAGTTCAGCGACTATTTGGACAGAGGCCATGTGGCTTATTAGATGGAGTTCATGCAGGGTATCAGGTTTCATCTTTCCACCTTTGTTCCAGAGGGTCTGGTTATAAAATTCCCACTATTGGTAGAGATACTTTGGAAAAGAGTTGAGTGACTTTTTAGTGATCTTTAAGTGATCATAGGAATAATAATAAAAATACAAGTAGCTAACATTTATCGAATGCCTAATAGTATTGCCTTATTTTACAAGGTACAGCTTAAAAATGGCCCAGTAAGTACAGATATTATTAGCCTTGGATGTCACATTCCAATTATGATTAATTTCTCTAACAAGGCATTTTGTCTTTTCACTCTCTGTCTCTCTGTCTCTGTCTCTGTCTCTGTCTTTGTGTGTGTGTGTGTGTGTGTGTGTGTGTGTGTGTGTGTGTGTGTGATGCCAGTCTTGTGGCTTGAATTCAGTACCAAGATGCTGTCCTTGAGCTTTTTTTTTCTTTTCCTCAGGGCTAGCTCACTACCTCTTGAACCATGGCTACACTTTTGGCTTCTTTGGTGGCTAATTGGAAATGAGTCTCACAGACTTTCTGCCAGGCTGGCTTCAAATAGTGATCCTCAGATCTCAGCCTTCTGAATAGCTAGGATTTTAAGTGTGAGCCACCAGCACCTGCCTTGTCTTTTTCCACTTTTCACTAAAATAAGCTAGATACGGGGAGAGTATGTAAAAATATGTTAGAATACCATCATATGCTGAAACAATAAAGTGTCTCTTCGATACTTAAAAAAAATGTTTAGTTGTAGCTGTTTTATCTGCTTTATTTATTTATTTTTTTTGCTAGTTCTGGAGCTTGAACTTGGTCAGGGCCTACGCACTGTTTTCTGAGCCTCTTTGTGCTCAAGGGTAGTGCTCTAACATTGGAGCCACAGCCACTTCTAGCTTTTTCTGAGTTGTTTATTGGAGATAAAGTTTCATGGACTTTCCTGCCGGGGCTGGCTTTTAAGCAGTGATCCTCAGATCTCAGCCTCCCAAGTAGGGAGGATTACAGGCGTGAGCCACAGGTGCTTGACTTCTCTGCTCTTCTTAGGGAAGATTTGTTTTCAAAATCAGAGGTTCTGACACATACAAATTCACCAAGAAGTGAAAGCAGCTGCGAATCTTCTCACTGGAATACATACCCTCACCGGATATACCTAATTAACAAATTTACCAAAATGTGGGCCTACACAGTCCATTGTCGAAGTCGCTGGTGCCATGTGGACACTGGGAAGTTGAATGTGCCCAACTCTAATTAAGAAGTGCTTGCATAAAATGCCCACAAAATATTGGAAGGCCCAGTTGACACTAAATATCACTCATAATAGTGTGTATATGTGTGTTTGTGTGTGTGTGTGTGTGTGCATTCACGTGGGTGTTCGTGCGCATGAATATGCTGGTAATCAGACATGAACCCAAAGCTTGGGTCCTGTCTCTTAGATGTTTTGCTCAAGGTTGGTGTTCTACCACTTGAGGCACAGCTCCATTTCTGACTTTTTGGTGGTGAATTGGTGATAACAGTCTCACAGATTTTCCCACCTGGGCCTCAGATTTTGGACTTCTGAATATATTATAGGCATTATAGGCATGAGCTACCAGTATCTGACAGAGTTTTTCATGTTGCATATGTTTTAGAAATATGACCATTTGAATATATTAATTTATATCAAATATTATTAAAATTGAAGTTAATTTTTCCTATAGTCTCACTTATTTTCTTTCTTTTTCAAGCTTAAACACCAAAAAGCAATGTTGTTGTATCTTGCATTATATCTCCATTGGATAGTGCTAATTTAGACCAATTAAAAAAATAAGACTGACAGAAAACAATGCTGGAATAATGTCTTAAATATGCAAAATAATTATTTATTTTATTTTGTATACAGAGTCTTCTTGAAGGCCTTTGGAATAGAAGGATAAACAAAGTATATTTCAGGCATTCATATAATTCATGATATAGGAAAGGAAAGGGTACAAAAGCATTTGTGATAACACAGGGGTGGAGGCAGTGGGGCAGGAATTGGCCAGCTTAATGTGGCAAGTTGGTGTTACCATTAAAACCTACTTTGAACATGCTTGGAAAAATCTTACCCTCTCCTCCTTCCTGAGACTTGCCACAATGACTCTACTCAACCATTCCCCAAATTTCCCAATAATTATGGCACTTGGATCAAAGTTTCCAGAGCACCATTTGTGAAAATGAACTTACTTATTTGCTTGAGTAAGGAGCCATCGTGGTCTTCTCTTTCCAGTTACAGGCTCATTAGCACTCAAGAACTTTCTTCTCTAAATGACAAAGAGTTTCACTGTCATGAAGAGAAATTGCTGCTGAACTTAGACCTTTAACTTTTTTTTTTTTTTTGGAAAGTAGAATAATGGAGCACAGGAGCAGAGTTCAGTATTTGACCAAATCCTTCACAATTATCATGCATGTGTATATAATAAAATTAATTCTGTGTCTCTGCATCATAGCCTGCGGCAAGAAGCGTACAATCAGTTTTGTATGTATAATAGATCACAGAGTTGTTCATGAATAATACAAATGCATCGAGCAGATACTAGTGAGAGAGGATGTTTGTCTTTGCATGGAATCGAAGTGAACATGTAATATTGTGATAATATATATTTGATGAATTCAGGTCTGACTTGCCTTTGCTATCCTCTGCTAATTCTCCAACAAGGGTTGCCACAATAATTGAGTTTCCAATAACATTATGATTATTTCCACATGATAATTTAATTGTGGGTATTTTTTAATATTGTAATATTGTAGATTTGTGATTATTATGCATTTGCATGGCGATTTTCATGGTGACTTGGAGCACATCCCTACATTTATAACTTAATTTTATATATTATTGCATATATATTTGGGGATGAACTCATTAATGCAAATAAAAAAATGTAGGTCTGTTTAGTCATACAGCTTTTATTATAAATGGCTGAAAGCCTTGGTCATTTTTTATAGCAGTCTTTACAGTACTGTGAATAAACCAAGGAGAACCCTAATTCAAAAATGGATTCATTAAAAATAATGGTAATAGCTACAATAATTATAAATTGTAGCAGATTTGTTCAACCTAATTGGTATATAAGATACTATATATTATTCTTTTCAGGATGCAAAAGTTCTATGTGCTATACTCTGACTTTATTACATAAGCTTTTTGCTATTAAAGATAAGGGAAATGTTAACTCAGAATTAGGTTAGTGGGAAATACCTGAAAAGTATCAAAAGTAAAATCTTGTAAAATATGTATATTATATATGTTGAAAACTAGAAGTAAACTCCTTGGTAAATACATTTGTGTTTCCTCAGTGACTCAAATTTGAATTTTAGGGTGAAAATCAATCAGACTGATTTTTTAAAAGATGTAATTGCAGAAAGAAATTGTGAATTATTTAGAGGATATGATTTAAAAATTTAGGAAAACCCCCTCAAATTGGTTTCAAAGGACTGACTATATTCCAAAACAGAAAATTAAAATATATATATGCATTTACTGCTACTTAAAAACATAAAAATAGTTATCAATTTTGAAGAAGTAGGAAGAGGATTGAGATGCTCCTTTGAGTAGCTAACTATCCAAGAAACACTGGCAACAGATCCAAAAATGTATGGGCAATAACTCTTACTTTTGCATAAGTATTCATCTTAAGTGTCAAGAATGGGAGAGGAGATTGCTTTCATGGATTAATTTCCCTTTCAATCATGTTAGTAGCCATGCACTGAAGTTGAGGAGGAGGAATATAAACCATCTGACACAATGGCAGAATTAGAATTGAGTGGATTCACTAGATGTGTCCACGTTAAATTATTTAGCACAACTCAGCCATTTTATTGCCATGTAAATTTCAACCTAGGTTAACAAAATGGAAAATGGTGAGTCTGTAAAAATCTTTGCTTATTTTTGTTAATATTTTGCCTTTAAAGTCATGAAACATTTGAAAATTGGTGCTAAGCAGGCAGATTTTTTTTTTCTCCCAAGAATACAGGCCACCAGAAATGTTATCATATGGTTGACAGTAAACTCTGGAAAGAAGAATTCGGAGTGATAATGGAGGTGTAGCTGAGGGCTAGCCAGGCTGTGCCCTAATTGGAGATGCCCAGCTGACTAGTCTTATGATATACAGGTTCCTGAGCAAGGAAGAAATGAGGGAAAGACACAGCCAAAGACATGAATGAATTAACATGATTACTTCAAAAAAACACTGACTTTAGAGTCGGGTAATTCTGACACAGTTGTGTTTTCTCTGATCTTTCCTTATCAAATTGCAGACAAAACTTTAGTATCACAGAATCAAGGTTAGAAATTGAATGGTAGCAAATACCAAAACATACCATTCTCAGAAGGATGTCTCCAGACTTAGTATTTCACAGACAACTCATACATACATAGCAATAGTGGCTAAATATAATTGAGTGCTTACACAGGACTTCATTCTTTTTTATACCTTAGGATCTCTTTTGTACAGTTGAGAAAGCTTAACCACAAAGTACTGAAGGTCTCCTTGCTTTTAGGATCTGGCCCAGATAGATGGTTTTGGAACTAGCTAAACAGGGAAAGTTGTAGTTTTAAACTGTATGGCATAACGGAAAGTGACTTATTAGACCCATTAAAAAAAACATTCAGATTTGATTTAGTGATAAGCAAAGCTTGAAATACAGGCATAAAAGTCTAGGGATTAGGTTATATTTTTTTCTAGTTGAGTAGTTCTCCAATTGTGGCCTAGAGACTTGTCCCATAGCATCACTTGGAAATGTGTTAAAATGCAAATGATTAACCCTTACCTCAGACTTATTAAATGAGAAACTGTGAAGGCCAGGTTGAGCAATCTGTGTTACTAAGCTCTCCTGTAGCTCCTTTGTACATTACCTTCCTGGGTAATGTGGTACCCATCATTCCCTATTAATACTTGTACTTAGGAGGTAACAGTGACACCTTTAAAAAGACTTGAATGTATCAGGAGTTGAATGTATCAGGAAGACTGGTTCAAGTGTGTAGATAATAAATACTACACCACCAATTCTGAGCATATTTGTGGATCTCTAAAGACACAGAGATAGAAAAGGAATCAAAATAGTATGCTATAGCCAGAAAGCTTGTGTAACTTCCTTTCCCCAAATTTCTGTGTTGATATCTATCTCTTAATGTGATCATAGGATCAGAGGTGGCTTTGTCATGAGGGTGAGTCCCACATGCCAACAGGGTTCATTCCCTTATTAAAATAAAGAAATCTCAGAGATCAACCTTGCCTCTTCCACCAGTTGAGGAAACAGTGAAGGGGGCCATCTAGGGACCAGGAAAAAATATGCCAGTGATTTGATCTTGGATGTTTTAGCTTCCAGGACTATGACCAACAAATTTGTGTTGTTCAGTAGCTGGTTTATGTATGGTATTTTGCTATAGCATTGACTAAGAGGTGACAGCTGATGAAAAAGTACAGGAGTTGAAGGGGGTGAGGGGAATCATTGAAGTTCATACTCTATACTGGCAGACAATGACTAATCCTAAGAAAATTCCCAGCTATTTATTATTGATTTGAAGAGAGAAAAAATATATATGGGCTTTCCATGGTTTGTTTGCAGATGGAAAATTTCCATTTACTCTTATTTGCAGTCAAATAATAATGATACTCTCCTGTGGTACTTTTGTGAAGCATGGTCTTGGCCTTCAGGTGCCTCTATGCAGAACAAGAACAAGAGGAAGTACATGGATTTTCATTGACCTCCTATGGGAGTTCAATAGGCAAAAGGAAATTTTTCATTGTTCTGTGTGTAATGTAAGATCTCTTTAAGACTGGAATGTCTAAGGAATGACTGCCCTGTGCATAGGCCAATCAGATTTGCAGAATAATTGCTCAACATTCCATTTGCCTTATTACATTGTGTATCATTTTCATTTCCTCCAGGTAATCTTCTGATGGATTTCTCATGCGCATAAGGCACTCATTTTTCTTATGTGCAAGAACTTTGTTGTAGATACCAAGAACATGTAGTTCAAGAGGAGAAAACAAAGCATGGAAGGAGTCAAAACATATTAAATGGGCTTCATTTGTTTGAAAGTATTTTTGTACTCATCATCATCCCCATTTGTTTCCTGTTGTGAACTGATGCATTTTGTTTTCAAAACTACAAATTAGAGATAAAAAAAGAAGGCATTTCCAATGGGAGGTCACATTCCAAATGCATTATCATATGTCTATTTCGTCTGTGTGGTTGTGACCAGAAGAAAGGCCCAGTTTGTGTGCATTTATAGTTCAAGGATCATGTGGTTACACATCTTGAAATTCTTTTCGAGAATTTACCATTTATCAAAATCCTGTGACGTCTCCTATCAATCAGCCAGTTTTTCTTTGTGTGTACAGAATACAAATTAAACTGTGGACATTTAAGCTTCTCATGAATTTAGCTTTTGCATTTAAAACTGTCTGTTTAGGATTTGTTAAAAGATCATTGTTTTATTTGGGACACAGAGGATTTCTTCAAACTGGGAGAAATAAGTCAGAACTCTTTGATTACATTAAAGTTCCTATCCAGAGAGGAAAGAACAGATAGAGCTCTCATTATATAATTCTGCAGCAGTCATAACTAACAGTTACTTATGGTATGTCAGGCATTATCCTAAGGAGTTTGCCTTCATTAACTTGCTCTTAGGAAACAAGTGTGAATTTCTTCTTAGCTGACACTTGTGTTTCAGTTTTACTTTTAATCAAGGGTTCATAAAGCGGGACACAGGTGGCTAAGGCCTGTAATCTTAACTACTCCAGGAGCAGAGATTAAGTACCATGGTTCAAGGCTATTCTTGGCAGAAAACTTCACAAGATTACATCTCACTCAACAGCTGAATGTGGCAACTTATGGCATCTCAGCTACAAAGCAAACATGAAAATGTGAAAAGAAGGATCGCAGTCCAGTCTAATCTCGGTAAACACAGACATTTTCTCAAAAATAACCAGGACAATAAAAGGTTGGAGATATGGCTCAAGAAGTAAAAGAGCCAGGTGAGCGCGTGCAAAGCTTTGAGTTCAAAGCCCAGCACATCCAAAAACAAACAAGAATTCATGAAATGAGAATTGGGGATATAGCATAGAGGTGAAGTACTTAGGCTCCTCACCGTTGTGAAGGAGGAGGAAGATGATGAAGAGAAAGAGAAGTGGCGCAGTGGCTCAAGTGGCAGACTGCTAGCCTTGAACAAAAAGAAGCCAGGGACAGTGTTCAGGCCCTGAGTTCATGGCCCAGGACTGGCAAAAAAAAAAAAAAGAGGAGGAGGAGGAACAGGAGGAGTAGGAGTGAGTAAGCACTTTCCATAAGTTATATTCTTAATACTAATTTTCAAAGAGGTGAGGTTTTTCCTTTTGAATATGCCTTATTTTTCAATTCTTTTCTTTTTCCTAAGAAGAATAGTTTAAGATTGGACTTAAGAAGTCTTTAAATTAAAGAAAAGAATCTAAGTATCACAATTCCTTCAGGCTTTCTAGATGGATCCAATGAGTAGCCAAAGTGGAGAACCACTATGCTTACTCGGTATTTATCAGATGTTTTATGTGAATTCAAGTCACTTGAGGCCTTCTAAAAAGCAGACTCAGATACAGTGGAATGGGGTGGACCCAGTGATTCTGCAGTCAACAATAGCAACGGAAGATGAAGCAGCCAGACAGAAAAAAGCCAGACAGAGAAGAATTTTGTCTGCTGTTGTAAGAAATTTAGGAATCTGTGCTACATTGTTTTGGCAATGGGGATCTTCAGAGGAATTTTAGTGAGAGCATACATGGCTGTTCTTGGATTTTTGATAGTCATCCTGGTGGCAGAAGAATAGGAAAAAGTTAGAGCTTGAATGAGAAGAACTGTGGGCATGTGGTCTGTCATCTGGGAGAGAAACAAAGGATAATGAGATGAACATCTGAGAAAAAAAGGATAGGAAAATACCTAACAGAATTATACCACGGACAGAATACAAGGTAGAGTTGGGGGTGAGGGGAGGGTGCCTCTAGTGGACGAAATGTGATAAAACCACAGATTTCACTGTAGGAGGACAGTTGTGGAGTTGAGACTGTGGTAGATGACATAAAAATGAAATTTTCGGTGTATTAGGTTTTGGAAGCTTGTGGGCCTCTTGGGAGGAGATACTCCACAGACCTCACTCTTCTGCAGTAGCCGTCGTAGAGAGTGGCATGGGTTGTTTCTCAAAGCCACACTTGTGAGTTTGGAGGGAAGACCTGGTTTTGGAAGTGTTCATTTGGAACTTGAGAAGTAAAAGAAGAGTAGAAGTGCAGGAAAATGAAAATGAACTGTTTGTTGATTAGAAAGAACCTAGAAATCCCAGCAAGAAATGACTGCTTCTGAGATCACCAAGGTCAGATTTTGCTTTCACTAAGGAACAGAAACTTGAACACATTGAATGCAGGGTGAACAGAGTCTTTGCCTTTAGGGCCCTTATTGATCACCTCACAGTAGGGTAATTATTGGGTTGAAAGTCTGACTGCCTAGTATATTGTCCTGAGCATCAGGGACTGTGTACCAAGAGCAAGACTTTGAGAAATGACTCCTGCCACTCATCACTAGGCTACCAGAATTGCAAGGTGTGAGATAAGGGGGTTGACGCTAACCACCTGGCCCACATCAGAGGTGAAAGCCATAGTCATGGGAGGTGTTTAATGAGATCCAGTGCAAGGATGTACCCTTGATGGCCTGGGGGGTTAAACTTCTTTGTATTTTTACCTAGACCCTCTGACTCAGTAGTATATAAACACTCTTTCAACAGAAAGATGGATATAAATTTTAGAAGTGTTCTGGGTAAATTTGTTTGCAAAGTCATTTTACTTTTCCCCCCTCATTCCACATCTCATGTCTTACTCTAGTGTGGGCTTGTGCACTGGGTTTGAAGGATTAAAAGCAAAGCTCTCATGTCCTATTAAATGTAACCAAAAACATTTCCATTTCTTTCCTGATCGTGTGAGACAAATCCTAAAATTACCATGTGAGATTAAATGCTGTGTATCATGTGAAAAATATGTCTCCCTGTGGGCAATTATACTAGGCACACTGTGGTTTCTGGATTCCTTCTCATTTTTAATTTTAATTTTTGCCTATTAGAAATCTCATTGGTAGGTTTTGGGGCAATGTCTTAGCTTCTCTAGAATAGTATTTAGCTATGGCAAGGACATGACAAAGTCTTTGCAGGTTTCTTAGCTAAATTCAGTGGGTAAAGTGAGCACTAGGTCACTGTGAAAAGAGGATCATGCATCTTTAAAGAAAACTCCGAAGGAAACCCTAACCTCCCCTAATTTACATATGGTGACATTTTGCAGAAATATTGAAACATTAGCAGTGACATAATGAAATTCTGCCTATCAGCCATGGAAGGAATAATGTTACTGTTAAGGTAACCTGTCCACAGTTTGTTATCAAGAAAATGTTCTTACAAGCAACATATATTTACTAAAGCATGATAAGGAGGAATTCCCCTGACACACACACACACACACACACACACACACACACACGCACACGCACACCTACTTTTTTTCTCTCTCTCTCTCCTGAGCTATCCATCTTCCTCTACAGATTTACTGCACCATCACTCCCTTCACATGCTAATTATATGTAGGTCTGGTGAATTTGTTAGTGGTGACACTTCTGGGACCCAGTGGGACTACAACTCATTATGTGGCAATGTCCAGATATATCGGATATTATTAGCTGTCATTAATCTGCTGTGGAAACATGGACTGCTAAGCCAGGGAGAAGGGAGGAGAAGGGGTGCAAACGAGGTGTGGCAACAGCCTGGACCCCAAAAGGTCAAGAGGAAAATTGGTCAACAAGAGAACAACAAGCTTCCGGTTTTTACTCCATTACTTAACAAGGTGAGCCAGGGAGTCAAGAAGCATCACTTGGTTTGTTATTCTAATACCGCTCATGGCCATTTCCCTGGTACTAACCTTTTACTATAATTATGTACAATATGCACATTATCTTTCATCTTATCTCACAGCCATAGACACACTGTCATGGAGCATATTCCAGCTATAATTCTGTACAATAATTCATAGGATAATAAATGCTTAAGTATAAAGCTTCTTGTTGCTAGTGTCTTAGTTTGCAGGTTCTTTGAATTTATAGCTTAAGGTATTTCCTTCACACTGACTATGAGCCTACATTTTCTTTTCAATCTCTCTTATCTCTGCATGCCCAAATTTGAGTACTTGTTTAAGATTTAGCTTTAATTCTCTCTACATAAATATGTATGTAATCCTCTGAAAATCTATGTAGTCTAACTTCTGAACTGCAAATATATAACATATTATATCTCTATCACATCTGTATATAGATCATCTAACATCCATCTGTCTGTCTGTCTGTTCATTCATCAGTCTATCTAGTTGTCTTTTGTAGATCATAAATCCTTAGAGAGTTCATTACATCTTGGCTTTATGTAAAGAAGAGGACATTTTGAGCATAATAAGCATACAAAAGAAATGTTTGTAAAAATGCATATATCTACATTAATTTATAATGGAGATGCGCATTCTATCTTGGAATATATTTTATCAATTGACACATCCATGTGATAGAAATGAGTATGTGAAAGGATGTGTTAGCATTTAAGCATATGTTGAGATACTTCATTTCTATTTTTCTTTCGTCCTTTCTCCCTTTGTGATGCATGGGCTTACTTCCAACTTCGCTATTTTCATCTGGCCCATTCCTCAGGATTCCTAGAATCTCTCAGGCAGAGTCTTTGCTTACACCCCGAGAGAGAGAGAGAGTCAGACTCCCCCTTCAGACATCATTTAGTATCACTGATAACCCAAAGAATGACCCTGTAGGGAATCCTAGGAGTAAGTCATCTAGTTTTAGTTCCTATCCAGCTATGTCAACTACTGTGCTGTGCCAATGTTCATATACATGACTTGACTGAGGTTGATAGCAATATTTTTCTCCATTGAAGATTTTTTCTTACATGTAGCAGATATTATTATAACTCCATTCAAATCCCTTTAGTTCATCTCCTAAAGGGACTTACAGGCAGTCTATTCAAGGCCAAGGGCTTTCTGCATTCTTGTGCCCCAGAGTATTCTCCGGCTATGGAAGCAGGCATATTATCAGGGAATTCATGTCCCAGCAGTGACTCTCAAGAAATCAGAGATGAGAACTGGTGGGAAAAAAGGCCAGCCTCCTTGGGCTTCAGAAGCACGAACCTGGGATGTTCTACTTTTAGTGGCCATTTGAGAAGCAGTTGAGAGAGATATGGCAAGTTTAATCCCGAAGGTCTACCCTTTACTAATTTTCTTGACATTACGTTGGGTTGGAGGCTTCCAGCTTCTTTCTTCTTTATAAATTGTGTGCTAGATGTTTGTAACTGGAGCCACTCACCAAACTGTGTTCTAGATGCTAGAACTTGTAAAAAAATGTCCTCTTAATATTCCTTATCCAATCTTTCTTTACTCTTCCTCTTCTGTTGCCTCTTCTGGCCTCTGGTAACCACTATTCTATATTCAAATTCTCTCCTTTCCTAGCACATATATGCCATATTTGCTTTTCTATGTCACTTCTCTTACTTAGCACAGTGTCTTCTCATTCAGTCCATTTTGCTGAAGATGACAGGACATTGTTCTTTTTATTGCTGAGTCATATTTCATTGTGTATATACCACTCATGTGTCCATCAATGAACACTTCAGTTGATTTCATATCTTATGTATTGTTATAGTACAGCATGGTGATGTAGGTATCTCTTTGATGTATTGAGATCATTTCATTAGATATGTACCTTGAAGTAGCTGGATCCTAAGGTAGATCTATTTTTATTATATTGAATTTTCTCCATACTGTCTTCCACAATTAATATATTAATTATGGAGATGAGTGAGAGCTGACTTCCCTGAATTATTCCATGCTACAAAGACAATCAATCCTAACCCCAACCTCAGCTCACTCCTTTATGCTAGCTTTTTACTGTTGTCTATTGGCTTATAAATGCTTCATATAGGAAAATGCCTTCTATGACACTTTAAACATGACTAGAATTAGATCATGATCTTAGAGTTCCCAGACAACTCAAAATGTCTTTCTCCCTTGGATAGCATTGGGTTATTCTTCTTTCATTAAACAAATAAGAAAGTAATGCAAATTTCATATACTCTTCCCCATCTCTCACACCATCTTAAATTTAATTCTGTATGTTTGATGCACTGTTAAAGGATGACCCAAAGGACATTAAAGACTGTACTGCGTGCTGAATGAGATCATTAAGATTCCAATATTATACTGTCAGTTTTATCTGCTTATACCCTTAGGTGCTGACCACATAGTTTTTTTCCCCCCAATGTTCTTCAGAGTGTTTAACATCTAAGTGTGAACTCCTGCTCACTGCCTAAGAAAGTTCTTCAATGAACTTGCTTGCCTAGACAAGCTTCAAGGATCATTCACAAAGTAGAAATATGTGAAAGCTGGAGTAGGGTTTAAATTACTTTATAAAAATATTATTTCCTTTATAATTCATGTATATCCTTTGACATAAAAAACTGACACTATATGTCTGAGGACATCTCTTATTTAAACATTATATGCATATCATTTGGGAACAATGGTGAAGTTATATGTAAATATGTGGGCAAGGTACGAACAAGAAAAACACAAATGTGTATTAAATAACTATTCATTATACACACGCACGCACACACACACACACACACAAAGAACTTGAACAATAATCTTAACAAAACACTCTACAGACAATGAAATATCAGGTATTTTGTGTTTCTTTTATTTAAAATCTGGAATTGTGTTAAGCCTAAATCACAAGCTGAAAAGCCTTTCAGGCAAGTGACCAATAAATGTGAAATGCAAACCAGTAGCTGATGTTCAGACTCAGTGGCATCTATTAGTATAGAGTGGAAAGGGCTGTGGCAAACCACAGCGCTTCATTTTGGTTGTAGAAGTTAAGTGCTACTCAGAAAGCCAAGTTCACTGCTCTTTGAACTTTCAAGTTTTCAAGAGAAGCCAAAATTGTGGATTTCTGTGTGGCATGTCCTCACTTTTAAATGTGGCTATTAATGCTAATTAATTAACAATACTATGAACAAAAATACCTATATGAGGTAGGATCTGGGCTGCAAAATCTAAGATCATTAAGGTTTCTGAAGTTGTAGCTTTAATAGTGAAATGCTTTGGTGCAAGAGGCCCATCTATAAGAAGAACGATTAACTAGGGAACTGTGTCTAGTGTCTTTTGGTCCTAACAGACATTCCTTGGCTAACTCCATCAAGTTTCTATCTCTGTTGTTCACATGCCTGGATTGACTAAAAGTTCACCATACAAGACCTTTGCTAATTCTACTCATCAGTTTACTTCAGTCCTCCCACAGGTTACCATATAGTAAGTGCTAAAGAAACATCTAATGAATAAGTAAAACATCTATAATTTGAAAGAAGGATGTGAATGGTCATCTTGTGTTGCTCATCTTATACAGTGTAAGTTACAGATTAGAATGATTATTATGTATAAGGAAAATGAAATACATGTGGATGGGTTCAGCTTTACAGTGATGTGAAAGCAGTACCAGAAATTTGACTACCAATGTGTGCTGAATCCTCTCTCAAGATGCTGTTGAAAAGGTGACTTGAGTGGGTGGGTAGGGTTAGGACAGATGGGGGAAATGATGAAAGGAGTGACATTGATCAAGATGCATTGTACTCAAAAACTGACATGTGTATTTGAAAGCCCTTTGTACAACTACTTAAAGATTTTGAACCAAGGCTGAATGATGGAATGAGAAGCAGTTCCTAACCAACTTGTCATCATGGAGGGAACAACATACAATCTATAATGAGCTGACTTTGTAAAGATCCCTGCAGAAAGTATAGGTAGGGTAGGCTCACTCAATGAATTTAGAATAGGTTTACCAGAACATAATCCAATCACAGGGCAAAGAATATCTATATTAAAAGATTTATATATATGCAGATATATGCAGATATATATATATATGTATATATATATATATAAACTTTCCAAGTTGGGTGATCAAATTTGATGAATTTGGATCTATGATCAAATTATAAAGTTATTTAAAAAATACTCACCTTAATTTAGCTTTGACTTATATGTTTGTGGGTCCGTGAGATAAATTACCTGACTTTATTAGTCAGCCTTTATCCATATTTATGTAAGATTTTTTACTTGGGTGTTCAATGCAGTGAATTAGGCAAATGTTTGTCAAAAGTGTCTTGGAAGATAGTTTGGAATCTTTCTTCCATCTTGGAAGTATACAGTGAAGCTGTCTTCTGTACTCATACATCACAAGTGAATGTCTACTTCAAGACTCTCTATATTCAATTCATAAGCATCAAGGAAGCAGTCACTCCAACATTAGAAAATACTTCTGCCCAGCATATTTTCACCATCAAACCATTCAGCTGACCTAAATTTTATGCCTGTACTTATTTTATAATGCACCTAATTGGCTTCATTGGATCAAAGTTTACACATATTGTTTTAGAGGAAGCAGTTTCAAAATCATTGTGACAGCTTCTTACAAGTTTCAGAATCATATTAATGAAAAAAAGCTGTTTTCCACCGTTAAGCGTTTGAATCTCAAGCACAGTATCAAATCCAACTGAACTACTGAGTTATTTCCTGGTGATGTTTTTTTCTTAAATGAAAGGAAAAGAAAAAGTGCTATCATGTTACTAACACTATTGCAAATTTCAAAAAGCACATGCAATTCAATTTCATGATTCATGGTCCCATTGCATACAAATACCATTTGACAATGAATAGCCTTAACAGAAAGACAAAGTACAAATGGATCTGGGTGCTTAGGAGTGACTCAACCGTCAAAACGAGTTCCAAGTCAGTTGTTGCTATACTCTATGCTTGTGGGTTCTACATGAATTGCTAGAAGGCAACAACCTATTCACAGAGTTGCTACAGATGGTCTAGTGGCAGTTGCTGCAAGCAGCAGTGTTGACTATAATAATTGTCTTACACTTTGGTTTCATCCCCTAAAGTGATCCAAACTTCCTGAACTTTCTTTGAGAAAAGCACTTTTTCTCAGTTAAGCATTCAATGGAGGTTGTTTCACAACTGACTCTGCTGCCACAGATTGGCGATAAGTGAGAAGATCAGAATATCATGTTTTCTTTTAGTAACCATAAATAAAATTGGTTTTACATTTCTTGTCCAAGAAAACAATTCAAGCAAAATGAATGTCCATGACTTCCACAAGTAAACAGATACATAAACTACAACAATGAAACAAAATTCTAGAGAAAATAAAAAACAATTTCTGAATCCTTTAACTCATGTTGTTAACTAATCCTACAACTTTGTCCATGAATTAAAGTCACCAATGTTCACAACAATTATTAAGGACCAGGAATGTCCCCAAATGAATTGATAACTGATGTGCTTGGCCTTCGATAGATTCCATTATTTGGCGCCTTACGCAGTCATCTGGGACTTGTGATAATTCATCTGATAATTTTGGTTGTCTCCATGGGAATGTTAGGGGTCAGGGCAGGTAACATAGTTTGGTCCAGTTTAGGCATTTTTAACTCTTAATGTTTTCACTAGAACTTCATAGAGAATATGAAAAGTATATGGAAAAAGTACTAAAACGTTAATATTAAAATAGTCATATGAGGTGTATGGAAGATCCATTATGCAATGAAGCACACCCATTGCTACATGTTGCCATCACTCAATAGAACATTTTATTGAAATAAAACAGTTGATACAGACACTTTCATGTGTAGGCCACTGAAGATAGCAAGGGAACTCAAAAGAAAAATGCTTATTATGATCCATGTGAAAAATACTAGAGCAAGAATTGTAATAGTGGTCCTCATCTAGTTTCAATTAGCTAAGGCCAACAAGGAGAAGGGTGACAAAGGTGAAGAGAGTATAGAAAGGTAGTTTGAGGGAGAGAGGAAGAAAAAAGGAGACAGAGGCAGAGACAGAGACTGCGATAGAGACATAATGGGAGAGAGAAGGACTGTAATGTCATAACATCGGTTACAGCAAATGGAAACAACTGTTCTTTTCTTTCTCTTTGTATATGTGTGTGCATATGTGCACACGACCATGCATATACACTAGTGGCTCTGGGGATTGAACCCGGGGCCTAAAGCTCTTGCTTGGCTTTTGCACTCAAGTATGATACTCTGTGAGCCACATACTTCTGGCTTTTTTATGTTTCACTGAAGAGAAGACTTTTTTTAATACAGGTTTACTTTGAACCAAAGTCCTCAGAGTTCAGCCTCTTAAGTAGCTAGAATTACAGGAATGAGCCACCTGCACTTGGCACATTGTTCTATTTTATTAGTCACTATCCCCATTAATCTCTTACATTAATTTGTAAATTAAATGTTACCATAGGTAATATATAAGAAAAACATAGCTTAAGTAAGTTTCAGTACTGTTTATTGTGTCAGATGCACACAGGAGATCATGGAGTAAGTTCCCTATAGATGAGAAGACTACTTCATGTCAGGATTATCCAGACTGGTTTATTTTAACATTAGTAACTACTCCCAGAAATAAATGTATCAGCTAAGAGTATTGAGGCCAATGAGGACAGCCCTGAGAAAACAGACACTTCTCCCCCCAAAGAACTGTTTCTCTCTGCCATCTCTTATTGCTGTTACATTTGAAATGTGACAGCTCTGCTCTTATGATAGCATTCACTTAGAACAGCTTCTCCAGTTATGTTGATGATTCTGTGCTATTTCACTTGGCCCCTGTGATGAGAATACAACATTAATAGAAGGCTGGTGGGGATTTGGGTTATAGACTGTGACGACGTAAACGCCAGCATCTCATGCAGCAATCACACTCAGCCTCATTGTCAGCCATCACAGGCTCTAATCAACTGAGCTGGCTGTTCCTTTGAATGGCACTTCCCAACTTTACATGATTTTTTGAGTCTGTTTCTCTAAACATGGCTTTTAATCATAACCTCCAACTTGAAAGAGAGACCCAGGAAGAAGCTGATGATGCACGGACTGAATAAGAGCCAAAATGTCTTTGTGTTTTGTTGTTCTTTTCTGGAAGCTTTTGTTACCACAGAACAGATCTTTGCGCAAAGACTTCCACTAGGCCCTGAATACCAAATGTCAATGAGTCATTCTGAGTAATCCTAGGTACTGTTTATGCTTTGGCCTCTTTGTTGTATCCTGTAGCCTGGCAGAAATCAGGCCAACTGAGTAATTGCTATAATGTACTCCCTTTTCATAATATCTGTACTGAATCTTTGTTGCTTGGCACTTCAGCTTGCATTCCAACATCCTTTCATGCCAAGCCTGGTGATTGCTTTAGGTCCCTGAGCTACAGGCATAATTATCTCCCAAGAACTCATTGGGGACTCTTGAGAGGAAGGAGGAAGATGCAAAGAATATCGATGAAGGCTGAAGGTATTAGTATGGCAATGTAAGCAGGGAATAGGGATGCAAGGTAGGACATGCTCATTAGCTAAGCCTTTAGAGAGCTGAGGGCCTGATATTTAAGTTCTAATGCTCACCAGAAGCATGACTAGGCAATAAAAACATTAAATTGGTGAACATATATATACTCATAAAATAGAGAAGCTTTGTGATTGAAGTTTAGATATAGTTTTGTAGGAGGTAAATTATTATCATGTTGTGCCAATGGTTTACACCTATAATCCCAGCTACTCACAAGGCGGAGATGTGAGGAGCACAGTTCAAAGTCAGCCTGAGCAGAAATGTCCATGAAACTCTTATCTTCAATTAACCACCAAAAAAATCAGAAATGGAGCTATGGGTTAAATGGTAAAGTACTGGCCTTGAGCAACAAAGCTCAGGGACAGTGCCCCGGCCCAAAATTCAAGTCTCAGGACTGGCATGAAAGTCATAATCATGTCTGCCAGTCAATGAATTTGTGATTTGTCGTACATTGAGGTTCTTCTTTCAGGACAATCTGATATCCACATGACTTTGAAGATAGCTGTTCCTGCCAACAGTGAGCTGTTTTACTGTCTTTAAGACATCTATGACATGTTGCTCAGCCTACAAGAGCACATCACTAACCTTAACAAGAAGATGTCATTCCTATGGCCAAGGAGAGAAAAGGGAGAGTTAATTTAGAATCATATGATTACAAAAATGCACCAAAGATAAAAACCAAATGCAAAAATACGTCACCTGAAAAATAAATAAATATATGATGAGATGTTAGGTCATTATGATTTCGTGATGGTTGCAGAAAAGTAAATAGAAATCCTTTGATTATTTACATTTCTGGCTTGCTTCAGTCCTGTGTCATCTATTACCAGTTCTGTTTATAGGAAACGTTGCTTTTGTAAAAACATGCTTGTAATGAAAAATAAAAATCACGGAAAAAGGATTTCATTGCAAAATAAACTTGCCACATTCATTACCCTTGGAAGCATTTTCTGCGATAGTTTCATGTTTCTCTGAGACAATAATGATGGGTCTTTTTTTGGTTTTGGGTTTTTGTTTTACATTTATTCTTCTTTTAACATACACTTAATGTGTTTATCTCTAATATACTAGAGAAAATTCTGAGTTTCACTATTTCCTAGTTTATTACAGGAAAATTTATTACTATGGTAAGTATTATCTATTTTTTTCCAATAAAACAACTAAAAATAGAACTGTCTTTCAAACATGGACATATGTGATGTGTGTTTTTCTTATTCTAAAAAAACTTACTATGACTTACCGTGCAGTTTGTATACTGCAAACAAATAGATCCATATAGATAGCCACAGGGTGACAGGGTAGGATTTTATGTCAGAATATACATTGCATCTATAAAGGCTTCTTTTCAGAAATGTAATTTGCTTTTTATGAACTAGTAAATATAGTCTATAGAAAACCCAGAGGATTTCTGTGGAGCCACATTTATTCCCACACATCTCTGAGAAGCATAAATGGTTGTCTTCCTTTGAAATGGATTAGGATGAATTGTATTAGGACATCATGATGAATCTAATTAAGGTGAACACAGTTAGCTATTTTTCACCCCTTTGGGGTGACCATGATTTTACATAGGAACAAAAAGACTAAAAAATCATTTGACAAGGTTCTTCATAGGCCTATTTTTATATGCATGCACACACACACACACACACACACACACACACACACACAATGTTCATGTAGTGCACTTCTGGGCCATGCCTCTTATCTTACCTATTTGTAAGCTGAGATCTGAGGATCAAATTAAAAGCCAGCCTGAGCAAATAAGTCCATGAGACTTATTTCCAGTTAACCAGCAAAAAGTCAAAGGTAAAACTTCTGGCTCAAATGGTATAATGCGTCCCTTGAGCAAAAAAGCTAAGGGACAGCAGTCCCTGAATTCAAGCCCACCTACCAGGACAAACAAAACAAAAATATTCATATTAATTCAAAACTTTACCCTCAAGTGCATTTTCTGAATCTAGACAAAGCAAAGCTTGAAACACAAAATACTCTAGAATGGAACACATTTCAGATGCAGATTTGGGGGTTCTATGAAATCATGTCATGAAGAATTTCTTCTTAGAGGAGAATAGAGATGATTTCCATTGATGAGAAGACTCTAAAGAACAACAGCAACAATAAATTACTTTGTATGAATACTAGTAATACTATTAATACACAGTTAAATCTTTAACTATTTTGTGAAATAAATTCCAACAATAAAGCAACACATACAACCTTCACTCCAAACAAAAAGAACACAAACATCTGATATGACCAATACCTAGGAGATATGATTAATGAGATTTTTTTATAATAGAATAAGAAGTAATCATAATATGGAGAGAATGAGAAACCAGCGAGATAATAAGAAAACATGGAGCCATACCCAATCTGTGGCTCTTATAATCTTAGTTTCTCTAGAGGAAAAGTAGGAAAATCATGACCTGGGTATAGAGAGGTATCCCAATCTTTCACAAACTAAAGCTCAAAGGAGCTGGGTATGTTACTTAAGTGCTAGAGTACTTGTCTAGCAAGTATGCATCTCTGGGCCCTTCATAATCATAGGAAAGAAAAAAATATAGAACCATAGTAATAATCCTTTTCCCTGGAAATCTTGAAACAACTGAAGGGAAAGTCATCTATTTTCAAGTTAATAATTTAAACAAGGCATGGGTATTCACTCTTAGATCTTTTTCTGATCATATTTTCTGAATGCTTATTTTCAGTGATTTGATCTTGCCTTTACTAGAATCTTTTGGGACTCTGTTGAAATCTCATGCCTTTGCACCTTTTATATCCTCTTCAGAATCTCTAAGAATGGAATCTACTATCAGTAGTCAAATAACAAAGTATGACTGACTTCAGTATGCAGCCTTATTTGTATGCCAACGTGCCCTTGTGTCTCTCTCCATGGTCCAGCAATTATAGTTAACACTTGTCTCAGCAAATTTGCTTTAGAACCAGATTCTAGTATGTCCTCAGTATTTATTCTGTTTGGCTGATAGCAATGCCAAACATTAAATATATTGTGGATGTCACCTTTACAAATATGTGTATATGTGCACCCATATGTATAAATATATATGTATGTGTGTGCATAAGTATGTGTATATGTATATGCAATGATATCTGCCCATTCCAAGGGCCACAGAAAGCTAGACTCTTAGTTCTCACTGTTGAGACACTTGTTCTTTAAAGCTATGAATTTATCCCGAATTTCATTCACTTGTCAGGTAGTGTGAGAAATTGTCTTCCTTGTATAAGCCTCTAAGAATTGCTTCCCACCTTTCATATCAGTAGTCTTCAGTGCTGGCCAGCAGGTTTATCAGCTGGAGCTGCATTTTCAAGCACGTAAGTTCACAAGTATGCTCAAGATTTGGACTAGAAGTCCTTTGGTACTTACACTGCTTTGAAAAGTCACAGAGCTTCTGTATAGAATTGCACTGTCTATGCTCTGCACCACTGCAACAAGTATAGACTTCTCTCTCTTGCTCAGCAGTTACTGAATGTCATTTTGGATATGATCTGCTGAATGCAAGGGTCTATTTTGGGTGGTAAGCTGTAAAGGTCTACCAGTTCTCCACTCTCATCTAGCTTGGTTTCTGTTCACTTCGTGGTTCTACTGTTGAATTTTCATCTGGTTTTGTAATGAAAGCTTGCAAGTTACAGTTATCACATTGGGAAAATAAAATACTCATTTTCATAAAAACATAAAACACTTCCTTCAGCAATTTCATAGAGTACAGATAGTGGCTAAAACAAATTTATAACAAGTAATGTACAATATCAGTTTCATGAACCATGAAATAAAATATATACCTGTCAAAATGAAGAGCATGAAAACATTTACTTTTAACTATTTTTTCTGAATGACCTCCAGCTATTCATCATGCTACCTACACATATGAAGCTAGAAAAATCTATATTAATTTTTTTCTTAATAATATCATTTCTATTCTGCCACCCATAGATACTATAAAAATATTGTTGATTAGTGAAGTTGTTAAGTAAAGTTAGTTAGCAAAGTTGGTTGGTAAACAGTTTGGTACTGTTCTACAATCAAATGAAAATGTAAATCATTATTTTGATTCCTTCAGTGAGAAAATCCTGCTAAAACCAATCCAAACAAAAACAAACAAATAAAAACTTGGTTCAGTAAAACTGTGTGGATCTCATTGTTGATTTACTTTCTAGCAGGGAAAACTACTGCCAAAGCAGCAGTCGGTGGCTCATGCCTGTAATCCTAGCTACTCAGGAGGGTGAGATCTGAGGATCATTGTTTGAAGCCAACCTGGGCAGAAAAGTCCTTGTAAGACTTATTTCCAATAAACTACTCAGAAAAGCCACAAGTGGCATTGTGGCTCAAGTGGTAGAGGCTAGCTTTGAGCATAAGGAGGCCCAGGTACGGTGCCCAGGCCTAAAGTTCAAGCCCCAGGACCTGCAAAACAAAACAAAAAATAAACAACAAGCCCACTAGTAATGAGTTAGAAAAAAGTACTGATGCAAGGAATACATTTAGTATACCTAAATACCAAGACAGGATTCTATTGATTCACTTAGAATAAAGATGTATTTCCATAGATCCACTCATTCCGCACTGCCCTACTTCACAGATATTTTTAGAGAGGTTACCTTTTCTCTCCTTCTTTCTTTAACCAATGGCTCTTTTCCTTGTAACTTTCTAAATTGTATTTCCAAAGTGCTTTTCAGGACATTCTTCTTTCATTTGTCTAAGGAATGTTTGGTACATTTGACATTCTTAAATTTAGCAGTTTATCATGGGGTGGTAATACAATGAAATATATACAAGAAGCAGGAAGTATTTAAACCAGAGAATATATGTCTTAAAATAGTGGCTATGGACTGTGTTATTATTACAGTATAATCACTGGGGCCATATACGTTTTTTTGTTGGCCATGGGGCTTGAACTCAGCGCCTGGGCACTATTCCTGGCTCTTTTGTTCAAGGCTAGCATTCTACTGCTTAGATTCACAGCTACACTTCTGGTTTTCCAGTGGTTAACTAGAGTCAAGCGTATCATGGACTTTCCTGCCCCTTCTAGCTTTGAACTGAGATTCTTAGATCTCAGCTTCCTGAGTAGCTAGGATTATAGGCATGAGCCACCAGCACCAGACCATTATAAACTACTTATTTATTTATTTATTTATTTATTTATTTATTTATTTATTTATTGTCAAACTGATATACAGAGCGGTTACAGTTTCATATGTTAGGCATTAGATACATTTTTTGTACTGTTTGTTACCTCCTCCCTCATTCCCCCCTACCCCCTCCCCCTTTCCGTTTCCCCCCATGAGTTGTTCAGTAGATTTACACGAAACAGTTTTGCAAGTATTGCTTTTGTACTCATTTGTCTTTTTTTACCCTGTGTCTCTCGATTTTGGTATTCCCTTTCAGTTTCCTAGTTCTAATACCTGTATACACGGTTTCCAATGTACTCGGATAAGATACAGAGATAGTGCAGGTACAACCACAGAAAGGGGATAAAAGAGGGTCATCAACAATAGAAGCTACGGTTTCATTATACAATATTTAAAGAGTAGTATACTAATGAAATTCTGCATTCTGCAGATCTCTAGTCATTTCAATGTGACCCGTTTTTTTTTTAGTTACTTTTGGTTTTAATATCTCTACTAAGAATTTGTGTGTCTGTGTCAGTACTGGGGCTTTAACTTAGGGCCTGAGCTCTGTACCTTAGCTTTTTTCCTCAAGATTGGCACTTTTCCTTCCATCTGCCATCTCTCCCTCTCCTTCCATCTCTCTTGATAGTTCATTGTAGATAAGAGTCTCATGGACTTTCTTGCTCAGGAAGGCTTTGAACCACATGGTCCTCAGATCTCAGCCTTCTGAGTATGTAGGATTACAGAAGTGAGCCACTGGCACTTAGCCATGAACTCAATATGAAATCAATATGAAAATTAATGATCTCAGTGAACTTTAACACATGGACCAGTTTATTGCTATTTCTTTGGGTCAATAAAATAAGTACCTTTGGGCTATGAGAAAAAAAATGCTAAGGAACTATTGATTCCACCTTTGTTTCATTATTGCAAACCAAGCAAGCAGGATGGCTTTGGTAAAGCATTCTGTGATCTCAGCATTTGGGAGGCCAAAGGATGGAGGATTGTGACTTCAGGACCAACCTAGCTTCCACAGTAAATCAAAGCCAGACAGAATTACATAGTCAGAACTTATATTTAAAGAAAAAGAAAAAAGAAATCTTACTCAAGTTCTCTAGAGAGCAACAGTTTAATGGTTGATACCTTTACTTTTTTTCTCCTGAACAGTATAATGAAGGCTTAAGGGAAAATATTTAATCACAGTATATTAGGATCTTGATTTTTTTTTTGGAACATAGTGTCTCTTGAATAATTAAAGTACAAGGGCAAAGAGTAAGGGAGGGGAGAGAAATGATAATTTGAGATAATATAAAATAGCTCATGTTCTTTTGTTACTTTCTTTTGGAAAATTTTAACAAACTCCTGACAGATTTTTTCCCCCAAAGGTAGAAGCCTGGTTAAATGCATCTCTTTTACTGTGGAGAAATCAAACAGACATTTGCATATAAGCTATCCCTGAAGTATAACATAAACAAAGACATTTTACCAGACTGCAGAGCTGAAGGAGCAACGAGGAGGGGAAATGTGCAAGGGACATTCCTGATCACTTGTAGCACACTTAGCTTCTCATATAAACTGAATTCTGCTTGCTCTTCTGGGATACTTATTTCATTAATTTAATTGCACATTTTATTCTACTTTCCCATTACCTGAACATTAGCATGGTTTATAATACATATAATGATTCCCTGAGACTTGCTAGTTTTTTAGGTTGTTCCTCTGCTTCTAGCAATTCATAATAGGCTTCTGTCACTTCCTGGAAAGTACGTGTTCCACAGAATTCTAAACTCAGCTTTCTTGTCTTCTATTTGCACATTTTCTTCCACCCCCATCCCAGGATATCTTATTTGTTTTTTTGTCACTTATAGGAGCACTTCTGAATTTTAAGACTCTAAAACTTTCTCCTAAGCACCTACTCCATCAGTTCAGTTCCTAGTATATATCCAGGTAACTGTCCTTAGTGTTTCTTCAATTTGGAGGCACCAAATTGATCCTCACTGTACCTCACCTTCACCGGTGAATCTTTCAAATATCCATCAAGATGCCTAAAGAAGAATACCAGTAGGCAAATTTATTGACTTCTCCATTAAGATCCACATTAAATCCATGATGAATTTGTGAAGACAACCTTTCAGACACCTCTCAGTTCTGTTCCCTCTTTATCAATAGGGATTTTGCTACACTTTCCCATGTGTTCTTCCTCAATTAGGTTGCTCTTGTCTTCAGGTTTATTCACCACACTGTCTGGGTGCTTGATATAAGAAATGTACTCACTGCCTTACATATGAATCTGTGACTCTTCTGTACCACACTTTGACAAAAAAGAAAAAAAAGTTTAATAAAAAATAAATCTTTTCTATTGGTTAATTTTGCTACTTAAGGCTAAAATGTCTAGGCTTTTCTTGTGCTTTGTTTTCTTTTTCTTTCATTTCTCTTTCATCCATTCTCTTCCTTCCTTTCCCTTCTTTCTCTCTCTGTTCCCTTTCTTGTCCTTCCATTTCCCTTTCCCCTCCCTTTCCCTTCTCCTCTTTCTTTCTCCACTTGGAATCTCTAAACCATAGCTTGCTTGGTATGCAAGCCTTTAATGGCCTGAGCTCTGTCCACATATTCAGCACCCTTTCCTTTCAGTTTTCTTTCTATTATAAAGACATAGATACATTATTTTTATATATTATTTTAATGGTATTGTGAAGGTGATGTACAGAGGGGTTAGAGTTACATAGTTAGTAATGAGTACATTTCTTTCTGAACGGTGTCAACTCCTCCCTTGTTTTCTCCCAGCTTTTCCCTCCCACCCTCTCACAAGTTGTGCACTTGTACGATTCACTGTAAGTTGTGTAGTACATTTTCACCATCGTGCCTAGTGAGTACCGTCGCCCACTGAATTTGTTTATCTTTTGTCCCACCACTTCTGTGCTCCTCCTTACCTACCCCAAAACAGATAAACTTACATATAAGACAAGAAGTACAGAAATTTTTAAAAAGCAACAAAGGAAACAAAAATAAATAAATAAAACAAAAATGACAAAAACAACTCTGGTTTCCATTTCTTAGAGTTTATCCTAATAAACATCATTTTATATGATCACATGCACATAGCAATTGAGCCTTTGATATCCTCTTCACTGTGTGAATATCTAGAGTTCTGTATAATTTACCTTGTGGAAGTGTATCTTCCAGTTTTTTACCATTCCGTGTGCTTACTTGTAGATTTAGAGGCGCATTCTAGTTACAGTAAATGAGGAGAACCATGCAAACTATGTTCCTTTGGGTCTGGCTTCCTTTCCATGCTATGCCATATGACATTGAAGTTTTAGAATTTTGTTCTTTCTCTTCTTTTTACATGGAATTTTCCTTCCTTAAACATAGCTTTACTTTGGTCTGGCTATCTCTTACCCACTTCATACACATCACTTGTAGTATTGCTTGTCTTTGGGATGCCTGACTACTCTTGAGGCTGTGGGCTCTCTAAAACAGTTATTCTTTCCTTTTTGAATATTAAGCACTGAGCACATGGATCACCCCATAAATATTCCATGGAGGAGAACTGATGTTTAAGGAGGTGATAAGTTGGTTTCAATAGACAAAGGGAGTTTCGTTTGTAAGAAAATACAATCAATTTTTCTCCTTAAAATTAGGCATAACATGATAATAAGAAATCTTTGCCTGGAATGAGGAGCAGCTATTTGTGAAAATTTCAAAAGATATAAGTTCCTAAAATACAGAGGAGCTGAACTAAAGTCACCAGGTGATTAATTTTTACCCAATGATTTCAATTTTATTTCCTTAAAGTTATGTTATACTATAATAAATCTTTTCAGACACAAATGCAACATCATGTAAAGTTTTAAAAAAACAACATATGAATGGGCTGGGAATATGGCCTAGTGGTAGAGTGCTTACCTCCTATTCATGAAGCCCTGAGTTTGATTTCTCAGCACCACATATATAGAAAAAGCCAGAAGTGGTGCTGTGGCTCAAGAGGTAGAAAGCTAGCCTTGAGCAAAAAGAAGCCAGGGACAGTGCTCAGCCTCTGAGTTCAAGCCACAGGACTGGAAAAAACAAACAAACATAAAACAACATATGAGTATATATGCCTTACAGAATACATTTATAAATATCATAAATGTATTTTATAATACAACAATATATAACAATATTGGGTATATCTACATATATAAAACCATATAAAATCATATACATCTGTACATATCTTATAATATTTATGTTTTCCATAACTTTTGCTGAAGCATATAATTATATTGATAGTTTCAGTACTTGAGATGGGACTTAAAATATTATACCTACCTACCATATAAACACTCTACCATTTAAATCATGTCCCCCAATTCTTTAACTGGTATTTTGTTTTTGAGATAGTTATTGCTTACATTTGTCTGAATTGGCTCCTTAATTTTTATCCTGCAGTCTCTGCCTCCCTAATAGCTGGTATTCAGGTGCCTAGCACAATGCCTGCTCTACATGGTCAATTTTTCTTATCACTTAATTGAGCTGGGGCTTCAAAGAACAAGAGCTCTGAAGTAAAGCACATGTATACAAGATCTTCTTGGATATATGATTTCACTTGAAAGGTGCTCTCAAGTTTATACAACATTTGGGAAAACTTGCATGATATTTCAAAAACACATGTTGGACTTTCAAATATATATGCTTATTTATAGATACTAATTTAAATTTTTTCTATTCTGAAATTGATTTTAAAGTTCCAGAAATTGATAAATAGAGCTATATGGATCTACATTTGAGGAAAAAAATTACTCTAACAGCTTATATGTATGAAACTCTCTATTGAACTCCAGAGATTGTATTTTGTAAGCATTCAACTAAGGGAGGTTCAGATCTATTTACACTTTTCCTGCTTTCTCAAGAAGAACCAAAAGAACATGCATACTCAGTAAGAAGGAAAAAAACTCACTTCAAATATTGTATTTCCTCACACATTTTGGTGAATGTAGTTATCAAATCAAAGTTGACTATATATCTATTGAAAGGAATGATAATTAGCATTCATGCTTCACTAATTTGTATGTTGTTATGACGCCAAGTATGTAATGATTTCGAGTCTCAATTCATTGACCATAATGTGTGGAAATATAGAAGCAAATGAAAAGTGATTTCTTAAACCTTTCACCATAGGATTTTCCTTTTGGTGTGACTTAAGAAACTACAGTAGGTAGAAAAGTCTCCCTTTTAAAGGTCAGATACAAGATTCATGTCCATACTGCTTTAATCCAAATGTCAGATTTCTGACCTCTACCATCAATCTCACTAGAAGTTGCTAAGCTTTCTACATCAAGACTGTTGTCCTTTAAGAGAGGAATCTTGATTTGGTGTTTTGAAATAGATTATACCCTATTTCATTTGCATGATGCTGAAAGAAACACCTCTCCTGGGATGTGGTATACTCAGTACCTTATATACCCTGATAGTGGCCTGACTCCTTCCAGAATGCTGAGATAATCCTTTGGCAGGAATTTCTCTCTCCTTAATCTTACTTTCCTGCCTTCCTTCCATGTCCTTAATATAAAACTGTATTCTTTGTACTTCTCCATGCAGCCATGTTTTTTTTCTCACAACTGAATACCCTCAAAGTTCAAAGGTCATGCTGGATTTGTCTTCATACACCCAGTGAAGCAAAGCTCTCTATTTCCAACATATAGAGACAGAAAATTAAAAACAAACAAGAGAACAGAATAGACAGAGAAATAAAGACAATAAAGTAGACAAAAAGAGATCTGAATAATAGACTAAAATAGCCAAACAGTTTCTATTTCTTCATGCGTTCTGCAAAGGCAAGTTAACAATGAAAGTTATTTTTTTATTTTCATTTATTTATCTATCTATCTATCTATCTATCTATCTATCTATCTATTTATTTATTTATTTATTTATTTATTTATTTACCGTGTTCTGAAGACAGACGAACTACTCGATATACAGAGAGAGACCTCTGAGGCAATCTCAGCCTATACACAGATCATTCAGTCCCAGAGCAGAATATGCAGCAATGGTGTACTCTGCCCAGCTGAGAAGATGTCTTAGGTGACTGTAGAGAGCAAAGAACAGGACTAAAGATTTGGAATCAACAGCTAAGTGTCATTGAAACACAGGCCCTGGGGAACACTAATGATCTTTCTCAGTCTAAAATTCTTGCAAAGAATATCTCTATAGTTGTTTACTTGTTACTATGTTCTCTCACTCCCTCTCTCGCTCCCTCCCTCTCTCCCTTCCTAACTTTTCTTTGTTTCCTCTGTGCTTCTTCTGGGGTTTGAGCTCAGGTCCTGGGCCCTGTCCTGAGCTTCTTTGCTCAAGGCTAGTGCTCTACCACTTAATCCACAGCTCCACTCCTGGCATTTTTGGAGATAAGAGAGTCTCATGGACTTTGTTGCCCAGACTGGCTTTCAACTGTGACCCTCAAATCTCAACCTCCTGAGTAGCTAAGATTATAGGCTTGAGCCTCCAGCCCTGAGCTAAATTTTATTTCTAAGTTGTTTATTTGTCTCCAAGTAACATTTTCTTGATATAAATATATACAGTGAAGTGAAAAATTTCCTGTGCATATGCAAAACTCATTTAATAGAAATAATTAAATTTGAAAAAGAAAGTAAGCACATTTTAGTATACTATATGTAGGGCTTGTTTACAGGATAACCAATGTCTAATATGTGTAGATTTTCATGAAACTCAGTGACAATATTAAGGAAAATGTTCAAACTCGATATAACAACAATATACAAATTAAGTGTAAATATTCTGAAATCTTTTTGTGAAAATTTAGAATGACTCAGTAAGGAGTGATTTTTTTTAAAAAGCGAGTTTGTGGGAGTATGCATAATATATTCCGGCATGTAAACAGGCAGCCCTTCTTTTCCTGTCCTTGCTTTCCTGCTGGTATTCAAGGCGGATCTCCACTCTGTGGGCACTAAAGAGCGGCCAGAGCCAAATTGTGTGCACTGCAATTGCTAAGAGTTGGGCTGAGGCACAAGAACAAGTGCAGAAGATGAAGGAATTACCCAGATTCCAGTAGAAGAAGTCCATGGCCACCAAACCTGCAATGGGTATTCTGTGACACAATAGGATTTGTTCCACATATTGGACTCGTGAGATGTGTGTCCAGTTCAGCAAGGCATCTCAGTCACATCCAGCAATCTTTCCTATGTGTTGTTCAAACAAATAATGAAGTCATCAATCTTGGAGTAGGCTTTCCCAAGTCTACTCATGGGAAAGTACATTGTCTGTTTGTGCAACATAGAGAAAGAAAGAAGTAAGAATAGGCTTTTTTTCCCCTTCATTTTTAATGTAGGTTATGGTACCAGGGGGCATAACTATACCAGTTAATGGGATCTGATGATAATGAAGGAGTGTTACCAAAGCAATTCTAAAGACTATGCAAATTTTGATATATCAGTCATGGAGTGAGAAATTTAAAGAAGTAAATACCCTGGAATACTAAAAGTAAGCACGCACTGGGGTTTCTATCATTAGTGCAAATAGCATTTGATAACAGAAACTTGGTAATGGGCTCCACAGATTTGCTGAAGCTGCATTAAAACTTGAATTAGGGGTAAAGATCTGACTTACAGATAACTGAGTGAGTGGTTCCACTTCACTGAGTACACCTAAAGCAGTTTCAGTGGAAGGACACGCTTGTATACCAGGGCATCAAGAAAGTCACTCGTGGGAATTGATGTCCTTTGGGAGTGAAGTCCTAAGCTGTCAGGATTCCTAAGAGACCAGCATCATGGTAAGCACATATTAATAGTGTGTTTTGAAAATTGATTAATTTTAGGACCTTTTATAGTATATTTGATAAAGCTAATTTAAAATCTCGATATGGGTAAATGATTAAAGTTCAATCAATACGGTAGTATAAAAATCTGTTTTTTAATCCTTTTTTAATGTGACTATTATATTAGCATGTAAGTAGTGTTTTGTCTTCATTTTCTTTGCTTTTTTAAAAAAAAAATCATCTTTTTTTTTTTTTTTTTTTTTTTTTTTTGCCAGTACTGGGGCTTGAGACTCAGGGCTGAGCACTTTCCCTGGCTTCTTTTTGTTCAAGGCTAGCACTCTACCTCTTGAGCCACAGAGCCACTTCTGGCTCTTTCTATATATGTGGTACTGAGGAATCAAACCCAGGGCTTCATGTATGCTAGGCAAGCACTTTACTGCTAAGCCACATTCCCAGCCCCCAAATCATCCTTTTTATTTACATGTTTTTAATCTGAAGATTCAACCAACACTCAAAAATATATAGAAAATAATTTGTGTCTGTACTGATCCCACATAGACCATTTTTTTCTCTAAACAATCTATTACTTACACAGCATTGAAATAGGTAGATATTATAAGCTGTCTAGACACAACTTCAAGTATATGGGAGAATATACATTGTTTCAATGCACTCCTTGCCCATTTTATGTAATGGGCTTGAGCATCCTTTGATATTGGTATTCAAGAGGTTCTATAACCAATCCCCATGGAGGCCATAGGACAACTCTATGCTCAAAGAAAATCCTGCATGAAAACTCATCATCCCTTCTTCCTTGTTATTGCCCTCATGTTGAGCTGCGACTTTGTTTTAGTCTTTGCCATATGACATTCATAAGGACAACACTATGCATATTCATTGTAGCAGAAATACATTTTGTGACTCATTCAAAACTTAGAGGCATACATCTGGACCTGGCAGTACAGACTCTGAGTATGTTAGCAGACTCTGGGGAAAACTACTGACAATAATTTTTACCACCCTTAAATTTGTCCAGGTTTTTGACTTTTTCCAGTTTCTGTTAACACAGCTGACAAAAGTGTACCCTGGGCACAAGTTGCAAATGAAGCCATTGTATACTTTATCATCCAACACATTAGTTGGTACTGATACTTAAACTACAAACACTTGTCCTGGAGATGTGCTTTTACAACTTGATTTGTTGAACTCAAGCAAGGAAGTCGGACAGTAAAGAATCAGGAAATGGTCACATCATAGCTTTGAGTATAAAATCAGGGTTTTTGTTTTTCTATTTTATTCTTACTTTTTACTTGGTGGAGAGGATGGGCAAGATATTTCATTTCCCAATATTACTAGTCAGGATAGATCACATGAATAGTTGAACATAATCAAATATCTTTGCTATCATCAATGAGAAGTAAGGAAGGTCCTATAAGAAAAGCGATTGGAACTGTAAACCCTTCCCAATATCCATTATTTAGGCACTAATTATCATGTTTCTCAATGCCCTGTACTTCCTATGCATACCTCATTTCACTGCTCATTAGCACCTCCACCACATCAGAGTGTAGACGGAGTTAATAAAGTGATTATAAAGGGAAATATGTAAATGATCCATACTGGTTTGGTGGGCAGGTAGATTGCAATTCTTGATTAACAGGAGGCTTTGGGATTACTCTTGAATTTTTATTGTTACACTCCCACCCCCACCCCCTTATTGGTGACATATGTAATCAAGACAATAGACTTGGTCTGCAATTCTTCGGAATAAAACTACTTTCTTCTAGCTATCTGACCTCCTGAGCTAGCTTAGATGTTACCACAACAGAGAAATAGACTCCGAAAAGCTTGGCAGACTTCAAAAGCCTTGAAGCGAAATTTGTAATCTGATTGGCAAGCGATTTCATAAAGCAAAAGTGGAGTTCTGTGGGCCTTCTCGATGATGCTACAGCAAAAAGAAGCCCCACGTCAGCACATTGCACAGCTGCAGTCTCTTAATTGTGCTTTAAGCAGAGGACAACCCAAAGGGTGGTGACTGTAACCTACACAGGGAGCAAAGTTTAAATGAGGGCCTGTACAGCAATTAGGAATGGGAAGGTCAGGTGATGATTTGTTTCATATGTTGTGGGTTGATGGTGGGGATCTCAGGGAAACAAGCTGATAGGAGGAAAAGGCAATGGGAGGCCAAGTTACTGAGGAGTTCAACTTAAAAACGGGGGGTGGATAAAGCCAATTAAGGAAAAAAGGAAAAGGAGAGAAACAAAGCACTGAGGGATGCTAAATTCCAGGACTCCTGAGGCTTGACAGTGCATACGAAGTGACTGAAGCGCCCTTTTAGATACAGATCACTAGGCCCTATTTTAAGACGTTCTTTAGTGTGGCTAGATAATGGAAAAGGACATGGATGTGCCCTTGTCCATCCATGGAAGCCCACTGTTTGCATGTTATTGTAGTGGGAGCTATAATGTTTGGACATTAAGATGTTTCATAAAATGGAACAAATTCAGTAGAAGTCTATTTTGGGTTTTAAATTTTGGCCTCTCCCCAGAATAGTGTTACATTGGGTGATTCTCTCTGTGTGTTGGGCAGCATCCAGAGCTGAGGGTCTCATTCAGCCCCTCAATCTCAAGGGAAGCAATTGACCCTGCAGTGTGCTGTGCTGTTGACCTTGGATGACTCGAGGTTAATTGTATCCAATATATTTTTACTTCCAATGTTTGCAATTTGCAATGTATTTCCAGAACACTTTATAATGGAAGGAATATATATATATCTATATCTATCTGTATATATCTATATCTCACAGTCATATATATACCTGTGTAGTTAAAACTCTCCTAGAAAATGCATTGTACTAATTTGGGAATGACTGCTTAATCTGTTATCTCCTTTTAGCTAAAGTATCTGAGAGGCATAAAGATGTGCTGTAGGCAAGTTTATTTTCTAAATGATGACAGCCTATTTCTCACTTCAATAACTTTTTTGTTACTTTATGTATGAAAAGTAGATAAATGGGCCAGGTTCTGATCTCTTACACCTGTAACCTTAGCTATTTAAGAGGCTGAGTTCTAAGGATGATGGCTCTAAGCCATTCTGGGCAGGAAAGTCTTATCTCTAGTTAATCACCAAAAAAGATGGAAGTAGAGTTGTGGCTCAAGTGGCAGTACAGCAGGCCTTGGGAACAATGCCCAGGCCCAGAGTTCAAGGCGTAGTACAGCAGAGAGAGAGAGAGAGAGAGAGAGAGAGAGAGAGAGAGAGAGAGAGAGAGAGAGAGAGAGAGAGAGAGAGAGAGACAGAGAGAGAGACAGAGAGACAGAGAGACAGAGAGACAGAGAGAGAGAGAGACAGAGACAGAGAGACAGAGAGAGAGACAGAGCCCTCAAATAGATACTCAAATAAAAATAAAGGAGTTTTCAAACAACTAGTCATGAACATGGATTTTGAAGGGAAGATTTTTAGGTTTTTGAGGGGCAACAGGAGAATTGCCTGAAAACCATCAGATAATGCACATTTTTTGTTGTTTGTGCCAGTCATAAGGCTTGAATTTGGGGCCTGGGCACTCTCCGTGAGCTTTATGCTCAAGGCCACCACTCTACCACTAGAACCACAGCTCCATTTATGGCTTTTTTTTTTTTTTTTTGGCCAGTCCTGGGCCTTGGACTCAGGGCCTGAGCACTGTCCCTGGCTTCTTCCCGCTCAAGGCTAGCACTCTGCCACTTGAGCCACAGCGCCGCTTCTGGCCGTTTTCTGTATATGTGGTGCTGGGGAATCGAACCTAGGGCCTCGTGTATCTGAGGCAGGCACTCTTGCCACTAGGCTATATCCCCAGCCCTATTTATGGCTTTTTGGTAGTGAATTAGACATAAGAGTCTCATAGACTTTCCTGCCTATGCTGTCTTTGAACTGTGGTAATCAGATCTCAGCCTCTTGGGTAGTTAGGAATAGCATGACCCACCAGTGCCCATACAAGAAAATGCAGTTTTAAAAACATTTTTATTCCAAAGCTATATCTCACTCAAATTATAGGGTAAAATGTGAAGGAGTGGATTTCTATTTAGGTCTCATGAAGTGGCATATCATTTTATGAATGAACCAAAGAACTAAATTTTAGCTTTGTAGAATCAGCAACAATTTTTTGTTGTTGTTCTTACTATCCCTGGCATAGTTTAACAGATTTAACTAACACAAAATGAAAAGTATAAATCCTATAACTGTAATTCAAGATCAAAATTATTATCTTAAGGGATGAGGATATGGCCTAGTGGCAAGAGTGCTTGCCTCCTGTACATGAAGCCCTGGGTTCAATTCCCCAGCACCACATATGCAGAAAAATGGCCAGAAGTGACACTGTGGCTCAAGTGGCAGAGTGCTAGCCTTGAGCATAAAGAAGCCAGGGACAGTGCTCAGGCCCTGAGTCCAAGGCCCAGGACTGGCAAAAAAAAAAAAAATTATTATCTTAAGATGAAAAGGAGTGATACTAGTAGTTGATGTTGGCTTCCACAGGATTGTCCTATAAGCAACACTTTGAGAGGTGGGTGTGAGATCTAAAAGATAAAATTTGATGGCCTTATCACAGTGTCTCCTAGCTACATTCCCAGAGTCTGTTTACCTTCATTCAATATTTTCTAAATAAGAGGGGCAGATAATTTCTATAGGTTTGTCAGGACCCTCCAGGGCAAGAAGGTGAAGAGAACGAATAAGCCTTCTACTGGTTTTCCTCCTTTAAAACAGGACTTTGTTCACTTGGCAAAATTTTTTCAGGGCTCATATAGTATAAAACATGTTTTGGTATATATCACTCTTTGTGTTTTAAAGTAATATTCATTTATATGGGTCTAATACATTGATTTACCCAATCATTAGTTGATGAATATTTGGAATTTACACTTTGGGTCTTTATAAAAATATTTCCATGATCAAGTATGGGTAAGTCTTTGTATATATTAATATTTTTTCCTCACTCTTGGAAAAATAGATAAGAGGAGAATTGCTGAATCAGGTGGTAACTGCATTTTTACATTTGAAGAAAGCTCTTTTCTGAAGAAAACTCTTTTCTGAAGCACTTGCATCATTTTCCATTCCCACAAGCAATGTATAAGTGCTTAATTTCTTTATAGACTTGCCAACATTTGTTACTATCTTTTGGGTGATTCTTATCCTGGTGGATGTGAGATGCCATTTCCCTAATAAGTAATGATTTTTACCATCTTTTTCATATGATTATCTGTCTTTAGTATATCTTCTTTGGATAAATGTCATTAAATATTTTCCTATTTTAAAAAGCAGATCTTTCCTCTCCTAATTAATTGAAATTAATTCTTTTTTTTAGAATTCTTTATGTATTCTGAATATAAGTTCTTTATAATATAGAAGCTTTTTAAAAGAGTAGATTGTGTTTTAATTTTCTTAACCTTTTCCTTTGTAATACACAAAATTTCTACTACTCATACTTGATGTTATATCTAATGACATTTGATCATGAATATTTTCTATGCTTTCTTATAGAAGTCTTATCATTTAATCTCTGCTCTATGATACATTTTGCCTTGGCCCTTGTTGAGTGGGAATTAAAGGTAAAACACATTTTTGTACGTTAATATGCAGTTGTACCAGCACTATGGTTAAAAGGACTATCTTCCTGCTTTTCATATCCTGTAGAATGGGCTTGGCTTCGTGCTGAAAATAAATTGAACGTAAATGTAAAGGTCGGGGGGAGGCAGGGGAAAAATGAGGGAAGAGGTAACAAATTGAATAAGAAATGTACTCACTGCCTTACATATGAAATTGTAACCCCTCTGTACTTCATTTTGACAATAAAGGGAAAAAGTAAAAATAAATAAATGAGGCAGGAGGTAACAAACAGTACAAGAAATGTACCCAAGGCCTAATGTATGAAACTGTAACCTCTCTGTACATCACTTTGACAATAAATAAGAATGAATAAATAAATAAATGTAAAAGTTTACTTCTGGACTCAGTGAAATATATACATGTATATATATATATATATATTCTGTCAAATATATACCAATGACACTTTGTCTTGATTATTCTAGCTTTGTAGTAAGTTTTTAAATTGAGAAATATACGTTTTCCATATTTGCTATTCTTTTTCAAGATTTTTTTTGACTATATTTTAATACCTAGCTAAAGTTTGTAAATTTTAGAGTTAGGGATATGGCTCAAAGTAGGAGGGTACTAGATTGGAAAATATGAGTTGAAACCCAGTATTGCCAAGGCAAAAAAAAAAAATTCAAATTTCAAGAATTAGAATTGCTAATGCTCACTAAAAGTGAAAATCAAGACATTCACGTTTGACACCCCCAAAAAGTAATATTTAACTACTAAACCAAAATTGCCTGATAAATTGGGTGTTTTAAACTAAATAGCTATCTGAATCAACCAATGACGAGTCCAGTTCTACTTCATTGAAAGACAAAAAGACCAGATGGGTGTAAGGGTAGATAAAAGTTTTAAAAAGTAAAAAACAGTACAAGAAATGTATCCAATGCCTAATGTATGAAACTGTAACCTCTCCATAATTCAGTTTGATAATAAATATATATATATAAAAGTAAATTCAATGAGAAAGAGACAAACAGAAAACATTTAATTAGGATAGATTTTGTTTTGTAAACAAACACTCAGTGATTTTAATACAAATGGAAACTTTGGGAAACTCCTGAATCTCATCCTAACCAGAGGCATGCTGGAAACAATGCATTATAATAATTCCTAAGTAACCTACTTGTCCTTAAAAATTTTCACAGAGAATGAAGGGATGTTTAGGCTGTAATTCCTCTTCTTTTAATAGAAAACAACTAAGTACAGAAAATTTGGCTGCCCTTCCCACATTTTACTTACATCCTTGAAAGTGAGACTAGAAGAAAAAAAGCAAATAAGTGAATAAAATGCAAATTAACAGTGAGAAGCTCATGAACAAATGCAGTTAAAAATTAGACTTTGGGGGAGGGGCAACCATTTGAATAAGAATTTCCATACTTGGAAGATCTAAGAAAAAGAATTTTTAGAAATAAACTTTGATACATTTTTACGTTAGAAAATAAGAATCTTTGTTGTGGTAGTTGGGAAAAGTGGAGGATTGCTGACAGAGAAAAAGAGTCACCGGCAAAAAAGGAAATCAAAGCAGTTAGGTAATGTAGTTGATGACCAGGACAAAAGCAGTTAATTCTGTTTTCCACCTTTAACAGACAGGCTAATCAGTTGTAATTAAGAGGCAAAGTAGCAGTCTAATAAACAGCACTTGTCACCAGTTGTCATCTTAGTGATCAATTCACACCTCCATCACAATGACAAGGACCCTTCAAGTACTCTAATAACCTGACTCCTAGGAGCAGAGCAGGGTTAGGAAACAGATAATGGATTGTTAGAGCCCTAATGAAGTGGAGGGTAGGGCAATGAACTCTCTCAGCTGGGACCCATGGCATGATGCAGACAGGGAGGATTCGGGAAAAGCTGGTTAAAATAAACTTTGATTAAGGTTTTGGTTCACTTTGGTTTCTTCTTTTTCAATACAGTTAATTTTAAGAGATTTAAAGAGTTGATGGTTTTCTTTCTTTTTCTAGTTTTTTTTTTCCTTTTGTGACATTCATACAAAGATCTTTTCAGTCCATGATGACCCCAAACCTTTTGTTCTCTTTGGTAAATTACACTTTCTTCATTTTTAACTTCATTCATCTCAACTTAACCAGATTGATTCTTTTAACATTATTTTTCTCCCAATTTCTTCATTACAAAGAAATTAGAGTAAACATCAAGCTTTCTTTTTGACCACTTAGCCTGATTTTGCAGATAGTGTTAAACCATCATAAGGGCAATTGTGTTTTTCACCTGATATTATTTGCTAACCCTAAGAAGAAACAGGGTCTTAGAAAAGTATGAGAAAATACAAGTCGTTTTTGCACATGTGGGTTATAGGCTCAGCCAAAGCCACAGTTTATGTTTTTCTGTTTTGTTTTGTTTTGCTAATATGTAAAGGTTATTCTTAGGATAACCAATATAATGTGCTCTCTCATGTTTAGTAGTTTCTCAACATGGGCAAGTTAAAAAAACAACAACAAATTAATATGACTGAAACCAGGTACTTATGCCCAGGTACACATTTAATTATAAAGCTATATGATTGCCTTCCATCATTTTTCCTTGACAACGTGACAAGATGTACAAACTATTGTTGAATCCAGCTACAAGGAGTGGCACCTGCCAGTCATCTCAGCCCCTTGCTTTCGGCTGAATAACATCAATATGGTTTAGATGAAGGATATTCTATATTGTTTTAGGAATAAATGTCATCACCTCATGTGGTTATTTAATTCACTGTTCATAATTCTTTACCATTCATTAATCTGTGAGTTGGGATTATTCATATGTATGTAGTTACAACTTCATGCATCTTCATTTCAGTAGAGTTCATTGTTTGGTTAAGTTTAGATCACTGTGGCTGCCAAGTATTGGCTCGACTCAGCATTGTTTGTTGTTCTAAACAGAAGTACTCTTCAACATGGGCTTACTTTTTAAAACTTTGCTACACAATAGCTTGTAGCCAGGGGACTTAAGATCCATCATAACTTAAAGATTTCACTAAAGGGTTGATTGTGTACATATGTGAAAATGTCATTAGCTCCTCCCTGCCCCTAGTAGAATTAATGCATCTTAATAAAAATGTTTAAAAAGCCTCAGTATTTTGGAATAATAACGTTCAAATTCATGTGTTTTTTTTAACATTCAGTATCCTTCTTAGTTAACAGAAGAGAGATAAAATTATTCTTTTATGTAAACAGGCATGATGCCTTAATTTTCTAACTCAATGTCTAGGAAAGTCATTGGATAACAATTGTCCATTTGAAATAGATTGAAGGCCAAGGTTGATACAACTTTTGAGTTTTTTTTTTAATTGGAACTAAATTTTAGTGTGAGGAGTAGGAGTTGACAGAATTAAGAGCATTACTCTCTGTGCTTCAGTAATCAAGTAATTAATTTCCATTATTCTCAAAAATCATCAGTTTTTTTTTTCCAGTGGGCTCTACTAGAGCTTATGTGTCCACTATCTACCTCATGAGGACTAGAAAGATCCCTTCTTTCCCCACCTCTAAAATAAAGTCCAAGGGCCAAGTGGTAGTATTTGGATTAGATTCTTTTTTCAATTTGGTTCTTTTATAATTCTTTCTGAGTAAGAATAAGTCCCACCAGCCCTGCAGCCCTATTTCAGGAGCCTCATTCACAGATGATAATAAAAGAGCAAGGTCAATATTTCACCTGCTTTTATTTATTTGTTTATTTTGCTTTTGTACTCAACAGATTGCTGTCCTCACAATGGCTTACTTGAGGAACATGAACCACTTTCCTCTTAGATGTCTTGTTGTGAAATATGAGAATGGCAAAAGGCTAATCTATGCATCCACAGGCCAGAGGGTGGGGTGGGGGCGCACCATTTCAGTCCCATTTCACACTGCAGTAATCAATTCATTGGTTGAAAAAAAACAGTGAGAAATAGAGAGAAAAGAAAGACCCCTGCTCTTTCCTTGTCCAGCTGCAGTGGGCAGGAATGGGAACATATGCCTGTCTGAATGAGGAGGAGGGGCGAAGCTTCTCAGGAGAAGGCACACAAAGAAAGCCAATCTTCTCCACAAAGCGTGGAATGACTTAAACACTCTATTGTATTAAATATGAATGAGTCTCCATTGTAGAGCACAGTGTGTGGGGATCCGTGGTGTCCTCCCATTAGCCACATGAGTAACCGGATTACACGGGAAGCAGCTAAGGTAAATAAGGCCAGCCTTCTGTCACTTCCTCCCCCAGGCCTGACCAACAAGGGTCCCAAAAGCTGGCCCCTTTGTAGTCAACTGGGTGAAAAGAAGAAATAACCATAAATGTCATGCTTGGTAATTAAAAAAAAAGACACACACACACACACACACACACACACACACACACACTTGGAGAGAGAAAGAGAGAGGGAGATAGTGATAGAACATTGTCTTCAGGGACCATCTATGAGAAACAGTGTGAAAACATCTTTCAGATCAATGAACATGTTCCCTTGTTCCCTTTGACAACACAAGACTAATCTAGCCCTCCCCTAACACGGTCCTGTATTTCCTTTTGTGGTCCAAGGGACAAAGAAACCCAGGAAACATGAATTAAAGCTGCTTGATTCTGCTCATTAGGGGTGAGAATGGAGCATTCTCTGCCTATGAATCTGTCTGTCTGTTAGCTCATGTTCCATTTTTCTCCTTGAGGGTCTCTATTCCCTGCTCTTCTATATCCCTACTCCTTCTGTGAACTAATAAACACCCATATTTAATTGGTTTCTGGAAATTGCACCAAAGTTACAGTTGTCCTAGGAGCTTGAGCTTTGACAGGGAATAAAATTATAGGCACCACTTTAAATGGTACCAAAGAGATAATTCAGACTTATCTCTGAGTTTAAGTGCCTGGTGTATTAAAGTCTCGTGAACTACATTTTAGATCAACATAAAAGTGAGAAAATGTATCATGGTTCTTACATTTAAATTGTTTATCTTCCTGGACATTATTTATTACCTAGTAACCCAAAGCCTGAATTTTGTCATTAAGCGTAAGTTTCAATGTCAAAATGAAAAAGAAAGCCCAGAAACAAGTGGTTGAAAAATGGTAAATTATAGTATGAATTAATGAAAAAATGAAGAGTATTTTGGCAACCTAGAAAGGTAAAATTAATTTTAAATCAATAGGAAGGTTAAATAATAGGCTACTTTCAAATATAAATCTCTTTAAAAACCTATTTAATATTTTTGTGCTTTATGTCATTTTCAAGTAGCATAGGTCGATAGGGAGTTTTACTGTGATCATCACATACCTGGATATAAGGTACTTTGAGCAAGTTTACCCTCTTTTTTATATTTATATTCTACACTTCTTTAATCCCCCAGGGTGTTTGGTGGATTTCATTATGCTGTCTTCCTCCATCCATTTGTGTTTTTATCATCTGTCTATCCATCACCTCTTTACATCTCAGTATCCTTTTCTTCCCCTTTTCCACGTTCCTACTGATCTCCTCCTTTATATAGTCCCTCTTTTATGTTCATGGCTCAACATCATCCATCATCATCATCATCATTTGATGGATACATGTGGTATCTGATTGTTCCAACAAATATAACATTATAAGGAGTAACCATGGATTTTTCCCTTATATATAATTTTTGTTTGACTCAGAATTTTTATTCATTGAAGATAAATAATTAATCATGTTTTTCAAATTTATTAACATTCCTCCGTCTCTTTAAAAGTGAGTTCATACAACACAAAAATCTAAAAATGGTAGCCAGATTCTCTTTGAGAGTAATGCAAGACAGACTAGTACAGATTTCAAAATAGGTATTGAGTCTTATCTATAGTAATATATATATATATATGTATGCATGTATACATGTGTATATGTATGTATACACACACATATATCCATGCTTTGGCTCCTAATGATGAAATTAACTTGAAAGACAGGTGTCACAAATGATGATTAAAAATGCCCTAACAGGGCTGGGGATATAGCCTAGTGGCAAGAGTGCCTGCCTCGGATACACGAGGCCCTAGGTTCGATTCCCCAGCACCACATATACAGAAAACGGCCAGAAGCGGCGCTGTGGCTCAAGTGGCAGAGTGCTAGCCTTGAGCGGGAAGAAGCCAGGGACAGTGCTCAGGCCCTGAGTCCAAGGCCCAGGACTGGCCAAAAAAAAAAAAAAAAAAAAAAAAAAATGCCCTAACAAATCAGGGAAATCTCAAATTAATAACGTATGAAAGAAATTCATCAGTTAAGTAAATATATATAAAGAAATGCTTAGCCAGGAGCCAGTGGCTCACTCCTGTAATCCTCGCTACTCAGGAGGCTGAGACCTGAGGATCGCTGTTCAAAGCCAGCCCTGGAAGGAAAGTCAGTGAGACTCTATCCCCAATCCACGACAGACAGACAGACAGAAAGAAAGAAAGAAAGAAAGAAAGAAAGAAAGAAAGAAAGAAAGAAAGAAAGAAAGAAAGAAAGAAAGAAAGAAAGAAAGAAAGAGAGAGAGAGAAAGAAAGAAAGAGAAAGAAAGAAAGAAAGAAAGAAAGAAAGAAAGAAAGAAAGAAAGAAAGAAAGAAAGAAAGAAAGAAAGGAAGGAAGAAAGAAAGGGGCTGGGGATATAGCCTAGTGGCAAGAGTGCCTGCCTCGGATACACGAGGCCCTAGGTTCGATTCCCCAGCACCACATATACAGAAAACGGCCAGAAGCGGCGCAGTGGCTCAAGTGGCAGAGTGCTAGCCTTGAGCGAGAAGAAGCCAGGGACAGTGCTCAGGCCCTGAGTCCAAGGCCCAGGACTGGCCAAAAAAAAAAAAAAAAAAAAAAAAAAAGAAAGAAAATAGCTAACAGTTGACTAATTTCTCTGCACATAACACTCCCAGGAGGCACAGAATCAGTTTTGACAGGGACTCAGTTTAATGACACAGACAACTTTGGAGAAGAAATTTCCCTGGGTTATTGAAGATTTATTTTCACAAAAAATGATTTTTGATGAAAATGTGTAAAAACTATCCAATTACTCATTTATCCTTATCACAGTAAACCCATCAAAATTTAAATTGTTTTTGGTTTAAGGGTATTGGGACTATCATCCATTGTCATCTTTCTTAATAACATGTGACTGTACTCTTTCTGGTTAGCATACTGTGGTAGGTGGTATAGCCTTAGACTGGAAGGATTTTGCCATCTCTCTATTCCCCACAACCTTACCTATATTGTGGAGTGTCTCTTTAACACAACATAGGAGGCAGATGAAGGACTGTGAACTTCCTCTCTGAAATGCACATTATGGAGCTCTGTTTGTTTGTTTTAGCTGTAATTCTCCTTATGTCTCTCCCCCCCCCCACACTTAATCCTTTTTATCTTGTGTTGTTTGTTTCAGATCTTTAAAAGTTTTTCTGGACTATTATTTTTTCCTACCACTAGGAACCTCTTTTTTCTATTTGGTGAATCATCTAATACCAATTATGATAATAATGTTAGTGATTCTTACCAGTTTTCTCAACTTTTGAGGCTGGCTTCACATGGGTCTTTGTTTCTTCTGGGAAAAAAACAAAACCTACTGACATTGAGTAATTCTTGAATGCACAATTCTAGGAAATTTGTTTTTCTTTTCAGAATGAAAGGGGAAAATAAAGTATAAAATGGCTCAGTTGTTAATGAGTTTCTTCAAATCTGCAATGATGGTTATGTCTGCTCTTATCTTGGCTATTTCTTGGTGGTTAATGTTTCTGTCTATTATCCTTCCATCATGGAGTGAGAAAGAAGTGACATACCTCTTTCCTTTGTGCAATTGTTTTAGATAAAGTTTGAACAATGAATGGGATATTTTCTATTACAAATTTCATGTACTTATTAGATATACAGAAATCAATATAGTAAAGAGATATTTCTAAAGGTTGTTTATATCTAATATGCTTTCGGATTCCCAGTTATATCACCCATGGTATAAACATTCATGTGTTATTAAAATCCCTTTCAGTCCTTATGGATCCCTTTCTCTTCTACCCTTCTGAACACTTGTTTTATTTAATCATAACTAGCATGTAAGTTACTTATCAGGAGAAGAATTTTGCTTTAACATTAAATTTGTCATAGTAAACAAATTTTCATTAAGTAAATTATGTTAGAGATTTAAAGTCAAGCATAATGCTTTTAACCTTTTGGTCTACTTTTGCTTTCATTTTGAGAGATTATTCTGCTTGGGATGATGGATTGGATTTTCTCGGGAATAGCGGAGTGATAATTATGTGCTTTGTGTGCAGGTCTCTTTTCAGACACATAACAGGCATATCCGAAGAGGTTTCTGAGGATCAGGCCCATGGTACATGGGCTGTGAGTACTAGCCTGCAAGGTATACTGTATTCATTGGGGTTCGGTGTGAGATTCATCACAGTCAAATTTCTAATACAAACAGACTTAAAATAATAATTCCTTCAATTCTTTTCAGATTGAAAGTCAATGTTCATTTTCTCACACAGTAACAGTAAAATCGTCAAGGATGACAACAGAATTTAAAATAGAAAACAAATCGTTAGAACTCTTGCCTTCAATAAACCAGGAAAAATTGGACGTAGAGCTGTGGCTCAAGTGGTAAAGTTGCCAGCCTTGAATTAAAAAGCCAAAGAACAGTACCAAGGCTCTGAGTTTAAACCCCAATACTAACACACACACACACACACACACACAACATACACACACACACACACGACCTGCAACAATAATAACAACTCAAACAAACAAAAATGAACTGGAATATTTATTTAAAAAATTTCTACCATTAATATCAATTTCATAATATAGGCAATGATGGGCTTTCAAACAAAAAGACTTTCAAGTAGTATATAATAAGAAATCATAATATTAATATACATCAAGGTATTTTCCTTGACCTCAACACAGATTGACCCTCAAAATGACACCCACTTGCTATTGCTGGCCTAGAGATTGTGTTCAGCTCGTCCCTTTATTGGCTTCCGTATCTTTTCCTACATGTCATTGAACTTGTGTCAACTTTGCATTCTCTTCTTTCCATCAATTTGTATGTTTTTCAAACCCATACCCACCCTTTCAACACACAGTAAAATCAACCCTTGTCTTTGAAATATATTTTGCCCTGAAATTTGAATACTGCATCTTCAGTACAAATCCTATTTTATTCTTCCTGCCCTGTGTGGTATATGTGGAAGGGGGAAGGGGAATCTAAAAGTTCACATTTGTTCAGTTCATCTTTCTTGGGTGCTTTAAGTGATGCCTGATTTGGTGGAAATAGGCAATGCCACACAGCAAAGAGGTACAAATGACTGTTTGAAACATTTCATTTTCACATGGTTCCATGTGATAGAGTCGATTCTTCATGTGTTTTTGTCTCTTACTTGAATCACACAGGTAGGTGACAGGCATGACAATTGTGACATGATCACCCGACACATCTTTTGGTTTAAGTTTCCTGCTGTAGTTAGTTTTTCCCGTGACATTCTTATTCACGTCCAGTGTTTCCTTTCATAGAAAAATTTATTAGAGTTTTCTTTAAGTCTTATATGTGTATGTGCAATTTTAAGAAGGATATCTGCATTTATCCAATTATACAATAGACTAGGTAATAAGGGAATATACTACCTATTTTATCTTTCTTTTCCTTTTTCTCTTGACTATATTTGCTTTCCAACAGCATATAATGATGTCTTTATTGCATGACTTCGGTTAAGGAAATATTCAGATGAATGGGTAGAAACATATACTAACATAGTATCTATATAATTGATGTCTATTAAGACATTTTTTGCAAAAAAGGATGTTTATGATGAATTTCTACTGATGCTTTAATTCATCTTCTAATTGTTCATATTAAGTATAATATTGTGTATCCAGATTTTAATTTTTAATTAAAAAATTAAGGCATAGGATAGGCCCCCCTCACTCTCTTTCTCTCTCTACCTCCTTTTTTTTTTTTTTTCTTTGGCCAGTCCTGGGCCTTGGACTCAGGGCCTGAGCACTGTCCCTGGCTTCTTCCCGCTCAAGGCTAGCACTCTGCCACTTGAGCCACAGCACCGCTTCTGGCCGTTTTCTGTATATGTGGTGCTGGGGAATCGAACCTAGGGCCTCGTGTATATGAGGCAGGCACTCTCGCCACTAGGCTATATCCCCAGCCCTCTACCTCCTTTTGTCTCTCACATGCACAGAGAAAGAGACACCAAAAATAAAATGTTTGCCAGTACACTATCAACTGCTTAAGGAGTCAATGACGTATTTTTCAGAAATAATAATAATTGATGATATTTGATGTATATGAAGCGCTTGTGCTAATCACATGCACTCTTTTGTTAAGAGAGAGATTTGGAGATTTCTATTGTCATCTATATTTAAAGATGATCAAGCAGAAGCAGAAAAATCTAGCATGTTGTTAAAGCCATAGAGCTAGTAAATAAAAAGTTTGGATAGAAAGTAAAAAAATCTCTGTTACTTGACCACTTCCACTTTGTAAACTGCACACTCTGTACCTGGTACCAAGGATACTAAAATACACAGTTCTGACTGGGGAATGCCTATACAATGTGAATCAATCACTTCACCGCTAAAGTTCTTGGAGCCTTTGCTAGGCTAAAGTGGATCATAAGATTCCATGAGTGGTCGTGAAGGGCCTGGATATGAGAAAATGCCAGAATGAGGCAGTAAATGCTCCTTGTGGTAACACGGTGCTTTATAACACCTTCTCCATAGTACCTTTTTCTCCCCCCAGTTATTGCACTTGGTAAACAAGTTTAAAGAATGTTCGTTTGCTAGCTGAGCCCTGGTGGCCCAGCGTGTATCCTTGCTGCTCAGGAGGCCAAGATTCAAGGGACTCAGCTTGAAGCCAGCCTAGGAAATCCTCCAGACACCAGCTCTAAATGGTCAGACCTACAGTAGGGTCTTGAAAACGTGAGTTTCTATTCTTGTGTATTTCTTAGGAATTTCTGTGGGCTGGTGTGGTAATATTAAACAATCCCAGGCAGCTTAAATGAGGGTTTTTGTTTGTCTTGTTTTTTTGTCAGTCATGGGGCTTGAACTCTGGGCTTAGGCACTAACCCTGAGCTCTTCAGCTCAAAGCTAGTGCTCTACCACTTAGGCCACAGCATCACTTCCTGTTTTCTAGTGGTTAATTGAAGATAAGAGTTTCAGGAACTTTCTTGGCAAGGCTTGCTTTGAACAGCGATCCTCAAATCTCAGGCTGAGTAGCTAGAGTTACAGGCGTGCCACTGGTGCCCAGCTTAAATGAGTTTTGATACTAGCCACAACTCATGGACGTGTGCATTTTTTTTTTCTTTTTTTACTATGGGTGAGAGGTGTCTGCATCCCTTCAGAGATGCCTGGTCTAGAGGAGTATTCAGTTACCACAACTGACATATCTCCCACACACTCTCAAGAGTGAAGATGGAGTCTATCACATTCCACTGAAATATGGGTCTTGATAACTTTTTGCCCAGATTGGCCCGGAAAGCTAATCCTCCTCATCTCTACCAACCAAATTATAGGCATGACACATGGCACCTGGCAAAATGAAGGGTTATTTTCAGTGAAACTTCCATCCTTTCTTTTATTGCAAATGAAAACAGAGCTGAGTGGTGGAGCCTGAGCTGACATACTCAAGGCTCTGCATTTAGTCCAACCCCAGCACCTGAAAGATCCTCCAAATAAACATACTTCCTAACAAACAGAATTCTTAGCTGAGACACACAAAAAGAAATAAAAAAGTTCCATGAGCTCTGTAAATGTGCTTAATTTATTCAGTTTATTCCATGTGAATGGCAGATAGTGCATGGAATACAGAGGGCCTACCAGTGTATATTGGCCAGAGATGTTGTAAAGGCTTTAAAATCTCTGTTCTCATTCCAGGAAGAAACCAACCAGAGACATCATGTAACTGTGGAACAGCAACGTGCCTGGTTGACTTGGGCGGTGGGTTCTGGGAGACAATGTGTGAGTGGAACATTCTATTTAAGCAGCTCCACATACACTCATGTTTCAGATTAGCGTGCTTAGGAAAACAAATAAATTCCTTTTAAGATAATTGAAGCATAGTATTTAAGACCTTACTAAATTAATTGGCTTAGCTTTAACTTAGCCAAAATCTGTAGAAAGTTTTCCAGTGCTGAAGTCCATCGGAACTACACACATCTTCTCAAGAACTCTGTGAGATGAAAATTACTTTCATACTCATGGGAGGATTGCAGGCTCCAAAACATCATTATGCCCTCTCAGCTTCTTTTCTTTTGGTTTCACATAGACAGGTAAAGAAATGAATAAGTCAAGAAAAACTCATTATTTTTAAATTATCAGGATAACTCTAATCATTCAAAACCAGTCACTTTTGGGGATAGGTGGAGAACATAGTCTTGGATTTTCTCCTTTATCCAACTCAAGGAGAAAAATCAAAAGAAGCTTCTCTTGGCATTTCATATTTTCTCTTTACCCATCCTTTCTGACCATGTCTTTTTCTTTTCTTCTCTTTCCTTTCCTCTATATACTTTTTGTATTTTCTATCAAGGTTTCTGTATCTTCCAATGTGCCTAGTCTGAGTTCAGCTGCTATTTTATTGACCCTGGATCTTTAGCCCAAGGATTGTTCATGACCAGGCTACAAAAAGTTTTTCCCAAGGCTTGAGAGAACTTTGTGACTTTTTTAAAATTTCTTTTTCACAGGTTGACTGTTAACTTTGTACTGTACATTTATCAGGGATGCTCTAAATGGCACTAAAGCTTACAGAGAACAAGCAGGGTTTGACAGCCTCACTCCAGTTACAGCTGATTAAAGGCTGCTGGGGCCTGAGGGCCTCGTTGCTAAACGAGGACCACTCAGACTCTACCAGAACAATTCCAGCCTGGATCTTTACATGAGCTACAATGGAAACATCTGAGTCCTGCACTGGTGTAAAAAGGCTGGGGAGGATGAAATTGAGCAGGTTAATGGCATTCATGAAGAGAGAAATGCATAGCTCAAATGCAAATATAATAAATACCCATGCTAATTTTCCCAAGTACACAGGTGCACTCTGTACACAAATACAAAGACTGCATATAAACTTACAGACATGTCTATGTTTCTAATGATACCCATAATGATTATTACCAACTATTATGATGCTGAGTAATTGATGCACACAATACATAATAATAATAGGCCTTCCATTTGCATATTACCTTTAAAATCCCAAAATGTTTTCACATCTGTTATTTCCTTTGATATAAAGTAAGTAGAGTACCCTGGGTTGTTAATTTTTTTTTTTTGCAGGTGAGAAAATTCAAATGTCTCAAGTTTTCCTGAACTTAACTGTACTTGAAGAGCTACAGCTCGACAGAGGTCACATCAGTTTATATTCACTTCCCATACATGACCTGGCTGTAAATCTGATGCCTGTATTTGGTTATTGCAAATTTAGGTCAAGTTCTGGAAATATCAGCTCAATTGAGTTTACTTTATTTATTATTTATTAAAATTTTTATTTTCCTTGTCGAAGTAACCTTTTTAAAAACCAATATAAGGGTAATATTTTATGTTCCTTGAGGAGAAGGACTGTTTATCATTCGTGTGTGTGTGTGTGTGTGTGTGTGTGTGTGTGTGTGTGTGTGTGTGTTGGGGCTTGAACTCAGCACCTGAGCACTATAGTTCTCTACTGGGTAAGCCACAGAGCCACTTCCAGTTATTGTTTTCAAGGGGTTGCTAATTAATTGGAGATAAGAGTCTCACAGGCTTTCCTGCCTTGGCTAGCTTTGAGTTGCTGTGCTCAGGTCCCAGCCTCTTGAGTAGTTAGAATTATAGGCAGGAGTCACCCAGCTTGTGGCTTTATTTTACGTTTTTGCATTCTTTTTTGAATAACCCCCTGTTTAAGTGACCTAGGATGAAGGATTCACTAAGAAGAGGGTGTTTATATTGAATACTGTTTTAAAAAATAGGTATAAGTAATTTGAGTAAAGATATATGTTATTTTTGCCATACCAGAGATTATTATCCAGAATATTAGAAGTATATGGATTGGTGGAAAATATTTGCACCTCTGAATCTGATAAGAAACTAATGTGCAAAATATTCAAAATCTATAAAGGATGCATTGAACTCATCAGGAAAAAAAAGAAAAAAGAATCCAGTTGTAACAAAAATGATTTGAACTGGCATGTCTCCATAGACAATGCACAAATGGTCTCTAACACATGAAAAAGGGCTTATCATCACCAGTTGAAGGGAAGTTTATTTCCAAACTACAATATAATTTACTTCACACCACTTCCAGGGCAGTAAAAGTAGTAAAAATACACCAAAGTATACAATAATAGGAAACTAATAAGTGTGAAGTTGGACGTAGGAACTTCCTATGTATAAAATAACACAGCTCCTTTCCGAACCCTGTCAGTGTGTTTTCCCTGCCAAAAGCTTAACATGGAAACACCTTAGAACCCAGAAACCCCATTTGCAGGTATGTGCACTAAAGGGATAGGCAGGCATTTAAACTGGTACTTGAATTCTGCTGTCTATTACAGTATTCTTTACAACAGACAAAAAGTGGAAAGCACCTAAGTGCTCATCAACCATTCAATGGATAAACAAAATGTGTTATATAGATATGATGAAATATTAGTTATCCTTCAAAAGGAACAAAATACTGATCTATAATGTACCAAAGATATATGTTGAATACATGTTACTAGAAATGAGGCATATACACAAAAACAAATAATGTTGTAGCATTCAATTTCATGGAAAGTCTAGAATGGACTAGCCATTTCTTTATCAATGCCAGGAACACATTTGATTGACCTAGCTTCCTCAGCTTATCCTTTCTTTATAATCCCTTAAAAAAAAGACAGAGAAATTTGTTAGGAAGAGAAAGAAAAGTGTAGAGGGCAATAAAGCCTTAGTATTTAATAAGAGATTATATTGAATATGAAGATCTGAACATATATTCCGAATTACTTTATACACTCAATAATTTATGTTCTCTATTTGCTAAGAATAATGCAAAATAAAAGAAGGATTTTCAGTAAAAAAGGTGACCTTGATCAAGATATATTGTATTATATTCCTATATTGTATTGTATTCTTATATTGTATTCCTAATCTGCTTTTTGTAATGGTAACTCCTTTGTACAACTACTTAAAGAAAATAAAAATTTAAATGTACTTTCCAGACATGGGCTCGTCAGGGGCCTGCTCCGTGGAGGATGTGAGTTTGCGGTCTTCAGTGCATGTTCAACCCCTCCCCTCCTCCGAATTTCAATAAAGTGGCTTGACCACCCCCCCCAAAAAAAAATTTAAATGTAATAGTGAAATAAAATACTTTTAGTTTCTTAAGAAAAGTCAAAATTTAGTCAGTAATATACAAGTGCAGGTGTAAAATTAGCACCCAAGTTATTGAAAATTTTAGGCAGTTACTAAGATTACATATAGACCTCATATTTACTTTTCTGTGGTTTTTAAGATTTTTCTATTATAAAACATTAAGTAAAACTAGTATATATTAAGCAAAGTAATTATATATTTGCTTTTATATACACTATATATTTACTCTATACTCTAATAAGCAAATACATATATAAATATATATGTATTATGCATGGATCTAGATATACTCTAATAATGGACTTTATTTCCAATATGTCTTTAAGTGTCATTCTCTATAAATTTTTCGGAGTGATAACTCCATAACTCAATCTGCTAAAATGATTAAATTTAGCTAATCAGGTGAGCGAAAACTGTCAAATAATTACTTGACACTGAGAGTTAGTTTTTTCTATTATTAATAAGAATTATTAGGAAGCATTTTTTTTTGGTTTGGAAGTTGGATAAACTTGGTGCTTTGCACTTGCTTGGCAGGTGCTGTGCCCTTGAGCCATGCCCTTAGTGCTTTATTAAGTTACTTTACAGATGGGGCTTTGTGTTTTTGTTCAAAAACAGCCTTTGGTTTCTATCCTCCTATCTCTGTCTTCCCAGTAGCTGGGATTGTATGTATAAGCCATAGGAACCTGCTAAATTAGTTTCTTTGTATAGTTTAGAAAGCAATTTAAATAAAAAGAATTCTATTTTCAATTTATATTTCAATCAACATTTACATTATTATCACAAATATTGGTGTTCCTAGTCCTTTATATGATAAGTGACATAAATTCTTCAGTATGAAGCAATCCCCGATCAATAGACAAATGTTGTTCGATTTACAATAGGGCCTTTTCCCAATTATAACTAGGAAAATTCACAATTCAAATTGTATTTAATCCATCCAGCCCTGTCCCGTCTTCTGTAGCCACCAGGCACTCTGTGGTGTGGTTGTTCTCCACGTCAATCACAGGACTGACAGGGAGGGAGGGAGCATTACAGGAGAAGATTGGACTACATGTCATGGGCCAGGGCAAGGAACTCAAATTCAAATTTTGTAGCCTAACATCTATTGAAAGTGTCAAATACCTGTTAAAAACCATTATTTGAACCATTCTAAGTCAGGGACTGACTTACATTGTAGAAAATTTTGTTACTTTTCTTCTTCTTTTTTTGATCCTGTACATATTTTGTTGTGTCAATTCCTATGAGAGAAGATTTTAAATTTGAGAATGTCTGGCTTCTTCATTTGGCGGTTGCCTTCCAAACACCAAGACATGTTTGCTTTGACCCATTAAAAGGAGAATTTAGGGGTGGAGATGCAATTCACTAATTAGCTTCTCTCAGGTTGATTTTACTCAATAGACATTACTCAGCCATTTTCTCTAAAACGTGCATGATTACCAAAAGCTTGGCTTAATGAAACCCTTTGATAAAAGAAATAATCTTTTGAGGCTTAAGAGTACTAGCAAACGAAAGTATACTTATTAAAGAAAAATAATATACAATTTATTTTCACATATAACTAATGATTTATTATAACATTTGTTTAAAGGATTGTTTCTTCAATTTGCCTTTAATAATAACCCTTAGGAAATTACAGTGAAGAAATTTTTATGAACATAAGAAAGAATGATATTTCCAAACATAAAGATATGATTTGAGTTAGAAAAAAATAGCTATGTTAGAGTATTACTCATGTACTTATAAAACTCATATCATTTTTTAAGTCCAAAAGTTTCAAAATATCTGTTTGGTTTCTTTTTAGTCCTTTTTAAAAATTCATTTGTTTATTCATTCAATCAATCATTCATTCAAACATTTGTGAAGTCAAGTGTTGACTCATGTGAGATTCTGCAGTAAGCACTGATGTAACAAAAATAAGAAAGGTCATGGTTTAGTAGCAATGGAAAGCTAACACTCTGAGAAATAGACTTTATTACTAAGCAAATGCTTTATGAGATCAAGTAAGTGATTAAGTTATCCTTTCGAAGAACCAGGATGGATTTCCTTGTGGAGTTCCAGGTATGTTTTATCTGGCTGAGTAGGTTTCAATTGATCTGGAAGGTCCTGGATGAGAGCATAGGGGACAGCTTGTAAATGGGAGGAATTGGAAACAAAACAAAACCAAAACCAAAAAACAAACCAACAAATGAGTACACATGCAGCTGAGGGACAAAACTGGGATGTGAGGCTGGAAACCTAGAAAGGAGCTAAAATTTAAAAAGGAAACAGTGTGTATTGCAAATGGAGATCGCTCTGAAGAATTTCTTCCCACCTTCCTACCCCTCCCTCTAACATATCCATGTAAAAATAAATTAATGGGCACCAATGGATAGCCAAAGGTAAACCGGTTTATATCTGTTTGGTGAGTCCTAGGGATTACAGTTTGTTACTTAAGAGATAGAGACTTTTATGTTGGTTTATTGGTGATAAGAGTCTCACAAACTTTCCTGCTTGGGCTGACTTTGAACCAGTATCTTCAAATCTCAGCCTCCTGCATAGCTAGGATTACAAGCATGAGTCACCAAAAAGTGGAGCTGTGGCTTAAGTGGTAACATCAGCCTTGAACAAAAAAACCTCAGAATTAGCATCTGAACCCTGAGTTCAAGCCTCAAGAACAGCCCCCCCACACACAAAAAGGAACAAGATAGGAAGGAAGGAAGGGAAAAGGGGAATGAAAGAAAGAAAGAAAAGGAAAGGAAAAGAACAGAAAGAAAAAGAGATGGGGCGAGTGATGTTTTCTCCACTCTTTTGTATTTAGTACTACTCTGAATAACTGAGTGGAAGGCTTTTGTAGAAAAGCTTTTAAAGGGATGGAGCAATATAGGGGGCAAAAGAAAAATAAATACTGAGGTAAGGGTAATTCCTGCCTGTAGATGGGAATAAAGGCATACAGACAAGAGATCCAGAGTCTAGAACAATCCATAAACATTTCATCATAAAGGTTGCAAAACCTAATTAGGCTCTCAGAAGTTGCATTTCTGATACTCAGCAAAAGCTCACTGACCAGCAGAACAAAGTAACCCGAACTAGAACATTGGGGATTTGCAAAATAAAAGAGCTTTCTTGAAAGCTGAATGACAAGCAGACAGAAGACAAGCTCAAATCTGTCTCCTGGATCTGGCAGTAATGAGGGAGGTGAAGGCACCAGGAAAAGGGGAAACAGAGGGCTGATGGTTGTCAGGCAGTGTCTTGGTAGAACAGTCCACACCAGGCAGGTCCAGGTAGAACTTGTGCCTGATTCTGGTTGTCCTTCTGTGGACACTTCTGGTTTCCAATCTGGTCCTTGAGGTCCTATTCTACCCCTCAGGTTCTGTTCACTGGCTGAAGACTTTTGGTTCCCCCAGGCCCCCAAGGTCATTGTATGTCATGCACTAGGATTCATCTTGAATCCAAACCATTTGTTTGAGCAGATGTTAAGAACAAGGAAGTCGTTATTGTGGTTGTTTTAATTTTTTTTATGCCTGTGCTGGAGCTTGAACTCAGCGTCTGGGCAATGTCCTGAGCTTCTTTAGCTCAAGCCTAGCTCTGGACCATTTGAACTACAGCGCTGCTTCCGGCTTTTTCTGTGATTAATTGTAGATGATATGGGTCTCACAAACTTACCTGCCCCAACTGCTTTTGAACCAAGCTCCTCAGAGCCCAGCTTCTTGAGTAATTAAGAGTTATAGGCATGAGCCACCAGCACCCAGCAAAGTCATCGTTTTGATGATTATTCTGTTCTCCTTTCTGAACCCAGAGCTTTGGACTAGACAAGGTTGGATGATCTTCTAGATACAGTATTACATGAATATTGCATGTAGGATAATGAAAAGAACAACGGAAACTGCAAAAGGTGAAATTCAGTTGTTAATTCTGGATTTAATTAGCTACAGATCTGTAAATACTGCCACTCAATTTATTTATTTTCTAAAAGGCTAATAATAGCTACATCTATTCTGAGCACGCTTCTTGGACCATACTTGGGGAGAATTTCAAACGACACAATGTTGAAATGTCTTCCTTTATAATTTCATTTAATGAAGCACAAACATTTTCAGAATGAAAATAAACACTCTGTTAGATCTGGTTCCAATATAGTACAAAGAAAATAAACAACTTTTGAGACAGAAAGCCAGCATGATCAAGATCAGTTGACCTCACTAGAAATGTTCTGCCTGGGAGTGGATGCAGAGGAACCAAAGAAAGCCCAGATCTCCCTCACTAGCAGAGCCCACTTTGTGAACAATTCATGGCGCATTGTTAGTGTACTTCAGAAAAATATGGCAGGCTCATAAATTGTGAGCATTAAAAGAAAAGCCTTATATCTGCACTTTTTGCTGTACAGGAGGCTGAGATCTGGAGGATTGTGGTTCAAGGCTAACAGGGCTGGAGATGTGGCTCATGTGGCACAGCACCAGCTGAGCAAGCAAACTGAGCAAAAAGCAAGCACAGGAGAGTGAACCTAGTAAAACATCTCATAAACAGAAGCAAAACTAAAACATCTTCCTTGCTAGAATGGATTTTTTAATTAGCGAATGAACCTTTTTTTTGTTCTGATGATAAATTTAGTCTATGGCAGAGTACAAAAGTCTATACTGGGGACCATGGCAGAGACTGAACAAGAATAAACTGTTCAGTAGGTCTTTCTAGCTTAAAATGTCCATGTTATTGTGTTCATTAGAAAGATGAGAAAATATTACGATCTAATAAATGGTAGATTTTTTCCAAGGGCAAATAATTAGCTATCACAAATCTATAGTGCTTTTAGTCAGCATGAGATAAGGAAGTTAGTGAGCATACAGAAGGTTGCAAGTTTGTGTGCACATGTGTGTACAATTCATATATGTATGTATACACAGTAATGTGTGGGTGTGTGTGTGTCCTTTCTTGATCCATGAATATAAAGTCACAACTCTTGGTCACACAAAGTTAATGTAGATGAATTAGCATAGAGGATTTTTTTTCCTTCTAAGTCCAAATGAACCAGTTGTGGTCTTAGCAAAGAATTTTTCTCTTTACTAAAATGGTATTGAAGGAAGAATCCACTTATAATACGTCTTCATGGAAATGTAATTTATAAAGTGACTGTCCATAAAATGGACAGACAAAGCACAGAAGAAAATATTCTTTAAATGAAAAAACCATGTAAGTTTGTTCTTCTGGATGTTTCTAAAGGCTATTAAGCTCAGATTCCTCCATTATTTAAAAACAGTAACTGAAAACCCCCTGCTCATTCCTTTTTCAAAAAAGATTTTAAAAAAATGTAATTTCCTACCCAGTTATGTGTGTCAGCGCCCCTAGTGGTGCTGGCTCTTAGCTAAGTACAAGTCAAGACATCTGCCTACCCATCTTCCTACCGTGTGGATTTATGCGCCTCTATCCTTCTCCTTCATCCACAAGGTCCTAGGACATTCAGGTAGCCAATCTGCCCTTAAATATGTCTCTAAGGAAATGGTGCTAATTAGTATTGGAATTTACAGCCTTCCATTTTATTGACTTGTCCTACTTTCTTTGATAATTAACTAATGAGTAAAGTAATGAGCTATGTTAGTCAGTCATGCTGTTCAATTAAACGCCAAATCAATTATTGAAAATAGTTTCGGACAGCTCTAATGTTGGCATGATGTGTGTGCATGTGTGTGTGTGCATATTTAATGCAAGTGTAATTATGTCCTAGATATTACAAAGTCGCTTTATATGAGGATGGTATGATGGAAAGGTCCTTTCTGACTACAGTGCAAATATGATCAGATACCAAATTGGAAACAAGTCATTGCCTATGACTTTCTGTATTTTGCCATTCTTACTTAGCGAGAGACATCAAAGCTTCCCTGAGCTTATGTGAAATACTTTGCAAAGCAATATTGAATGCATGTGGAATGAGGGAAATGGTTTTAAAAAAAAGAAATAATATTTCACCAAAAGGTGTCTAGGGTGATATGATGAGCAAAGGATAGATTTAGTTATGATTCAACATTGTTCTTGTAATCTCAGATCTTTCATATAATTTTTTTCTGTTCTTTTAATTATATTGGTGACATACCCTTCAGCTTGCTAGTTCTGGATGAAATACAATATAGGAATCTTTCCTAGGCGTGAGTGAATAATTCCATCTCACTGAGACAGAAGAGCATGCACATCCATGCACAGATTTTGCATAGAGCCAAAGCCAAACTGGCCAACAGGTAAACAGCTTTGTGAGTCTCTGGCCTTGATATATCTTGAGAGAACAAAGGGAGGGTTCGTTCTTCACCGGCCGCTTGCACCACTTCCAGGACCATGCCTGCAAAGTCTTTGCAGGCCTCCTCTGTGAGTGGTGGATAGGATAGGATATCCTGCCATTTCTCTACCTGCCTTTGAATTCATAACACCTGATATTTTTAAAACAATATACTTTATAGCATGAATCATGAAAGGTGTCATTTACTAAATGTAAAGTGTCATTTAGTAGTTGTAAGCAACTACTACTTGTTGTAAGCAACTATTACTTTCTTTGAACAGAGTAATTACATAAACTGGGAGACGAGTGAGGGAAGGGATGACATTGTCTAAAAAGAAATTTACTTATTTCCTGACTTATGTAAGCCCTCTGTACATCATATCACCTTTATAATAACAATAAATACATTTTTAAAAGTAAAAGGGTTATACGTATATACACAGAAACAAATTGAATAAAGAAGGGTATACTCAGGGAAGGATTCCAATGGTGTAACTCCTCTGAGCAAGTAATGGAATATTTAACAAAATGAAAATAAGGAAGCTGAAACATGTTTTGTCATAGGGAAAAGAGTGTTTAAGAGAGAAGGGGAAGGTGGACAGAGACAGGAAGAATGGGTGGATGCAGTTATTATATTCAGTTTCCATATGTGAAAATGGAACCCGATAACTTGAAGGGATAGATGCTGTTAGGAAAGATGGGGGAGAATTATGGAAGGGGTGATCAAAATGCATTGTCCTCACAATCTGACTTGTTGAAGTGAAACCCCTTTGTACAACTACTTACAGATAACGATGGTGATGATGGTAAGTAAAACATAATAAAGGATTTTGAATTCAAGTTCTGTTTCATTTTTGTTTCAGCTTCGTGGCACTTTATTATCGGCAACACAGAAAAATGGTTATTGCATTTACACATGACAAAGTTTACCTATAGTGGGCTTTTTATCATTAAGAATCTCAACTGTAACTTTCAGAGGAAATGTGACTAGAGATTGAAATTATAAAATGTTGCTGGCATGTGAGAATGCAATTTGCACTTTTAAAATATCTCCAAATGCTTTTAAAGGTGTTAAGATAGCTTTTATCCACTAAACTATAATCTTGAAACTTAAACCTTCAAAAATGATTAAGCTCTGTTACAGGAACAACAAAGCAACGCAAATCAAAGCCAGGTCAACAAAGGCAACATAAAGTTTTCATTTCCAAACAGTTTTAATTTTGTGTTTGTGTTCTTGCCTGAAAGGAGACAAGGAACACAAACATTCCCATATGAACTAAATTAGAATTTACATATGAATTACATTAGAAATATGAGCTCCATCAAGGAATAATTAGCACTGTCCTGGGTTATGTGAAGGCGAACAAAATTAAATAAGAACAATTTCAAAGGCAAGTTTTGTTTTGCCTCTTCCACTAAGCTGGTTTAATCAGTGATAATGACTGAAATAAATCCACTCCATCTAAAGTAATGCACAGCCTACCAGATTGTGTGAAATGCCATTACTGACTTAGTAAATCATAAAACCAATGAGAAGACATCGCTCAGCAGTCCCTCACATGGCTACCTTGTACCTAAGGCCAATTGTAAAGGTAAGAGTTTTTCATCCAATGAGAAAGCTCAGGGAGGGCTAATGCTAAATATTCAAGGAAGATGTCAAGAAAGTCAAGGAAACTCTAACCATCGCATGACGCATGTTTTGCATTGCATTTGTTGATGTCATTGCTACAATTATTATTTCAGGCTCACAGAAAACAAAGACTTGATTTTTTTCTAATAATGGCAGTGTTCTTCAAGATAGAGAGAAATTAAAATATCTACTGGAAACAGCCTGCTGACTTCGATATGCTTCAGCCACTAAACAGGGCTATGGTTTATGAGTATCTCCTCTAATGAGCTAAACTCTAGTGACCATAAAACTGAAATATAATTATGACATTAAAGATGCCTATATTTGAACTTAATTATTAATTAATTTAATGAGAGGAGAGGAGGTTGTAAAACTGCTAATTAAATGGCTCTGTAAAACTGCAGACGGTGGAGGATTTACCCAATGATAAATCCCACAACAGTGTTTTTGCTGTATCAATATTCTGTGGCTATACAGTATGCCAGAGGTACTGGCTACAAGGTGGCCATTTGCATGGGCAAGTATGCAGCACACTCAAAATGACAGCTTCCTTGAAGGAAAGTTAGTCCTTCGGTTTGGAGTAATTACAGGACTCTGTTACATGGAATGAGGAGGTCAGAGCTCAAATCATCTGATTACAATTAATGGAGGCAAAGGATGGTTGTTGCTGCTGTTGTCTTATGATGGATGTAAGTGTCAGAGTAAATTTGGTTTGTAGTCATCAGAGGAGAGGGTCTGAAAGAAACCTAAATATTAATCTATCTTCAGCAGAAAACATCTAATAAAATATGCTTAGGGAAATCCACCTGGGATTGTGATTCTTAGCAATGGATACACTGCAAATCACAAACAGATTTTAGTATGAGATGGATATAGGTTCAAATCCTGCCTGTACTGGGTTGCATTAGGGGAACATATTCTGTTCCTTGCCTCTGCCTCAGTTTCCTTCTCAGTCAAATAAGGATGCATTAGGATTGTTGTAATAATAAATATGTAAAGTACCTCCCACATTGTTTGCTCATAAGCACTCAAAAATGAGAAAGAAACAAAGGCAAACTCTCTACGTTGGATGGAAATTTGACAGAGGCCATGCATGAGATAGCACAGCACATGTGGCATAAAGTAGAGCTTTTATGTCAGCAGAGAGAATGTACTATGCAAGTAATGAGAAGCTTTCAAAGTAATGAGTCAGTGAGACAAAAGTGTTCTTACTTTTTGTTCAAACTAATTCAGAGTGATTTTTATTGAGGCCCGTTGAGCCAGATGGGGGTCAAATATGAACCAAAAAAAGTAATAATTTGGGACACATTTCAAAGAGTAGGCAAATGAAATTCAAGTTAACTAGAAATCCTCTACACTATTTATACAAGCTGAAAGTTGTCTAAAAATATACAAAGTATAGTGAACACATTTTCTTATGAATGATTACAATAAGTTCAAGTTAATGCATGACATTGTTTGAATTACTTAAGTCAACCCAAAGTTCATGTTCTTTGTTTAAGCATGTTTTATAGTATATTTTTCTCCTAGTCAGCATGAACTGAAATTCTCATAAAAGCCATGGATAATTATAAAAATAGTAAATGATGTTAAAAAAGCAACCCCAAAGTGACAAGAAATCTTTCTACTTAATACAAAAACGAATTTAATTCAATATACCATTGATTATATTAATTGAGAGTGAAAACATTTATAAACAACCTTGAAAATTTTTGATTTGCTAGAAATCCATTTATGGATATAGTATTAACTGTATTAGAGGTCTGCTTATGACTATATGATATCTTGATTCTTGGAGTAGAGTTGTGATTAGAATGAAAGTCTGAAAAGATTAATTAACTAATCTTGGATTAGAAAATTTCAAACTAATTGAACAAGGGAAATAATTTAACTCATTCGCCAAGTCCCAGATTGGTATCATATAGCACAAGATGACACAGCGTACTGAACATGACATAATTATAGTTGAACAAGTCACAGGAAAAACTTCAAAGACAAGAAAGAACTATTTTAAAAACTAGAATTAGCAGAAGAAATTATGATGAGAAAACTCCCTGAATTGCTATCCCATTGAACATGGTTATAGAAAAATATCATCATACAAACCCATTAACACACTATATACACCCTGAGATGCCCACACTGGATGCACAGATCTTGACTGTGTAGTGGGGGCATGTGAAGGTCAACAGAGTGGACATAAAGAACAATCATTTCTTAGGTTAGCAAGCATTGATTAGTTGGTTATTTTAGTGACAGTACCTGAGAAGTTATGAAAGTAGGAGAGCATGGATTCTTGCTGTTACCCCTTGCCTTAAGCAACTATGACCCTACATCCCGCTGTCTACCTGTGGGATCTGGGTCATCAGGAGCAGGGCAGGGAGTGAGCACACCGCACCCTTCCGTGTCAAGGGGGATGAAGGCTCCCCTGAAGACCACAGGTAAATTTTGACTAAGAAGAAAAGGAAAAGGAAAAATCTCTGTGCAGTTAAGAATCCTTCACCCCTCACTGTAATTATATCAAGGGGTCATGGGTTGCTCCTAAGTTTCTACTTCAGAAGCTCTGATTCAGTCACTTAAAGATGAAAAATTACCCGTATAAAAATGCTGTGTTTTTTTTTTTCAGAAAGAAAGAAAAAATGACTCACTTCAGGCAGGCATTGGGGGTTCACATCTGCAACCCTAGCTACTCAGATCTGAGGATCACAGTTTTAAGCCAGTCTAGGCAGGAGACTTTATGAGACTCTTCTCTCTGATTAACCACTCTAAATCCAGAACTAGAAATGTAATATGGCTCAAGTTGGTTGAGTGCCAGCCTTGACTAAAAAGGATAAGGGGTAGAGCTCAGGCCCCGAGTTCAAGTCCTAATAGGCACACACACACACACACACACACACACACACGCACGCACACACACACACTTAAAATGTACTCACTTGTTACTTTATCCATATATAATACATACACCAGATTATATATCTATATATTTTTAGATATGTACTGTTAGACAATTCTATCCTTGTCTAAACATAGAGTATACTTACCTGAACTAAAAGGTCTCTGGCATCACTAGGGAAGATCATTTTAAGAGACAATTGCCATTATACTTAGTTCAATCTTGTCTAAAATATTTACATGACTAAATTAAAATAGGTAAAAGAAATACATTTTCTTCTATCAGTTTAACAACTATCAGTCTACCTTTTGCATTTCCTATAAATTGTATATGCTCACTTTGGACAGTCATAACACAATTATTATTTTGTTGTTTTTAATGATTTTTCAAAAATTACATTTTTAGATTCATTAAGGGACTACCATTTGTGTTATGATTTAGACTTTCTTGCTCTGAGGAGCTGTTTGTTTTAGTTGTCCATTTTAATGTGTTTTTAGTATAGTAATAAAGTTTCTTAATATAGAAATTACATATTTTGATTGAAGTAATCTCAAGATATCTTGCCTTGTTCCTATTATTACAAAATATATCTATTCTTCCATAGTATTTATTTTGCTTTGTTACAGGAAGTCTACAAGATTTTTTCAAATTAATCTTTCATTAATCTTGTTGGATTATCTTTCTTTTCCAAAGATTTCCAAGATACAGGTATTCACTATTCAAAATATTATTTGGAAAATAATAACAATAATGGTAATTGTTTTGCATCTATGTTACTACCTTTTATCCTTTGTCTAATTACATTAGTGAATAAACCTCAATACTATAAGTAATGTTCAAAATGTAGTACTGGAAACTTTTCTTTTCTCGTAATTACATATATAACTACAACTACATATGAATAAGAGATACTTTGAAAGAGTCAAAAGTCCCCGATGACACTAGGTTGTATTTCTAAGAAGCTAGTTGTGGAAGAGCAGTGTAAGAAGTTCATATTTGAAACCAAAGCTCTAGTTTAGATAAAGATGCAATACTGTGGACATTTAGATTCAATGAAGATAAGTTCTTAGATTTGTTAAGCTAACATGGCAAGTCTGAGGTTAGGCAGTTGAGAAGGAAATTGTTCACACACGATCAGGAGCTCCAGGTCATGCAGCTAAATGGACTGGTTTTGTGTGGGGCATTGGCACTGTGAACTCAAAATAATTATCACTAGACTTCAAAATAGTTATGCAATCATTCCTCCATCTTTTTTAAGCAGAGTTCTTGCCATGGTTCAGTTATACATTTGCTGTTTTTTGCTCTTTTTTCAAATAAATGAATTACAGTTGTCTCATTTTATTTGTAGTTTCATATTCTACAAGTCTCAGTTACCAACTGCTACCCATAGCCCCAAAATATAAAATGAAAAGTCCCAGAAATAAGTAATGCATAAGTTTGAAATTGTGTACCATTTTGAGTAGTATGTTGCATCCCACTTGGAGCATGAATCAGATTTGTGCTCAGTGTATTGAGGCTGTATCATTAGACAGTAGGCATCTTAACAGGTGGATGTTACACTATCACAGTGATTGTGTTCAGGCAAGCTTTTACCTAATACTAATGGCCCCAAGGAGCAATAGTAGTGATGCTGGCATAGTTTGTTGATGGTTATTATTGCTCATCTTTTACTGTTTATAAGTTATAAGTTCAACCTTATTGTGTGTATATGGAGGAGAAAGCAGCATATTTAGGGGTTGATACTATCCATGCTTGCAGATATTCAATGGAGATCTTAAAATATTTTTTCCTTAGGTAAGGAGGTATTACTTTTTAAACCACTAACAGGTCTCATTTCTATAGGAGGATGGAAATGCAATTTTTGAAGGGAGTAACTGTTGAAAGAGCAATGGCCTCAGCAAAAAAGAAAATTCTCTATGTAAAAAAATTTCTTTAATTAGTAAAGACTAGATCATGAATGAATCAATCATGCTGAAAGCTTCCCACACTCAAGTATACTAAAGGCATGAGAATAGGAAGTGGGAAGTACAATGAGTTGAGGCCTTTCCTGTGGATGCTATATAGAGTAGATTGATGTAATAGAAATAGGAGAGCTGAGGCTCTAAAGATAGTTTTTTCTCTGCCCAGTTGACTACCAAAGTCAAGTTTTAAATTTCCACAAGACCCCATGTTTAAAAACAAACAAAGACTATAGTACTAATCCACCTTTCTTTTAGAGTGGCAGAGAAAAGCAGGAACAGTGCCTATAAAATACTCTACAAATAGATCATAAAAGTGTAACCACCACGACACACAGACATTCTGGGTTGCAACACATGTTGGCCTTTATCTATGGCCCACTGCCATTTAGGAAGAAAGCTTTATTTTTAAAAGCTATGATTTTTTAAAAAGGACATATGGGAACTCAAAGCACGCTTCAACAAATAAAAAGCCAAAACATCTGGTGTACCAAATGGAGGAGGAGAAGAAAATGGCTATTTAGGGACACCATCTTTTAACAGTGCAGGTGTATATTGATAATCATTTGGCTAGAAAAATGCTTTCCCAAGCCTGGCTCCAGATATCTGCTTTGAAGACACTGCAGATAATTGAGAATAGGTTTTCTAAAGGCTTTGCTTTCCATTCCTAATTATGACATAAAGTTTCTGTACACTGGGCTGTTTTACATTTATAGTCCTGCATTTGTAATCTGAGAAGTGTAAAATCTGCTTCACTTTATAAGCACTTGATCCATCATAAGTTAAAGGTTATACTGGGGAGGTGATGAAACACCACATAACATGGTTCCATAAAGAGAAGGCTGGGTCCTTCCTAGAGGAAAGAGAATTCATTATGAAGGAGTGGATTGAACTCTTGACCAAAGAACAAGGGGAAGAAAGCTGGGCTATGAAATCATCCTGTAACTTCTTGCATGATCATACATTGGACAGAATATCAATTCATAATGTGAACGACTCCATGTCTCCAGCATCAAATGACTTATTTTCACTTTTACAGAAATGTCACCTGTACCAAGAAATTTCATAAGGTGCTGCTTTTAAAACTCTGCTGACAATTTAATTGGAAATACATATCTATGGTTAATTTAGCAATACATAGTAATTTATAAACAGAGAATATGAAGTGTCTTTTTTCAGAAATAAATGTAAAGCATGTCCATATTAATATTTAGTAAAATATATGCCCAGGTACTAAAAGGTTTGAGCCAGTATGATCTTCCTTTACATAGCTCTGTGATAGAAGACTTGTGAAATCTAGGAAGGTTTTGACACCCATGGGAATTCACCTCCAAATCTCCAGGGGATAACACATCTTTTTATGTATTTCCTAAAGGTATTTCATAATCAAATTCTGAGAAAATAATTTCAGTTGTACATGTGATCTAGGCTAGCTCTAGCTCCAAATTATTTATTTATATGAAATCTATTTAATTCATTTATTTACGAAAACTATTATGGACTCAGACTGTTTAGAGCCGAACATTGGAAGCTAAACATGAACATATAAAAGCAATAAACTCAGTGTGGTTCTCTAGGAATTAGAAGTATCTAAAGGAAAAAAGTGTAATTAGAAAGTAATTTCTGAGAGCACATTAATGTTGTCTTTTTAAAAGTGTTCTGCCTTTTTCTCTGACTAGATTAGTGTCTGACACATAGTAGGATCTCAGCAAATTTTGAACAAATAGATGATGGTATGCTGGTGAGAGATTAGATTATCAAATCAGTGCAGTTGAAGTTCATGGTGCATTTTGTGGTACATACAAAGCAATTTTAGGTTTATGAGTAGGAAATATGGGGTGAGCTCCATTTTCTTCGGGAAAAATAGATTTTAGCAATAGAATGCTCAATTTCGGCATATGTGCTGGTGATAGAATTATTTGAATAAAGTTTTATATATTTTATTATTTGCACCTGTAATTATTAGCAAAATACTCTACTACTAATTCATCACACAAAGATAAAGCCTAAGAAAGATGTGTCTAGTCTGTTTAAATCATCTCCAAGTAATAAAAGGCAACCTATCTCTCTTGTAAAATGTTACCTATAACTTGGATATATCCAGGGACTTTTCAGTCCTAGATTCAAATCTCAACCTTTGTACGTACTGTATCACTTAGTTCGCATTAATTTCATCCACTAACATGTTTCAATAAGCCACTATACCAGGGAATTCAACCTATTGTTATGTCACACTTAGATCCATTTCCCCTCATTAAACCATCAATCAAGAATCAATTTCCATTCTCTGTTTCGAAGTATTTTACAGCATGCACCTATTAGCTCTGTTACTAGCCTTTATTTCTCAACCACAGATAATACTGCTGTTATTCTGCTTTGATGATTTGTCTTTTCTTAACGTATCTATATTCTAACTTTGACCACTTCCATATATCTTGGATTTAGGACAACTCCAAGGTTCAAAAAGGACTCAAAGTGGTAAATATGTCAAAAAAGAAGGACAAGACTAATGCCAAACAAATTGCAGATGAAAATGAGATCCCAAGAAAAGGTATAGTCAATAAATCACCAGGGATACACCAGCTGTAATAGAAGCACTTTAGGTAGATCTGATCCACTAGTACAGATTTACTCAGATAACAAATCATATACTTGGTGCGCTATCTTCAAGTTGAATTTGCAACTAACAGAACAAGTAAATATGAAAAGACTGCCAAGTCTCCCCAGCAATGTCATACATTTACATTCTCTGCATTTGGCAATCATAAGCAAGAAAATAACAAGTATTTCATTTTTTGAGAGTAAACTCATATTGCATAGATAGAAGAGAAGACAGCTGTTTGATGTTGAAGATAAATAATACCTGATATTTATTGAATGTTTATCATATGCTATACAGTCTGTTATATTTTTGTATTCATGATTTTATCCCAGGCTCACAGTCACTCAATAAGAGGACAGATGCCATTAACCTGATTTCTAATGTCTTCCAGAACAGAGTCTTAGTATGTTACTTGCCATAGATTACTAGGCTAGTGAAATGCTGAACAGAGTCATCTATGTTGAAATGACTTCAAACTATGTTTAGCCATTGTAAAAGGCACTGGATTTAGAAGAAAGTTTAAAGAAGACATAGTGAAAATGAGTTTTACAGAAAGACATTCACCTAGATTTTTCTCAGTATCTGCAGCCAACCTTGCTCATCCACAGGTGAGATACTCTAAGATGCCTCCCAGGGGCCCAGAATTATAGATATTTCCCAGTCCTAAAATCTAGCACCATTTTTGTCTTATCCAGGCTTGCATGCATCATGCATTGTGGGTGTCACTTGTATAGGTTGAGTTGTGATAGCAAATCCAGTACAGATTTCTTTTTCCTTCTTCTCAATTTTGGAGAAAAAAGGTTCATTCTTACCATAGATTTTAGTAGTTTGAGCTTAGAACTTTCCTTCTTTTGTTGAGAATTTTCAGCTCTTCCCTTTAAGGAAGCCCTTTAGTGCTTCTCTTTAGCATATCCCACTCATCATTAGTATCTTTGCCCTGTGGCTACAACACTGTGATATTGTGACTGCTGATGTAATTGAGATGGATAGGAAGAGTCTAGAGGGCAAGTAGCATATATGGTGAAGATTCATCTAACAAAGGTTGAATCAAATCCTGGCTAGGGTCAGGGGTTTGTCATGTAGCTCTGCATATTTAATTTGCATGCAATAGCATGCAAATTAAAAATTCTGAATTGTCTGTTTCTAGAATTTTCTACTTAATAATATCAGACCACAGATGGTCACAGGAAACAAGAAAAAGTGAAACAGCAGTGTACTTAGAATAGGAAAAGAACTTATTTGGGTGCAAGTGGCTCAGGCCTGTAATCAGCTATGCAGGAGGCTGAGATGTATTTCTAGCTAAAGGCACTGAAACATGATACAAATGAGTTCTCTCTCAGTTATGTGCTGTCTTCCAATTTCTGGTGGGCATCAGCCTTTCCTTGACTTGAGGCCTCATCATTCTGTTCTAGGCCTCTATTTTATTCTCTGATTTTGCTTTCTTAGGGAGAAATTAGAGTTCCAAAGATTTTTAAAATTATTTTTCTTGAATCATAATGTGTGTATATGCATGTGCGTGTGTGCATATGTGTGTATTTGTTGGTGTATGGAAAAGTTGTAACTGATTTCTCATGAATCATACTCTGGGGTGTGTGTGTGTGTGTGTGTGTGTGTGTGTGTGTGTGTGTTTGTGTAAGCAGGAAGTTTTGAAGTTTTTACTATCAGTGAAATTCCCTTCACATGGAGGCCTTTGGATGCTTTTGCCTCTGCAGCCCCTTTCTGTATTTTCCCTTTAACAACTGATGGCTGAATTTTAAAATGTATTTTGGCATATGAGACTTGTCAATTGAAAGAGCTACTTGTATTGTTCTTCAGAGATGTAATATTGCATTATCTCTACTTGAGAAATGCTAAGCAAGCTGGTGAATTCTCATTAAATTCCTCCTGGCATTTTGTGGCAAGCAAAACAACTTCAGTATTATATTTTGCAATTTGATATATGCTTTGGAAGGGAACATAATTCAGGTCATTTAGCTATGTGTTTTTATATTCAGATCAATCTAAATATAGAGTCATTGGTCAAAAAACATGCAGATAGATCAAGGAAGGAAGGACTGTTGGTTCTGTTCAGACAGTAAGCCCTTAGGTGGCAGCTCAGAGGGCTGGTGGACACTCCCAAAATAAAAATATTTCCATGGGTAGTGCATTGTTGGGGTAGAAATTATGTGTATTTTTAAAAAAGAATAGGAAATTATGGCTTTTTGGCAAGTATTTTTGTGAAATCTTTCTACACTCTTTTTCCTTGTAGTTTTTATAAGCATAAAAGGCCAAGCATGATCATACATACTGCAATCCCAGGTACTTAAGAGGTAGAGATGGTAGAACCACAATTTGAGGCCAATTCGGGCAAGTCAATGAAACCCATCTCAACACACAGACCAGTGTAATGGCTCACATCATGCAAGAGGCTGAGGTAAGAGGATACCAGTCTAAGGTCAGCCCTAGAGAAAAAAAACTAAGACCTTACCTGACAAATTAGCAACAAGGAAAATGGCATAGGGGCATCGCTCAAGTAGTAGAACACCTACCTACCAATAATAGCAGCAACAGCAACAATAATAATAATAACAACAACAACAACCACAATAATTGGTAAGTCATCCTCTGAATTCTAAGTGCCTCTATGAGCCACGAATTCTACTATTGGAAGGAATTTTAGGGCCACAATCTAAGTGAAAAATCAATTGTCAGAACGCAATAGCATACACCAATCAAGGGTCTAATATGATACTAACATTTTAAAAGTACAAAAATGACCTGTCATATTTCACATTTCAAACTATCTTCATAAATCCCTAAACCAAAGTAGGGGGAGAGTTACATACATTTAGAAAAAAATCAATTATTACCTTTTGTCATCTCTTTCTAGTATCATTTAAAGTGTGAGATTCTCTACCCATACAGCAAGGGGTCGCATGATATTTGAATGAACAGAATTGTACAGGATTCTCTTAGAGACCCTGACCTGTGCTAGATGGTAGATTTCCTAAAATCACTGAGCAATGCCATTACAGTACCTTGTTAGACAAAACTTTATACCATGTAATCCAAGAGAGAAAATGTATGTCAATAAATGAGACCTTGTATATTGAGAGAGAAACAGAAGGGAGACTGACAGAGTGACACAGAGAGAGAGAGAGGAAGAAAGAGAGAGAGCAAGAGACAGAGAGAGGTTAGGGCTGATAACTGAATTGGACATTTTTTACCTTTCCTTCTTCTGTCGTTAAATATTCATTCATTTAATATATATTCTGTTAGGTGGACATTAATTTTAGTAAAAAAATAGTAGCAAAGTTTTGTGCTTTATGAAATTACAGTCTTTTTTTGGTTTCTAAAGATGAAATTTTTAGTAATAGAGGAAAATGTTCAGAGATTGCCTTTACTGATATCACATGACCCTTCCTCCTCACATATTTAAGGACAAGCATGTATAAATTATTTCAATGTTTAATTTTTCAAAAGGAGTGTGGTGGGAATAAAACACAAACACATGAAGTAAAAATGTCAGAGGTAAGTAGAAAGTCTTGGTTTTCCAAGAAGAAATATATTGTTGAACTAAATATCCTTGATTGTGATTGTGAGTTTTTTAAAAAGTAGCTATAAAGAACATTATTGAGAGGATTGTTAAAATGTGAATATTGACTATATATTAGACAAAATTCACTTTAAAATGTCCTGGCATTGATAACCATACCTTATTATGTCATAAAGAGTCTTTTGTTCTTAGGAAAATCAGAGTGAACAATGGCATCCCATACTTCTAATTGGGTAAAAAAAAATAAATATTGGCTAGCTATGTCTATCTGTCCAACTATCCAACTATGGTCTTACCTAGAGAAGACAGTGAAAAAAAAATAAAACCAGTGATTGTGTAAAATATATGCAAATAATGATTAGAAGTGCTGAGTGGCAAAGTGCATATGAAAATTCCTTTATTGGTTGTTGCAACTTTTCTGTTTGAAGTTATATCAAAATAGAAAGCTTTACAAAAAGTGAATAAATAAAAAAGTTTAAAAAGTTAATAAATATGAAAATTCATTGAATGCCAACTATATATCAATGATTGGAAAGTTATTTGAAATAAACAACTGTGGGGACGTAGAGCCACAGAACAGATGGACTCAGACCTCTTTTTCAGGAGAATTCTTGTCAAAATTTCAAGAAAATAACTGCCCCACAATTTGCATTTTTCCAGAGCAGCAAAGGAATGTTCAGAAATCCCTAACATATGAACTTTGTATGCCCTCAATATCAAATCAAATTAAGGAAGGCATAGAAACAATCATTTGGTAATTGATTTTGATAAAAAATAGATTCATAGATAAAAATGAACACATAGATATGATTAAGAAGTACTAGGAATGCTATAGCTCTTGATTTCTGTTTGGTAGTAGTTTCATGGAGATATACACTTATAAAAGTATATTTAAAAATAATGATCAAACAAAAATACATTTAGTTGTGTACTGAAGATTGGGGCATATTATACAATTATTTGTCTGTGATATTTTATAACTAAATAAAAATGGTTTGAAATGTCCCTAACTCTGAGTGAATGGTGAATATCTTTCTTTCCATACCTATGTCATCTTCAAAATACCTTTTCATGATAATTTAATATGTAGTATCTCATTTTAGATGTTTCGTGAGATTTTATCCTATCTCCTCTATTTAATTTTTGTTCATAAGCCTTAGATAATCTAAACATGCAATCCTAATTGTAGATGTTTAAAGACTGTAGATAGCAAAATCACCATGAAAAATGTCTTTTTAGTTCATATAAATGGCATTTTCTTTTGTCTCCAAGTTTTATTTTCCCTTAGCATTTCTAACCTTTTTAATTAGATGTTTAGTGTGGCACTTTTCCAGTGCACTGAAAAAGCTCAAAGGAGATATCTAATGTATATTAATTCATTGAGAAGACAAATACTTGAGTATTCACTCTAGAGCTGGCTTGGTCATTAATGTTGGTGACTGGTATTGATGGCATGAGTTGGCACATTGCCAGTGCATAGGTCTGTGGGTGGAAATTCTGCCTAAGAATTTAACAACTTTTATTTTTATTCATTTGGTTTTTATTTATTTATTATTTTGACCTCCAGGTCTTGGCACAGGATACGTTTGCTATTCATTATCACTCTTTGGTGCAAATCTTATCTTTCTTCCTCAGTCATGGAAGAATATTATAACACAACAAATAGTAGCTATTTGTTCCTTCTCTCCTTCCTTCCTTCCTTCCTTCCTTCCTTCCTTCCTTCCTTCCTTCCTTCCTTCCTCCCTCCCTCCCTTCCTTCCTTCCTATCATTTTTTTCACTAAACACTGGCAACGTCATGGAAAAGAAATGAACAGTTGAAATGCACCAAATAAAATGTAGCCAAAGAAAAACACCAAAGCCTTTCACTTTTCTGCATTATATCTACTATATTTTCCAAAAACCACCCAAGTACAACTATTTATTTTAACTAAAGTAATCAAGATTAATGTCAGCAGTTATGACACACACTGTTTGCTAAAGAACACATAGAACAATTGCTCAGGGCAAGCTTCATTAAGAAATCAGATAAAATTAGTAAAACTGATTATATTTCAAAACTCAGCAGCAGCTAAAATTGCCATTCAGGAGCTTCCAATTAACACAATTGGTCTTGTTCACAATCAGCTATTGTAATCTCATTAGCTTATTATATTTTAATCATTGTGATATCAGCACAGCAGAGTTTATTTTATTTTGCATGGCTAAAGATTGGCCAAATTGGGCGTGTAGCCTCCTTGTAAGCCTTTGGAATCTGGCATGTTGCCAATTCTTTTGGGGGATTTTTCTAATCAAGTGTCAGAAGCACATACCCGCCACCCCCTCTGCTTCTCTAACAGGGAGAAGGCATTCTGGAAATCGACATGATGTTTGGCATCCATTGATGGGGAGATTAATTACTTAGCTGACACTGTGACTCAAATAATGTTGTAATGACATTTGGAAAATTGATATTTTATGCAAGAAAGAAAGATAGAGAGCAAAAAAAGATTAAAAAAAAAAGAGTTTTCTGAGTCCCTCTGTTGGATTGTGGTAACTCTTTGTTTAGCTTCCTTGGGTCAAAAATATGTTCTGAAGAGACCAGACTTACAACAAAACACAGATTTTTGTTTGTTTGCTTTTCTAGCAGGCACGGTGAGCCCATAGCTAGCAAAGTGGTGTTTCTTTTTTTTTTTTTTTTTCAAAGTGGTGTTTCATCGATACCCAGTTTCCCCACTGCAGTGAGATTATGTTCTATTGATGGAAACAGGGATGTAATGGTGTCCACAGAAAGCAATAGGTTGCCCTATTTTCTGGCTGAAAATGCTTTCTGGCTTATGAACTGCCTCTATCTTGCACACCAGGAATGTGTCTGTGGTAAAAGCCATAATAGGATTTTCCTAATTGATACAAAAATACAGATAGTCTGAGCAACCAACTTACAGAGGTTGCTTATTTTCCAAAACATAGTAGTGCTTTACTTCCATCTTTGCAGAATCTTTTTTCTTCTTCATTTCACTTTTCCGTGATGAGTGCTGCTCATGAAAGTATCTGTGATCACTACTTGTGTCTCTGAGAAAAAAGAAAAGAAAAACCATAGAGGCAGGGCTCCGTTCTGTATTCAAATCCTTATTCTTGGCAGGATCTCGTATCATATTAAAAATAAACACACAAAAAACAGAGATACCAAAACACTAAAAAAGTCTTAAATGTATATGCTTGTAGTGTGGGAAGTTCAGAATTCCTTCAATAGCCTCGTAACACTTCTCTACTTTTTTGGGATAGCTGAGATAATCTATCATTAAAATCCAGCCACCCTGCTCCTGATATTCTTGTGTCCATAAATAAATAAATGAGGAAATGTGGCCTTGTAAGTCCCAGGAGGGAAAGTTAAATGAAAATGGAAGATAGAGGCCTTCTGTGACTATCACATTACCATACCTAAGCACTGAAAAGGTGAACGTTCATCATTATTAAAATCATTCAATTTGTGTCTTTAATTATAACTTTTGGGGGCATGAATGGCTCCAGAGAAATTAGTCTTCTATTTGCTTCATGAAAGAATTTAATAAGTAATACATTATGTTAACTGATTTTTAAAAATCCATTTAATTTTTCCCTGAATTCTATTTTAGGATGATGAGTTCTGATATGAGATAAATTCGTGTTCAGCATCTCCTGCTTAGGCAGTCATATATCTTTGGTTTTTAAAGTGCATTCTTGAACTTAGTACACTTCTGATTTAACTTATAAATTGCTTAACTTGAACCCTCACTATTTATCCATGCACTAACCAGCTGAAGTCCCACACTCCCTTTATGAAATCTCTTTCAGATTGCTTGAATGATAGTCCCAGGTTGCCTTCAAGACATTGTCTTCATTTTTCACAATGACACTTGCATATCTGGAGCTGCTCCGTTTGCACAATCAATAAGTTCCCCTCTTCCCTGACCTGTATGTGGATGGATACCCCTGCAAAGGCAATCCACACGGGCTGTGGGAAAAACTAATTCCTTATGATCCTCCATGTCTTCTATGATGACAATAGGTAATTATGTTGAATTCTCATGTGCAACTACACTTGAAAATCACTTTTCAAGAAGTGACTTTGCAAGTCCGTCACAATATTTCTTAATGGAATGCAAATAGAGAAGGCAGGATTGGAAGACTCAGCTGCTGAGGTTTTTGAGTATCAGAAGAATTTTACAAACAGTTTGTCAATGTACCTCTCTCTATAAATAAGTGTGTACACATTTATGCCTGTACACTTACACTTAGAGAAGGTCATATATATGTACATTTTACATACACACATACACATACCAATCTTTGTCAAATTTGTCAGATGGAAAATATCTAGTATTTAGTATGAAAGTATTGTTCTTGCCATTGCTTATTATTTCATAGTATTATCATAGTATTATATATCCAGTTTAAGAATTATTTTTTTTCCTTTTGTGATGAAACGGGCTTGAACACAAAGCCTAGGCACTGACCCTTAGCTTTTTTTTGCTCAAAACTTGTGCTATACCACTTGAGCCATAGTTCCACTCTTAACATTTTGGTGATTAATTGGAGAAAACCCAACACTCCTGCCCAGGCTGGATTCAAATTGCAATAGTCAAGTCTCAGGTTCCTAAGTAGCTAGGATTACAGATATGAGCTACCAGTGCCTCACAACAACTATTTTTCATTTCTACAAATTATGTTTGCCACATGACAAACACAATTCAAACATCAGACTGAAGTTGTTTTCAAAGGTTTTATCGTTTTTGATATATGTTCATAGAAACCCTTTAAATGGAATAGTACATAGTTAATCATTTGAAAGAGGAAATGAGAATGGCCAAAAGGCACATGAAGAAGTGCTCAACATCCTGGCCATAAAATAAATGCAAATCAAAACACATTAGGATTCCACCTCACCCCAGTAAGAAGGACCAGTATCAAGAAAAGTAACAACAACAGATTCTGGCAGGGATGTGGCAAAAGGGAACTGTACTACACTGTTGGTGGGAGTATAAACTTGTCCAACTTCTCTGGAAAGCCATGTGGAGGTTCCTCAAAAGGCTAAACATGAAGCTCCCTTATGACCCAGCAACCCCACATTTGGGCATTTACCCAAAGGATTACAAGCAAGACCACACTAAAGCTACCAGCACAACTATGTTCATTGCAGCACAATTTACCATTGCTAAAATATGGAACCAACCCACATGCTCCTCAGTAGATGAATGGATCAAAAAAAATGTGGTACATATACACATGGGATTCTATGCATCTATTAGGAAGAATATCTCAGGTAGATTTCTTATAAAGGAAATGTTCCATTTTCCTCTGCCTTGTTTTATTGTGATGCTAAGGATTGAATTCTGGAGCTTCCCTACATTAGGCAAGTCTCTGGAAAATTCAATGTTGTATCTGATGCTACTGTTATTTTTATGTATGTCCTGAGCTTCACACTAAAGCCCATATTGGAACCTCCTTGTGTCCTGATGCCAGCTTGATCCTGATCAGACTTTCCTTATCCATGGCTCTGTGTCCCTGTTGGGACTAGAGTGTCTGCTACCTTCTCCATGCACCTTTTCTATTCTATCTGCTATGTTCTCCCTGACTGTCTTTAAAGCTGTGGAGTAGAATATATGCCTACACATCAATGGAAGCTGAGAGTGCAATGTCATGATTACCAAAAAAGACTATTGTCATTTATGGTTTGCACAGAGACATGAAATGTGCTACTCCTTATTTATTTCAAAAATCCTTTTGCTTTGTTTGAGCCACATGGAATTGTCATTCTTATAGGTCAACAGATTTGCTATCAACAATTTCATATGCTTTGATTTACATTATGGGTCTGACACAGCCTTGCTTCTTGGTCTTTGAAAATAATAGGAAAAGAAGAAAAACTAGAAAATTCCAAGTTACTTTTATATCAGACATAATTTCAAATGGACTTTGGATCATAAATCATAAAGTGATCAAGATTGTAAATGCCTGCATTAGCGTATTAACGATCATCTATTTTCGGGGAGGGATTGTGCAGGTGAACCAGCTCTGTCTGTGTGTATCAGAAGCTCTGAAGTCTGCATCCACCCCTTACCATCCCTCATGTACTAGGCATGAAACTACTTCTGTTGGGCTTAGTGACTAAGATAGAGTCAATAAACTTCTTCAAATGTGAACATCCAGAAATAACTCATTTGTTTATTCGTGCAATCAAAAACTAAGTATTCTTTTGTCCCTTAAGTGAACATTTATCTAGTAGCTACTATATGCCATTAAGCATCAGTACTGGCTTAGGGACAATAGCAGCTGGATTTCTTTCTTACACAGCTTAGGCTAACAAAACTGTTAACGATTTCTGGTTACTGGTAACAGATGGGCCCTGGAAATTCCTTTAGTTTCCATTCTATTGCACCTCTATAAATCACGTGAGAGTTATCCAAGTTTCCTCACGTGAGAATTATCTGTAGACAGACTACCAGCAGAATCAGGAACTAACCATGACTACCATCTCCCCAAAGATCTTGTCATTGCTTCTTTTATCCTTCACATCTTTTACACTAGGGTTTCTTAACCTTGTCACTTATGGCCTTTGGAGCTGCCCAGTTGTGATGATCTGTCCTGTGCTTTATAGGATACTTGTTAGCCTCCCTAGTCTCTGCCCCCTAACTACCACCCTTCCCACTCAGTCCTCCAATCAAGACAAAGATGGCTCCAGATATCACTAAATACCTCCCATAGTCCAGGGTAGAAGGAGCTCGAGTTGAACATGGAGGTGTTTTCCCACAACACAGGACTCAAGATTTTCCTCCTGTAGGATAACACTCCACAGGCAGATAAGCCTCTCTTCTCATTCATTTCTACTTTTGTCTACCTATTGGGCAAGGCATATGCTAAGATACAAAGATTTTGTGAATCATCCCATTACAACATCTGTTAAGTCTCTGAATGGGTCTTCTAAAGAGTAGTGTCATTGGAAGCCATGGAGGAGAAGGTAACATCTTCCCCTGTTACTGTAACAATCAGGTCACCATTGGATGACCATGAACTTCCCTCCTAGGTGACACAAGAGGCTCCAATATCCCATGTGTCCAAACATGGTTGTGATCATTAAATCTGACAAAATTATCTCTGAGAGTTAATAAACTATCAAAGAACCCTTTGTTCCCTTTGTTTTTAGTGTCGAGTTAAACAAATATGAAGGTTTCCAAGTGTAGAGTCATTTAGTAATTCACTTTAGTAGGCAGGAACATAGACCCTTTTCCAAAATTTACCTCTGCACACTTTTTTTTAAGCAGGGGTAGAGTGGGTGTTTGTACTCTTGCTGAGTGCTGGATCCTCAGGAGGAAGTAGAGGCACAGCTATGGACCTGCCTTAGGTCCTCATTCCTTCATCTCTTAGGAGGAAAACTATGATGTTATTTTCCTCGGGAAAACAAAATTAATTTGGAGTCTTTTGAAAATTCTTGGCATGTAAAATAATGCAACAGAACCCCAATTTTGGGACTGCTGTGATTGCATTCCCTAGTTAAGCACCCTAGATATCAATACTTAATGGTATTCTCTAAGCTCAGCCAGTGAAGAAAATAGGGTTGTTATCTATCAAAGCACATTTTAGTTTCTGACAAGTAAAAGACAGCATGGGGAATGCAGGAAGGCTGAAATGAAAGCCTAAAAGAGAACTCATATAACATCTGGTGTCCTTTATCCCCTGATGGCTTTTCTTAGTATGATATGATGAGCTTGTTCTGATTTAAGACCTGATGATTTGGTCTAAAAAAAAAAAAAAAAAAAAAAAAACAGGAGGAGGGGGTTTAGATATAGGCAGGCTGGCAGCAAACTGGGATGCAAAAATCTGCTCCAATAAATGGAAACACGACAGAGTATTATTATTTTTTGTAACGGATGCCAGTGGTGTCTTAGTTTATCCATCTCTCTCAGCTGAATTTGTAAAGTGCATTATCTTATTGGTTTTAAAGTTTCCATCTCACTTATTTGCAGGGAAATATGTGAACAAATCCGTCATGATGGATTGCCTAATTTTCTGAGCTGAATAAACCAGTTTTATGAGTTTGTTGATTCTTAAGGTTACTAGTTAACAGAAACATTGATCAATTTTTTAAGCCTAAAAAAGAAACTGGACAAATTATTGCATTAAAAGTATTTCCTTATTGTACCCTAGTGTTGTTGGTGAATGCACTAATTAAATAATTGAGAAAGAGTTTTAAAGAGGATGTTTTCTTTGGGTATTCTATTATCAGTTCAAATACTAACATTGGCCTGAGCCACAGATGTTAGGAGATTAGTAATTATTCAACAAGAAATCATCTTTGATACAAAAAATCCAGAGGAAGAATGATCATTTCCTATCTACAACTATAGGTCCAACTTAATCCATAGAAAATTTCTTACTGCTTGCTTTTCAAAAGCCAGAAAATAAGAAACACCCAATACTATAGCACCATTTTTTTAAAAAATTAAATGAATCATTTAAGGTTCATTGGCTGTAGAGGTCCCAGTTGGTAATTAACAGAGGGTTGAGTTTTTATTTGTCAATCTGAACATTTTAACAAAGGATTGACTTCATGGATGCCCTCAAATTTAAGGTTCCAATAAAAGCAACATAAATCCACTTTCTTATTTTTTTTCTCTCAAATGTCTAGAGCAATCATAAAAACAAAGATGGTGAGGCATTTGTTATATTAAAACAAGAGTTGCAATAATCAGAGCCACAGTAGTTTGGGAAACTCCTTCCTTCCTTCCTTCCTTCCTTCCTTCCTTCCTTCCTTCCTTCCTTCCTTCCTCCCTCCCTCCCTCCTTCCCTCCCTCCCTCCCTCCCTCCCTTCCTTTTTCCTTCTTTCTTTTTTGTTTCCTCCCTGTCCCTTTACATTTTAATGCATATAAACTGTTCTTAGCCACAATTGGAAAGAAAGGGAAACAGTTGCTTTGTAAAAGGGAAGAAGGGAGTTAAAAACTTTTATGAGTAGACCTTACTGTGAAATGTTATCTTTTGTTAGTTCAAAGGTTCCCAAAGATATAAATTCTTCAGAACTGCCCTGAGGTGCCTGGGATGTAAATTGAATACTTTACAATTTGTAGACTGCTTCTGCAATAATGTGTATCTCCTCTGTGAGTGGGTGTTTGGGGATTTTTCAATTACTGGAGTCTGAAAACTCAGAGATTCTTTTAGGGCAGAAAAAAAAAGGATCTTCTCAAAGTAGAATTACTGATGTTCAAATTAGCTGCCAAAAGCACTCTACAGATCTGTGTTCCAGATTTTCCTAAACAGGAAAAAATGGCCCATTTTCATCGAGGGAGGGAGTGGAATAACTTCCTCTAAGTCACATCTGTGAATAACTGCAGGACAGTTTTGTGATAGGTTAAAAATGAAACAAATTGTTGATGTGTACCATGTAGAAAAGACTGACGTTATGTTATTTTCAAAAGACTCAAAAACCTTTTTTTTTTAGACTATTGCACTTTAGGCTTACAATTAACAGCTTTTGATAAAATAATGAATGAAGAAAAGATAAAATAGTATGTGACCATTTAAAATTAGGCAAACTTTAGAACTATCTATATATCACAGCCAGCTCAAAAGAGCTGAAAATTATTATTTCAAATTTTTGTGTAATGCAACACCCTTTTCTTACATGATTTCTTCCTCTTATGCCCAAATTAGTAGAATTGCCTGGTGAAGTTTCAATTTTTCTTTCCTATAAGAAAGCTGCAATCAATGGTAAGAATGAACACTTTAAAAAAGTCAGAAAACACAAAGAAAGGAAATAGTGGTAGCATTTTCTAGACCATTGACTGACATGAATTTTGAACAAATACAGTTTGAATTAGGAAACAATGATTATGAAACTTTTAACCAGGCTAAAAGTGCTAGGAAGTCATTCTTTTATTTTGCTAAGTGGGTGATCTATTTCAATTAGTGTATTTAAAAGGATCTATCTGCATGCAATTTAAAACTCGAATACATAGTTCCATGTTGTTCAAGGCTGCTTTTTTCGCCTAAGTAGGTCAGTTACCCTCCTGTTGTCATTTCATGCAAGTTTTACCCCCGTATAAATGCAAACTGTTTCTGAAAGGAAAAACACAGTCACAAATAAAGCATCCTCTAACTGGAGCTAGACCTTTGCCATTGTCAGATGCTCAGAAAAACAATCACATTGGAAAGACTGGGTTTTAATTCTACCAGACAGGAGAAGAGAATGTTTTATTTGGTTACTTTTTAATGCTTTTTGAATATACTAAGCCTCACAGACTCTTCCATTTACTGGATATTTTCTCAGCATGTTTTAAAAGAAGATGGTAGATGGTAAGAAATAAAAAAATGCAAAGCTATACATTGCAATTAGGCTTAAGGATGACTGCTTATTAGCTCAGGGAAGTGGATTCAACCTTTCCTAATATTACTTGATATGTTTTTTATATCTTTAAGTAGTTGTACAGAAAGGTTTCATTTTAACATATCAGCTTATACGTACAATGCATCTTGACCAAGATGACCCTTCTGTAATTCTCCCCATCTCTCTCAACCCCATCCATCCTCTCAGATTTCCTACTTCCATTTTCACAAATTCAGTTTGATAATAAAAATATATATATAATAAAAAACACAAAAAAACAAATATACATTGATTACTATGACTGATTCAATATATTTTTGTTGGAAAATACCTATGCTCCAATCAATGAACTACATGGAACAGAGATAAACTTAAAAATCAATCTTGGATACCTGGATTTCAAGGACATTACTAGGAATAAACAGTGCTAAATAGAATGAAGGAAGAAATAAAGCAATTGATGCTGAGACAAAAAGAAAACACCATGGGAAGGCTTCTCAAGGAGAAGAGCCCTGTGAAGAATAAAGAACAAGAGAACAAGCTAATGAAATGTGGTATGACAGTTCAGGACATCTGGAGAGAATGGCCACACTTCAATTACCCAGAGGACTTGGAGTTGAAAGAAATGAGGTTATCAGAGGTAAGTCATCCAGGAAAAGGACATTTTGTATGCCATACTTCATTTTAAATATGTTATTTTTCACATAGCTTTGTGAGTTCCTAGTATAGAACTCACCCACAAAGTTATGGATTTTTCAGTGACACAAATATTTATCTCTCCAGAATCACTTTTATAATCTAAATTAGTTGATGCTACTGATTTAAGGAAATAGGTTAGTTTGATATTTTTAACAACCTTTGTAGGTTTCTAAGCTCATTTAAAATCTGTGCAACCAACTGAACAAAGTTAGCCAAAAGCTATTTACTGAGCAAGTAAGAAACCACATGACCAGTTAAGCAAACATCAATTCATCCATTTCCATGGGTGAGCCATTTTTGCGGAGTTCTCCAAATGTACATACTTGAGAATGAGAAGTGAGGTGCTGGTAGCTCTTGTCTTGAATCCTGAGGCTGAAATCTAGAGAATCACAGTTGGAGATCAACCTGGGCAGAAGAGTTCATTACACATCGTCTCCAAAATAACCAGCTAAAAGCAGTGCAGCAGGCTCGGTCCAGGTAGCAGAGTGTGCCAGCCAAACAAGTGTGAAGCTCTGAGTTCAAACTCCAATGTCAACAATCACAACAACAAAAATAATACGAAGGAGAAATCCCCACAAACTGTAGCTTCATGCACACTGAGCATTATCTGAAATGGATATTCTAAGAAAGTGGTACTAAAGAAGAATTTGGAAAACTAGCTACACTTGTCAAATTTGCTTTGGGAAAATGAATATTATTAAAACCTAGATGCATGTTTCTTTTAACCAATAGGCCTGCAAGTTTAATAGATCATCCTATGGACAGAATGTGGCCAGATCTTTCATTCTAATTTATCAGCTCTGAGTAAATAACTATATAATGATGAGAAGTTGAAAGAATAAAGTAGAGGAGCCATGGCATTATAGTGGGAAGATAATCTTAAAATATATATTAACTGTGGATGTGGGAGGCTCTAATGTAAAATACTAGCAGTGGGTTTCTGGTGAAAATCCATTGAAATGGATCTTCTTATTGCTAAATTTGATCCCTTGTGTATAAGTATGGACACTTTACAACTTTGCTTAGTAAAATTGTTTGTAAAGAACATATAAATATATATATATATGTTGTATATATAATTTGTACTAACTATATATGTGATATACATGCACATATATTTATATATCTCTACACATCACTATATATGTGCCTGTATATATATATCTACATATACATGTTATTTAACATATTTCATAACATTAATGAACCAGAAGTTCATTTACTATGTTTTTAATTTAAAAATTTACTAATGCATTTTTTATGTTAAAGGAAAACGTTAGTTCTGCAATTATTAAAAAAAATTAAATACAAGACATTTTTCCTACTCCCAGGACATGTTCTGCCAGGGGTAGAGCATTTGTTTCGTGTTGCAAACACATCCAGTCCCTCCATGCCAGATTGTGTTAACTCTGGGCAGAGCAATCACACATGTGCCAAGCAGTCCCGGTTCCTGGAAAGGCCTGCGTCTTTGTCGCAGCTAGTTGCTTCACTACAAAGATGACACAAACAGCGGTGGCAACCGTGTTCCCTGGCAAGTGTCCCATTTCTTGGCATCGGTCTCTGCTCCCATGCAGCCAGCTTAGGTCACAGTGCACTGTTTTCTAGCATTACCAATGGGGCTGAGGCTCTCACCTTGAGCTCTTTAGCTGGAGGAGGAGGCTTTCAAAGGCACTGAAAATGGGATCCTAGCATCCTGCCAGGGAGGGAGAGGGAGGAGGGACTGTGGATGCAAATGCTCAGGCAAACATCTAGGCCAGGTGTGTTTAAGGCCAGGGGCTGCTGCAGCAAGAGCCTCAGTCTCTCAGCAATCCCCGCCCTGTGTGGCCCCCTGCCTCCCAGTGAAGTCAGCAGCAGACAATGACAGAGAAGAGAGCTCATCTATCTATGAGGAAAGAAGCCACATTGATGGTTCCCGGGTGGATGTAATTGTGCTCATTACTGCCCATTTACATTTCATCACTCGATTATCACAAATGCCTCATTACTGCTGAAAAGGCTTTTGCTGGTGAATGACTTGCTAACTATTCATTCCTCAGCTTCATGTCACCAGACAGGCTGATTGGAAAAGGAGGAGGGCCAGGAGGAGCTGAGGAGGGGCGAAGGTGAAAAAGGTCTTCTATCAGATTTGATTAAAGGCCGTGATTTAAATCGATATTTAATAAAGTGGCTGCTACCACATAACACGGGCAATTCCCCATGCAGTCAGCATCGTGATTAGGGGCCCCTCGCTGTCTGCTACACAACTCAATTGGGTTTTGTGCACTGGCCTGGCACCTGTGTCCCTCAGAACTGGGCCTCCAAGGTAATAGGTTTATGAGCCGATGAACAGAGCAGATAGGTTCTAAATGGATTAACTAGGTGTCTGCAGTCTAGTGATGAATACATGAGGAGGGAAAAAAAAGCATGCATAACCAGGAGAGTGATAGGAAATGCTGACAGATATTGTGTGTGTGACGAGCCCCACAGGGTAAACACTGGCTCAGTGCCTGTCATTCAAGTGGTCTCTAAGAGTAATGGGTGGAGATATCAGGCCTGGCTGCTTAGCAAGCCTGCAGGTGCCAGGAAACAGAGGCCTGATGCTGAGAAAGGATTCTGTGCACACCACACCTCCAATAGTTACAGCTTGCCTAACTAGCAGGCTCCGCAAGAATTCTTTTCCTGTTTTGAAAATGGCAAACTGGAATTCCTGGGCAAAAAGTGATCATTGGTTAACACCCATAGTATGGTGCTAGGAAAGATTCTTGGCTAGGTGCCCATGGTTCATGCCTATAATCTTAACTAGCTAGGAGGCTGAGATATGAGAATCATAGTTCAAAGCCCGGCAAATATGAAAGTCTTATGGCCAATTTACCAGCAAAAAGCCTGAATAGGAAGGAGGTGTGGCTCAAGCAGTGGATTGCCATCAGTGAAGCAAAAGGCCAGATAAGAGGACCAGAATCAGAGTTCAAGCCCCAGTACCAGCACGAACAGAAATTCTTCAGCCAAAACCAGGTCAACTGGGAAACTGATGAACACTGTTATGAGCCTGGTAAAAAGTGGGGTGTGGTTTTTCACACTGCCATCTCTTCTTTTTCTTTCTCCACCTTCCTTTGCTGCCTGTGATAACTAGATGTGAGTATACTGTCATCCCCACCTGATAATGCAGATGAAGGCTGTGTTCATACTGCGCACATATGCATTGCATTCATATGTACAGTAATAGGTGCTCGTCCAAAAATCCAGTCTAATAATTCCTCTGAGGTGCTTTTCAAGCAGACATGATATTATGAGACTGGTCATAAATTTCTAACATCCCTAACCCTCTTAAACAAGACCAACATAATGAATTTTATTACAAGAAGACTACTATAAATGTAGAAATTGATTACATAACAACCCTTCCCCCACCCACTTACTCAATATGGGAAAACTATGAATTTTGCAAATAAAGACCTCCATACAAAAAAGTAAAATAAAAAAGAGGAAAAAAATATTTAGGATTTTATTCTATCATAAAAAGTAATTTTTGTGTTGAGAGCATAATAATTAATGTGAGGTGTAAAGCAGTGAAGGGTCATGACCTAACAAATTATCATGAAAAAGAGATGATCAACTATTTATCACTTGGTGAAACTGTTAGCAATATGGTCTAAGATAATTCAAGAAAAGTTTCTGAGGCATCTTTTCTAAACTCAGTTCCCAATATGACATGAACATAAAGAATTTAATTCTAAAATAAAATAGAATATATAATTAACAGGTGCATCCTGGATTTGGACTTGAACTCCAATGTGATATGATGATAAGACATAATTTTCCTTAGTTCCATCGACAAAGTCTCTGTCACTTCATATTTTGTGCTTTGTATTTCCTGCAAACACCAAAATGCAAGTGGGTGTAGAAGAGACTGCAGCCGGGCATGATTTCTGTGTGTGTTTTCAGCATCTGTGCAAGAGAAGCTGGAGAGGACAATGATGTGTGTTTAGAAGCTAAGGATTCCATCCTAAAAGACACTCAGGAAAAACCTGAGCATGGGTGCTGGTGTGGGAGTGGGAGGAGGGGGGCAGGCTCTCCAGTTCTGAGTGAACACAGTGGGCATGAAATGTCCACAGCACACAGGGCAATGGCATCTCTCACCACTAGCTGGTCCCTTCCTTCACTGAACACATGTCCCTCAACAAAGAGAAATGGCTCCAAAGGTTGAAATGTAGAAGACTAGAGTCACAGAAATAAAGGAAAATCAATATTCAAGTACAGTCACACACCAGAGACATTTGTGTCAAATGGGTGACATATGCCCTGGGGCACATAGTGACACTGAAGCCAGCTGATCTTGCATCAAAGGACAATCGTATTGGTACAATGCTGGTGTCACTAATGGCTGCAAAAATCTTCACATGTGATTTAAATCTGTACAACTCTATGAATACAGGTACATATACAGTTATACACAGAGAAGACTGTGTGTATGATTGGTAAAAATTCAAATAAATTCTGTGGATTATATGAATTACTAGTTTGGGGTTTGGAGATATCCTATAGTTCAAAGATATCACTAGTGTTTTTATTTTTTTGTAAATTTCTAGGAGTCTATAATTAGTTCTAAATAAATGAACTATGCAATTTGGGGATCAGGAGAGAAAAAACTGGGAGGAAATGTGGGAGGGGGTGACACTTTTCAAAAAGAAATGTATTCATTACCTGACTTCTGTAACTGTAATCCCTCCATATATCACATTTAAAATAAAAAAAGGAGGAAAACACTGTGTACTGAGAGACACAAACTAGGTAATAAAATTATAACAGGAGGAAAGAATTTGAATAAGAAAAGTCAAGAAAGTTGTTTTCCATTCAGGAAGATGAAGCATTATATTTGAAAAGCTAGAACTCAGCTCCAGGGGTCTCAGTGGGTAAGTAATATCATTTCTCAAGTCTTATTGCAAGGGTATTTGACTTGTAAAACTCATTAATCTTCACATTTACGAAATGCTGTTTTCTGGACTTGAGTTGTACTGAATAGTGAAAACATTTTACATTAAAAAATTAAGGTGAAGCAGGTGCTAGTGGTTCAGGACTGTAATCCTAGCTACTCAGGAGGATGATATCTGAAGATCATGGTTCGAAGGCGGAGGGGCAGGAAACTCTGTGAAGCTATCATCTCCAATAAATTATTCAAACAACAACAACAACAAAAACCACAAGTGGCCCTGTGATTCAAGTGGTAAAGCACTTACCTTGAGTAAAGGAAGCTCAGGAACAGTGCCCAGGCCCAGAGTTCAATCCCCAGGACAGGTGAAAAACAAACAAAAAACAAAAAATAAAATAAGAACCCCCTAAATCTAAGGTGAAATTGGCTGTTTATAGTGACTATTTGGATACTAAGGATTAAACACAATGCATTAAGTGATGTGAAAAGAAGAAAATAATTTCAGGCACTGCCAGTGGCTTATATGTGTAATGATAGCTACTCAAAAGGCTGAGATCTGGGGCTGGGGATATAGCCTAGTGGCAAGAGTGCCTGCCTCGGATACACGAGGCCCTAGGTTCGATTCCCCAGCACCACATATACAGAAAACGGCCAGAAGTGGCGCTGTGGCTCAAGTGGCAGAGTGCTAGCCTTGAGCGGGAAGAAGCCAGGGACAGTGCTCAGGCCCTGAGTCCAAGGCCCAGGACTGGCCAAAAAAAAAAAAAAAAAAAAAAAAAAAAAAAAAAAGGCTGAGATCTGAGGATTGTCATTCAAAGCCAGCCTAGGCAGGAAAGAATTTTAGCTTCAATTAACAACTAAAAATCCAGAAGTGGAGCTATGGCTCAAGTAGTAGCGTGACAGCCTTGAGGCAAAAAGCTCAAGTTCCCGAGTTCAAGCCCCAGTACTGGTACAAGAAAAAAATAATAATTTTAGGCTTGGGTAGAGATGCAACCAAATACAGGCTTAAATTCCAACCTGGTCCTTTACTAGCTGTTTGATGTAGAACAATTTATTTCACTTCCTGTTCTCTTCAGTTGTTTAGTAGAGCTAGAAACACTCTGACAGGATTGCCAGAAGAATTAAATAAATGATGTAGATAATATTCTTGCAGAATGCAAAATATTTTAAAACCATTGGGGATTTTTATTTGTAATTACATCATATATATGCATTTGATTAAAATAATAAATATATATCTCTGACACCTTGAGGGTGCTGGTTATATAGGGTTCAGAGTAGAAGAATTATTATGGAAGAATGTAGAAGAAAAGAAATAGATTGATGGATGGAGTAGAGGACCCTGGAGAGCATCAAGAGTTTGTTAGCAGGGAAGGAGGTATAGTCCATACAAAGGCCTACAAGCAGTGTCAGAATCAGCACATGCCTCCAAGGTTATCCTGCTGTGGTTCCTCAGAGACTGAGTAGCAGGCCTTCTTCCACACCTGTTTCCTTATTTTCATTCTGCATCATCTTCTCACATGTCTCTGCAGAGATGCAGGTGTGTACTGCTCAATCCATGGATGGATCCTCTCCATAAGTAGACCCCTCCTCCCAGCGAGCTACACACTGTATGCCAGGCATTGCATGGCCACCACACCAAACATTCAGGCTTTGGGGATTCTGTTCATTTCCAATGCAGTACATTATGTGCAATGTTCTTTCAACCTTGAATACTCTCTTCTCAGAAATCCCCTTTAAGTCTGATCCCAACTCCATGCAACTCTATTCAGATTTTGCCAAATTCTCGCAAACATGTTGACTCAGTTTCTTTCCTGTGTTTGCATAGTTTTTCAGACAAAAAGTAAACTTATATTTTTGGTATAAACTCTCCATGTATCTGTCTTGATCTTTGGCTAATAACTTTGTAACACAAAAGCTATAACTCAAAATTGGCACTGCATGATTCAAGAAGTAGTATAAATATATGAACAAAAACCCATGCCCACCTCGAGGAATGACTTAGTTACAGAAACTTGACATAAAACACCAATAAATAAGATCTCAAAGGGATGTGATATTTAAGTAAAGCCATGTTATTTGTTTCTCAATACCAGAGAAGTAGACACTAAGGAAAAATACCCTAACTAACCCATTTGTACCCAAAGCTACCTAGACAAAGAAAAGATCTATGAGCAACACTGGGTTTATAACCTAAATTTGTTTTGGATAAAGCTCAATGAAGCATAGCATTTATCAGTATAAGAAGAAAGCAGTGAAAAGAACTTAAATGATTGTCCCTAGGCGGTGGAAGCCTGAACAATGAACAGAACACTGTGTGTCAATTAGTACAGTACTGATGTCTGCTAATGTATGCATGTGTCCATGTCTGTGTCTATGTGTATGCATGTGTACCCATCCTGGGCTGAACTCAGGATGGGGCACTGTCCTTGAGTTTTTTGGGGTCAAGGCTAGTGCTCTAGCAAGTATAACACAGATCCACTTCCAGCTTTAGGTGGTTAATTTAAGAGTCTCATGGACTTTCCTTGCTGGACTGGCATTGAACCACAACCCTCAGATCTCAGCCACCTTAGTAGCTAGGATTACAGACATGAGCCACCAGTGCTTGGCTAATGGGGTTTTTAATATCCTCAGTCTGTTTGTCACATGTTATTCTTTTTGACATTGATTCTAACTTTTCTTTTGTTAAATATGTTAATGTCATTTTTTTTTTTTTTTTTTTTTTGCCAGTCCTGGGCCTTGGACTCAGGGCCTGAGCACTGTCCCTGGCTTCTTCCCGCTCAAGGCTAGCACTCTGCCACTTGAGCCACAGTGCCGCTTCTGGCCGTTTTCTGTATATGTGGTGCTGGGGAATCGAACCTAGGGCCTCGTGTATCCGAGGCAGGCACTCTTGCCGCTAGGCTATATCCCCAGCCCCGTTAATGTCATTTTTGTTGTCTTAGATTTTATGAATGAATATGGTGAACATTGAAAGTATTGTCAACTAAAAATAAATGGCTTTAACTACCATTCAAATGATTGTGACTTTACCAGCATTTTTCAAATGATTTTAGAATTCTCATTTCTTCCTTTTCCAAAGTCTGGGAGGGAGAGGGTGTTTGGCACTCCAGACCCTCCATAGTAATAGTCGTCATTAAACAATTTGAAATATATTGCATTTATTGAATGGGTTCATAGTTTTCACAGTTGGTTCTGAGAAAACAAATGTGTCAAGCTGCTGTTCTTTGTGAATGGAGTATTTTTTTTGAGAAACAGGTAAAGAACAAACATATTTGGGCTTGTGTAACTCTAGTTAATAGACTCCAGTTCCCTGACTCTGATTCCATCCCCTCTAACCTGTTCTTTGTACAATGGACAGGGTCTTCTCTCTGAAATGTTCAATTGTTGTGTGCTCCTTGACTTCAGGAAGAAATAAACCATTTTCCTCATATATCAGACCTTTCAGTTCCTTGCCCTGTCTTGCTTCTTTGGCCTTTAACTGGTTTCTTCCTTGCCACCTTTTTCCTTGCCAGCAGAACTAAGGTGGCCTGGCTTACATTTTTCCATGATTTATTTCATGTGCTCTTTGCCCTGCTTGCATTTTTTTCTCACTGTATTTTCCATGTTCTTGTTTGACTACAAATAATTGTGTCTGCTGTAATTATTGTCAGTGCCTTCTCATCTCAGCCATTTTCCATGCATTGAGATTGTTCGAATTAGGAACAAGATGCATTCATCTTTGAGTTCTAACAACCCAATTCCTCACCAAGCACACAGTGACCTTACAGTGTTTAATGACTGATACCAAATACAAACATTTGTGATGCCCTTTTCAGCTTTCTCCTTGATGACTAAATAATAATAATTTTTCCCTGTATATTTTTATTTTATTCTCTTGAATTGTTGTTTTCAATCTCTCAAAATATGTATTTTTCAAGTTAAACATTTATTTTATTTTTTCCCATCACTCAAACATACCCCAGTCCAACTGGTATCAGTGATTAAATGATAAATCTGTAAAAATGTATTTAAATAGAATTATTACCACTTTTTTGTGATCGCTGGGAATGGAACTCTAAACAGGCATTCTACCACCTGAACCTGACCAGATTGTTTCTGCATCATTTATTTTAAAGTAGACACTCACGTTATTCCTAACTAGCCTGGAATGTGTTCCTCCCATTTGTGTGTCCCTACATTGCTATTGGCATAGTCTTGAAGACTTATTTTTTGATCCACATTGCCAGTGAACTGTGATTGTTTGATCTTTATTTCTTTAATTTAATTTTACTGTCAAGGTGATTACAGAAGGGTTACAGTTACATACATTAGGTAGTGAGTACATTTCTTGTCATACTTCATCTTTAAAACCTTCTAATAGCTAGGATTTTAGGGTTAAGCAGTTGTATCTAGCACAACCAGCATTTTTGTTAAGTGCAGTTATTCTCAGTATCCAATGGTCAGTGGGTAAAGTCCTTTACCCATGGAAGACGCTAACCCTCATGGATGTTCAACACCATACAAAATGGCCTATTTTTGCATATAACCTAGCACATGGTCTGAAGTACTCTAAATCATCTGTGGCAGCTGGTATACTTTTGTCCAAGCAATAATAATAAGCAAACAATCTACACATATAGAGTTCAGACATAAACTTAGGGCCACTCAGGGTCTTTAAACAGAAGAAATTCACATAGTGCTTGGTTGAACCCATAGATACAGAATCCATGGATGGTGAGTTGATAATAAACTGATTATGCTTTCCTTTCTGGCTCTGTTTACACTTTATATCTTTATACATATAGACATATAACTTAGTATTATATATATAATATAATGTAGCTTTGTAAAACATATCACATACTCTTTCATAAAAATTGAGAAATAGTCATACAAGAAATGAATACTGAATTGAAAATTTATCAATCCTACCAGAGCTGCAATAGAAAGTAGACTTAGGAGCCATTGTGTATTTCTGGAGTTGTTTTGATTTCATTATGTGTGGTGCTCCTGTAGCTTTTTAGCAATATGCTTTGGGGAAAGCACCCATGGCCAGAGTCAGCACTGTATCTCAATTTCCATTGGTGAGTTCTGCCACACTTACAGTCAACAAGCCTGAGTGGCTATGTTGTCCATACTCGGAAAAGGCAGAGCTCTGAACACTTTCCAGCCCAGTGCAACTGCTCTCCTGTGAGCAGAGTTGAAAGCAGTAGTCAAGATGTATAGGAAAATTACACGAGATTTATTTACAGAAACCATTTATGTTGAACTAGCAGTTTCCTATTGGGTCAGCAATTTTCTATTGCATTTATTTGTTACTACAGTACTTGGCAAGAGTGCAATCCTATTAAACCTATACAATACATTACACAAAATTGTAATCATTTTCTATTTTATAAAATGAAAAGAATTGTGGAATTTGTACAGTTGTGGGGTCCTAATATATTTTTCAAGACAAAATGCATTGTTTTGGGCAAGCCAGCTCCAAATGTGCTTTTTAGTTCGTTTCTTATCTCATTTCCAATTTTTTTGTTGATATAAACAATAATTTACCTATGAGACTTGACTTCATGAATCAAGACGTGAACAACGCAAGGACCCTGAAATCAAGCCCTTCACTTTTTTTTTCATTCCTTCAGAACATTTGGCTCAGCTTTGATTCTCTAAAGCCTAACAATCTAGAAGCTTATCATTTTAAAATAGTGGATTACTAGTATTGATCAGGGTTATATTGAATTAAAATCATTCCTTGTTATTGTCTGCTCTTACCATAATCTAGAGACAGTTCTAACCAACTCAGGCTTCCACTTGTTGCAAGAGGCTCCTACTTCACACTGGGCAGAAGGTACAATTAGCATTGCTCCCTTAAAATAATACCAACAAAACCTAGGAAAATATGCAATATATGCAACAAGGACTAAAGAAAACTATTTCATGTCAACAAAATTATAGCACTTCCCTCTTAAATCCCAGTGGTTTGCTATAATCCCCCGAGACAGGGCTTGCAGAACAATTACTTGCTGGGGACTCCACCTTTGTCAATACACTCTTTAACATCAGTTCATTTCCAGATTCATCTACTGAATTTTCTTTTCACAGTCTTTATAACTAAGACACTTTGGGATAGCTAACTTGAGCTTTACTATCCTAATTGGAAAATGTAAGAATAATAACTTCTTTGGAATGACCAGTACAGCTTATACAGATTAGATTGGGGAAGATATAGATATTATGCATAGTATTTACACAGGGGATCCAGTAAAGTATAAAAATCAGCATTATTTTGGGTCAGTACTATGTGTTCAATACAAGGTTACTGGTAATATTGCCAATTTTGCTATTATCATCATCTGTCTCTCTCATCTTCTTCAACCTTATTTTGCTAGTCATCAACAGGTGTTTCATTTTAAACAGAATGAAGAGCTAAGCACTGGTGGCTTATGCTTGCAATCCTAGCCACTCAGGAGATTGGGGCCTAGATAAGCTTAATTTAAAACTAGGAGATCAGTAACATCCATGAGACTTCACAAGCATTCAAATACCTAAAAGTCATACCTCCAGCATGGTTCAAGTAATTCAGTTCCAGCTGTGAGAAAGCAATCCCAGTAAGCAAATGGCTCTGAGTACTAGGAAAATAATCAAAGTAAGAACATAAATAAGTAAATAACCTGCTAAAATCTTTTGCCACATTACCAATGTTTATCCCCTAAAAACGATTGCTACTTTACCAAAATAATATCTCTTATTGATGAACTGAAGAAGCAATAGCATAATCAGATCAACTAATGTAGAGAAATCACTTAATGAAATCTAACACCAGGAATATAAGAATATAGAATTATCTCAACTTGATAAAGATCATGTTCTAAATGGAAAAACAAAAACAAAGGGTGAAGTGGAGTCAAGGGCTAAGGGGTAGATGAATGACTAGGAGAAGATGGAGAATGCAGCCAGTAATTCAATGCATATGCAGCCAATAATTCAATGCATATCTTACAAAGTTAAGAAGAGTGAGGGAAGGGGAAGGTAGGGGAGGAATGGGTGAGAATGTTGAAGGGGTGACATCAATCAAGATGCATTGTGTTGGTAAACTGCTTTGTTAAATGGCAATTCCTTTGCATAACTACTTAAAATAATAAAAAATAAAGAAAAAAGCAAAGCAAACAAACAAAACCAAAACCTACACAGCATTATATCTAATTGTAAAAACAACAACAACAACAACAACAACAACAACAACAACAAAACCGGAATGATTTTCATAGCCTTAAAATCAGGAATACCCCAAGAAGGCCAGTTCTCACTTTTTTCATTCAACATAGAGGTAGAAGTCTTAGTCACTAAAGTAAGGGAGGACAAGAAAAGAAGGTTTACAATATGAAACTAAAAAACAAACCATCTGTATGTGCAGCTATGATACCCAATATTCATTCATTTACACTGATATTTCCACTTCTTTCTTGGTATTGACTGTTGCACTGGTAACAATAATATATTTTGAAGAAACATGTCTTATTTTACTAGGATCAACACTGACAAATTTTCTTATAGTCTCTAGTAAGGAGGACATCACTTTAAATAGGTCATTATATGTTATAACACCAGTGCAATGTTAGAAGAAAAACAAAATTTTAAGGTGGCATAAGGAGAAACATTTTTTTAGCCTAAAGGAAGTCAGAAAAATTTTCTCATGGAAATTAAGGTTAAGTCTGATATATAAAATGCTAAACCTACTTATAGGATGATGAAATGCTGTGTGTGTGTGTGTGTATGCATGCTCACTTGCATGTATGTATGCACGCATGCATGCATATGTATGGTGTGAGAGAGAACGACAAAAGAGTTGCACATTAATCATTGCCTAGATTACCCTGAAGGATTTAATGATCTGGATGGGCAGATAGAAAATAAATGTATGGAAAGAAGAGAGATAAAAATGTTAATATTTTTACATAAACTAGCTTTTAAAGAATTAGAGTATCCTAAAGTTAAATTAATGTATTGAAATTTTAATTATAGTAGCTTAAAAAACCAGAACATGTGGGGCTGGGAATATGGCCTAGTGGCAAGGGTGCTTGCCTCCTACACATGAAGCTCTCCGTTCAATTCCCCAGCACCACATATATGGAAAACGGGCAGAAGGGGCACTGTGGCTCAGGTGGCAGAGTGCTAGCCTTGAGCGGGAAGAAGCCAGGGACAGTGCTCAGGCCCTGAGTCCAAGGCCCAGGACTGGCAAAAAAAAAAAAAAAAAAAAGAACATGTAGCCAAGCAAGAAGGGAGGTGTAACTAGAACATTTTTCATTTTCTATACCTCTCTGACACCAACATCCTATAACTATGGCTAAATCTACTGCATTTGACATCCCAATGTCTCATGAAGACAGCACTATTTCTAAAGCCGGCTCTTAGATTGTGATTTTTCAATACCTGAGACTCATGTGAATATAGAGGGAGAGCCTAACAGGTCTGAGTATTTCCTGTGAATACTACAAGCCAGTGATTTACTTTTAATATAAAAACCCTACTACCTTCTCAGTAATAACTGATAGTTAAGATAGTCATTCTGCCTTTCACTTTTAGAAGATGTTTGCTTTTGCTGGATAGATAGCTATGCCCCTATGAACGCATAAGATAATGCTAAGTGAAATGAACTCCATGTAATGGAAACGAGTGATATATCACTGTTGTAATTACTTTCAACATGCCATGTGAAACAGTAGCTTCTATTGTTGATGATACTCTTGTATCCCCTTCATGTGGTTGTACCTGCACTATCACTGTATCTTATCTGAGTACATTGGAAACTGTATATACTGGTATTAGAATTAGGAAAGTGAAAGGGAAATCGAGAGACACAGCATAAAAAGACAAATGACTACAAACGCAGTACTTTCAAAACTGTTTGGTGTAAACCAACTGAACAACTCATGGGGGGAGAGGGAAAGGGGCAGGGGAGAGGGGGGAATGAGGGAGGAGATAACAAACAGTACAAGAAATGTATCCAATGCCCAACATATGAAACTGTAACCTCTCTGTACATCACTTTGACAATAAATAAGAAAAAATAAATAAACACATCAAAAAAGATAGTCATTCTGTCACCAGATGCAGGAAAGGTTTTGTGAAGTTTCACTCTAAAAGTAGAGATTCTTCATTTGAGATCCTTGACTTTGATGGGAGAATAAGAATTTCTGGACAAGTCACAAGAGTAAGCAAACTTGGCAGAACTTTATTGAGTAAGTAAGCAAGCAAGCTAGCAAACAGAAAAGCAAACCAACAGGTCAGCAGGGAAGGGGCATGCTCTAATTGCTCCTGGTATTACTTCCTGAGTTTCTGGATGTTTGGGGGTATTTCTTCCAGGTAAGAATGCATCCTGCCATAAAACAGATGCTTTCCTGAGAGAAATGCTCCCCCAAAACTTAAGCAATATCCTACCCCAAATGCAAGAAGTAATTAGAGCAAAGATAAAACAAGGAGAGTAAATGGAGCAAAGATGAAACACCTATTTTTGCATAACTTTGAAGTCAGAACCCTGGCTTTTACCATATAAATACCCCTAAGAGCATAGGAGCTGTGTGTCTCTCTGTCTCTCCTGGAGAGCACCTTCATTCTGTAAGAAAATTTTAAAAGGGGTAAGACAAAGGGAAAAAATAGGAAAGCTGGAAAATGTCCATTGGAGGCACCAATTAAAGCAGCCTTTTCTTTGCTTCTATATTCTATAGTAAGGGCCAGTGAGGTGATATAAGGATAGGATGCTAGGATTCCTAAAGCTCTACAACAAATTACCTAAATTGGGAGCATTAGCCACCAGTGTTTCTCTGCCACATACCCACCTTGTAGCATTACAACTGGCACTCTCTAAGTATCTAAGCATTTTCCTCCTGTGGTGGACTCTCACTCTGCAAATTATATTTAACACCAGCCAGACTGACCTTGTTTGGTTATATTTCTTATTCTTTAATGACTATTATGCAAAGCAAGGTGTGTGAACATATGTTTTTCTTATTACTCCTTTTATATATTTTAAAACACTTAGTGTGGAATGTCAAATCACATACGGAAGAAATAACATTATTATTGAGGGTATTTGCAAACATATATGCCATGAATCATGTGTTAACATGATAATTGTTTCCACACACATACATTGAACCCACAACAAGGATTATTAAAGTAATTTAAAGGAAGCCTACCATAAATATTTGGTCTTATTTTTAAAAAATGAATATATTGTGGCTACTTAGTAAATATTTCCTAAAAGGAATTACATTGGTACTTTTTTTTTTAGTATTTGCTCATGTTAATAATTACTTTTTTCTCCTTCCTTCCTTCCTTCCTTCCTTCCTTCCTTCCTTCCTTCCTTCCTTCCTTCCTTCCTCCTTTCCTTCCTTCTTTCCTTCATCTCTCCTTTGCTTCTTTTTCTTCCTTTTATCATCTTTTTCATTTTTGAAATCTCTTTAAATGTTCATATACAATTGACTTTGGACTAGTTACAATTAAGGCTAAGATAAGGTAAACAGCTACTGAATCAATAGCCAGAGTTTAAAGAATTCATCCAGGCCTGAAGATGTTCAGGAATTGAAAGATGATGAGGAAGAGGAGTTAGGGTCTGTTCTATTGAAATGCAAAAGCCCTGCACATTATCCATCATCTCACATACCTTTTCCACTCACCTCTCATGTTATTAGAAAAACAACAAAAGACCTTTAGGTCACCAATAAGATCTTAAAAAAAATTAGAGCATGTTAACTAATAACACATGAAGGTGGGCAGCGCTGACATTCTTTGGTGGAATTTGAGTCAAGGATCTTCTGGATCTGAAATTTCAAAATGGATTTCAAAATACTTGTAGTCTTTCATTAGTTATAGGTAATAGCATTCCATTAAGATTTATAATATTCAATAAACAAATCAGGAGCAGACTTCTAGATATGAAGCTAGTTAATAACTCTGGGGAAATATAGCGCAGTTCCCTAGAAGATACAACAAATACCGCAGGCAAAGCTTCCATTCAGCAGCTTAGAGTTTCACATGAAGGCCCACCCTTTTTCTTGCCTGTTGCCATTCTTCCTTTGTGATCAGGAAAGGGTGGGGTACAGAGGGGGGCCAGGGAAACCATTCTTCCCTATTAATACAATTGATGGCATAGTTGGCTCTTACTGTAACCATAGGGGAAATGTCAATAGAATTCAATATGAGAAACTACATTTCATCTTTCTTTTTCTCAGTGGACTTATTTCTATCATTTTTTACAGTGAATGGTATTGCCAACTTGCTAGCATGACTGACTTTTAGGATATTATTTGGCTTCCTCTTTCTCTCCCTGCTCTGTATAAGACAGACAAATGGTTACATATAGTTTCTCACAGTTTTTTTCATCTCACTGCTATTTGTCAGAAAAGCTGCCCTTACTACTCTACCTTCTATAGGAAAAAAAAGAGACGTATGTTTTTTTCTTTAAAAAATGTCTAGAGATATAGGTAGGAAATCTAGTGTATCCTCAGAACAATAGATATATGAGGAATCAAATACTGTGATGTTTTTGATGTTTTCAGAAATCAGGATGTGGCCAGCTGGTTGTATAAAGCTGTGGAAAAATGTTTACAGATCTCAAGGCTTTCCCACCATCTTCATCCACTACCTTTGACTTGTGGAATTTGTCTTCATCCTCTGTTCTACCAAGAGGCAATATGGTTGTGTTTCTGCCAGGAAGAACAAGATAGAGAGATGCGAAAGGTGTGTATCAGTTGCTTCTGTTTCCTTGGCAGGAAAAGTTTTCCAGATGCTCTACTGAGTTGAACACTTCCAATTCCATTTACATCTCATTGGTTAGAACTGAACACAGCATCATTAGTCGACCACAGGGAGTCTGGAAAGGACACTATCTCTAAGAGGGTAAAATAAAAACTCTGACAATGGGCTGGGGATATGGCCTAGTGGCAAGAGTGCTTGCCTCGTATACATGAGGCCCTAGGTTCGATTCCCCAGCACCACATATACAGAAAATGGCCAGAAGTGGCGCTGTGGCTCAAGTGGCAGAGTGCTATCCTTGAGCAAGAAGAAGCCAGGGACAGTCACAGTGCTCAGGCCCTGAGTCCAAGCCCCAGGACTGGCCAAAAAAAAAAAAAAAAAAAAAACTCTGACAATAACAGAAGCAATGACAAGAAGCTGGCATTTGTACCTGACAGCACAATGTCCTTGGGGAATGGTAAACCAGAGAAAAGATAGATAGTATGTCTGAACAGTTGAACTAGACAGCTTTAAAGACAAGTATTCTTTTTTTTACTGTACTGTTTATTTTAAGGAGTTGAACAATAAACAATTTCATAAAGAAGGTTATGACTGTAAGACTTCTTGGGCATTTTCACCCCTTCTGTTTTCCCAATTTCTGTTTCACATCTCTACACATAGTTCAATTTTTACATAGTGTGCATTGAATACAATGACTGGATTTGCTCACTCTTCTTGCCTCCATTCCTGTGTCCCATTTTGCCTGCCCACCCCCAAAAGAAAAGCAAAATGAATTAAAGCAAAACAAAAGAGGGGAAAACAAAACACATTCCAATTTCTTGGAGTTCATTTTTTAAAACAGTACTTCAGATATTCAAAGGAGTTATATTTTGTGATTCTTTCCATACATATACCTTCCTTTAGTTATTTTTATACATAAATGAATAGACAAATGGGATTATATCAAATTTAAAAGTTTCTGGACAACAAAAGACATAGTTACAAAATGAAACTGGGGGGGATCTTTGTGAACTATATATCCAACAATGAGTATTATTGCTGTTTATAATTTTCCCATTAGATAGCAAAGTGGATGGATTAAAATAGGTTCCTATTCTTGTTTGATGGATTCAGCTGCTAGAAAGTGCCTATGCTATGTACAGCCCACATCCCTTCAGAAGATACCTGAGCACTTCTGCGCAGATTGTAAGGCTTGGAATTTTGATTTTCTAACAGGATGTCCTAGTTAGAAAAGCACTGTGTATACAATTAAAAGTGGGGAAACATTTCTTCCAAGTTGTTTCAGGATTACTTTGTGGACTAGACTTAAGAAATTCTAAACCAATCTAGCTGAAATATTAATAGATGAGTTCAGACTTGGGGATGTAGCCCAATGGAAAAGCTTGTTACAGGGCCTTTGTTTCATCTTTAGGATGTATGTGCGTGTGCATGTGTGCACACACACGACATTAATCAAATTATATTATTTATTTTTAAATCTTAATACTTTCTAAGTCTTTGTCTTTAACTTTTCAGTCTCTTTTTTCTTACATATTGGCTCCAAAACCAGTATAACATAACTATTTTCTGTGTTTTGTGCTTCCAAATTATTTCTGTAAATCCTTTAGATGATCTTCTTAGTATTATTTGTTAAATCAGAGAACAAAACTTATACCATATTAATGAATACTGTTCAAGATCTTTTTCCATTCTGAAAATGTATTCTTTGTAGGAACTTTACATCGAGAAAATTGTCATTTTATATTTGCTCCTGTCTTTTTGTGTTTTAAAAGCATGTGATATAATATATATTTATTAATTTGAAAGTTGCTAACATTTTTTCTCATTTATTTTGTACATCTAACACAATCTGAAACTGAATGTAAATATCTTGATTAAAAAAACTTACCTACACTTCTGAATTCAAGTGATGATAAGATAAATACATTTCAGTCTTTAAGAAGTTACACTTAGAAGGCAGTATTTATTGTATTCTTCAAAAATCAGTTTTCTCAGACTTGGGGTGTGGCTCAAGAGATATACCACTTCCCTATGAAGCAGAAAGCTCTGAGTTCAAATCACAGCACTGCCAAAAAATTGATTTATTGTGACTTTTAGTAAACTATAAGTCTAGCATGCCACCAGGGGCTCATTATTAGTTAGAAATGAACTGGAAATTACACTTGTACAATGAATCAAAATAGCTGATGTAAGATAATTTATTAGTTTTGTATAAAATGGCATTTCTTCTTCTTACTCCTTTTGTGTATAAACCTGGCCAGCAGGTTTTTAGGTATTATTATGCATGATGTAGCAAGTATAATTATACATGATTAAACTATTTAACATAAAGAAGAAAATACAAAACCATCTTTTTTTTTTGCCTTGCTCATTGTTCACATGAAAATTGGAAGTTCAAAAAGCTAGAAAATTGACAGAAAGAATCTTTTGAATATCTTGAGTGGGATCAAAAATCCTGGTACTGTGTATTTCTCTACCTTTCATTAACCACAAGGGTCTTGTTTCACAAATCCTAAAGCCAGGATGATTTAGGGAAATAACTGTTCCAGAGATTATTGACCTAATGTGATAAATGGACACCGTGAAAACCAGCTCTGACTCTCTTTCTCCCCAAAGGCTTCAGACTGCACCTGAATTGTCTAGAGCCCCTGAGCAAATGATCCACAAATGCCACATGTGGCTGCTGTGAACTTTGGTACACTGAATAAACGTGAAAAATTCTTATGTGTACATTAGTCAATTCCAACACACCTACCCAAATAGCATCTATTTTATATTATCTCTGAATAATGAAACATTGATTAAAGAGAGAGTGGCCTGAGTTATTCTAGACACTTGAACCAGGCTTCTGTATTTGTCTCCCCAAGGACACTCTTACCCAGGGGAGGTAGAACATGTTTTAGATGTGCTTATAGTTCCTGAGTCTCTTGGACAGAGCCTAAGAGCATTCATTTCACTGGGAAAGATTCTCAGATCCATAAGCTTCTTAAATGAGCCTTAACCCTGAAATACAAGAATGATATCAAACAGCTAGTTTGGGGGTTTATTGGAGGTATTGGGGTTTGACTTTAGGGCCTGTTTGCTTGCTAGTCTGGACAGTGCTGTTTTAGCTACATATCTAGACCTGTGTTTTGCTGGTAATTTTTGAGATAGGACTTTATGAACTTTTCTGCCTCAGCTGGACTTGAACCATTCCTAGCTACTTAAGTAGCTATGGTAATAGGTTTGAATAATTGTTTTGACTCATTTTAAATGTAACTGTTTTGCTTGTGATGGTGGAAAGAGAATACATTCGGTATGGACATGTGTGCATCAATTAGCTCTTGATGCAAAATAAGCCATCTCCAAACATCAGTGTTACACAAAAGTGAGGGTCAAGGTCCGGGGGGGCTGGGGTGGTTGTCTTGACAGACTTATTGATCTTGGTCATATTTTTTTAAGGTCAAGGACTTTACTTCTGGGAGAGCCTAGTTAGCAGGCCTTCTGTGGCTCCTTTCTGATAGCCAGCCAGCGGCTTTGCCTCAAGAGAAGAAGCCCCATAGAGCGAGTGCTTTCCAATCTTCTGAGGGCACTGCAGAGTCTTAGGGCTTGCAAAAACTCCAAGTGAGAATAGATGGAGAATGCATATTACATCCTAGAAGAGGGTAGGTATTTAAGAGAAGATGAGTAATTGTCATCAAGTTACCATTTACCACAAATATAGGTTTCAATTGCATTATAAACAAAGTTTCAAGAACCTCTCTCCATGTTTTTCTGTGTTCTGCATCACAACACAGTAAGATGACAAAGTTCAAATGCTATGATCATCCATTTCTTTTAAGTGTGAAAACATTTTTCTTTTCTGTTTGATAGTGAGAGTCATGGAAACATTTTGGAATCCATGGTTCCTTAGTTGCCAAGAAAGTAAATTTAAACAGATTACATTTTACAAAAGCATATTGTTTTTGATTCACTTCTTCATTTTATGTGTTTTTGAGTCTGTAGTTTTTTATTTATTTTTATTGTAAAGGTGATATACAAAGGAGTAACACATAGGTCAGGTGATGAGTACATTTCTTCTTGAACAGTGTCACCTCTTCTTTAGTTTCCCCCCAATTTTCCCTCCCAAACTCCCAAATTGTATAGTTTGTTTTCAACATAGTGTCTAGTGAGTATCATTGCTGAATTAATTCACTCTTTATCCTACTATCTCTATGCTTCCCCTTAATCTCCCCCAAACAGATAAACTTACAAATAAGATAAAAAGTACAGAAATCAAAAACAGTGACAAAAGGGGAAAAATAAAAACAGAAGAAAAAAACAAAAAACACAAAAAGTAAAATAAAAACCCTCTTGTTCCCATTTGTTGGAGTTCATTTTGATGAACATTGTTTTATATATTCACACAGCTATCAAGCCTTTGTGTTTCCCAAGAGTATCCTCCTTTGGTCTCACAGTGTGAATTTTCAGAATCTGTTTAACTTACCATGCCCAAGTGTCATTTTTTTTGTCTTTTACCATAAATTGTGTTTACTTGTGGATTTATAGGTACATTCTAATTTCTACAAATGAAGGAAACCATGCAACCTGTTTCTTTGGGTCTGACTTACTTTGCTTAGAATAATTTTTTTCCAAGTCTTTCCATTTCCTTACAATTGGTCCAATAATGTCATTCTTTCTGATGGAAGCATAGAGTTCCATTGTGTATCTATAGCACATTTTCTTTTATTCTTAACTATATAATCTTATCTCTTTTTATTTTATTCAAGTAGCTTTTAGAGGCACTAGTGGTTCATATCTGTAATCTTATCTACTCAATATACTAAGATCTGAGAACTGAGCCAGCCTGGTCAGATTCTTATATCCAAATAACCAGCCAAAAGCTCAAAACAGGTATGTAGAGAACCGTCCTTCAATCAAAAAACAAAACAAGAGGGTTGGGAATATGTCATAGTGGCTTGCCTCACATAAATGAAGCCCTGGGTTGGATTCCTCAGCACCACATATGTAGAAAAAGCCAGAAGTGGTACTGTGGCTCAAGTGGTACAGTGCTAGCCTTGAGCAAAAAGAGCTATGGCCCTGAGTTGAAGCCCCAGGACTGGCAAAAAACAAAAACAAAACAATAAAAACAAAAACAAAAATAAGAATGTGAAGCCCTGAGTTCAAGCCCCAATAACAGAACACACAAAAAAACAGTGAACTTAAAATGGCTTGACAAAGCAGGTTAAACTATAATTTTTAAGTGACTAATGCATTGTAAAAACTTGTTGGGATATTTGAGATGATATCCTGGCTTGATTGTTGGTGTTTGACTTCTAGAGATAGAAGTTTAAGAGTTTTTGTAAACACTCAGTTAAAGCAACAATATTTTAATAAACTTTTTGTACGTTTTTTCTTATTATTAAAGTGATATACAGAGGTGTCACAATTTCATGTATTTTGTGTACCTTTATAACTCACTTTCTTTTTGTTCAAATGCTGCTTCAGATCACAACCAGCCAGTGTGTGTATGTGTGTATACACACGTGTGCATGTTTGTCTGTTTGTGTGTGTGTGTGTGTTGCAAGTAACTTCATATTTGGATGTTAGTTTCTTCTAACTTTCCACGTTTTCCTTAGTTTTGACTAGCTATATTCTTAAGGAGTCTTTCATTTATGTGTTTCAAAATGATTTCTACCAAGTTCATTACATTATTAAAGTATAATTTCCCTTCTCTCTGTTATTGCATGGCCTTTTAAAAATTTATATTTCTTGGCTAAAAACTTATACTATCTTTCTTTTGTCTTAAAGATTCGTCAACCAACAATCTTAAACTAACTCAAACTTAACTAGCTCTCATATCAAATGTTCTAATCTACATTATTTTGTTGTGGGTTTTTTTTTGGATTTTCTCTGTATATCATTTATTTTATACTCTTTGTAGACTCTATGATCTACACTTTTTAAAAACTTTCATCTGGTTGGAAGAGAATTAAAATTTTACTTCCCATAAAAGTTCTGCAAAACTCTTCAGGAATATTGAACTGTTACACAAGGAAAAATGTAGACATGTTTAGGGCAAGTGATTTACCTCCGTTACATGGCTAATCAATAACAGAGCAAGGAGTAGGCCCGAGTTGCAGGGCTTATTCTGAATGCCAAGCCTTATTAAGCCACACCGGCTCATGGATATCAGACACTCAGACAGAGGGATTGAGATTGGACCACTCATTTCTACCCAGGTGGAAATGTGTGTACAAGGCCTGTTAAACATGATATATTCCTGACACACGGCAATTACTGGAACACCTGTGGCCTAAAAGTCACTCTGTTCTTAAGGAAAAAATGTGTTGCTCATTCAAATCTTTGGCCTCACTTTTCATTGCCTTCACATACAGTTATATGATCTACTGGTTCCACACTACGGTACGTCACAAGAGCTGTGTCTTAATTACAGTGACTCCTGAGGTGTGACTGTGTTGATTTGTGGGGTTTATTTTCCTTTCTTAGAATTTTTGTTAGTTTCAGTAGCATGTTATGAAAAAAATATGTTGCAACTGAGAGAGTACCACAGTTCTGGGAAAGCCATCTACCCAATTTATCAATGACTGAAAAACACACCCACGCTGAACCAGGATTCAACCTTCACTTGAGAGTCTGGAAAGTTCCCACCTAGGTACTTTAGCTCAATATCGGGCTGCAGGCACTTGCTCTTCAACAGGTGGAAATTGGCTTGAGAAGGATGGTGACACATTCTCTTTCCACAGCAGACTCAGCCTCAGGGACTCTGGGGTGTGTGTTTATACGGTTAGATACATTTAATCCCTGACTGTTTCTGAGTGATAAAAGAGCAAGTGGGAAATATAAATAAATAGACTGATGACATTACAAAGTGAGAAGAAATAATTCTTATAAGTCAATCTTCTGCCAGAGGGGAGGAAAAACATTGCAACTGTATCTTTTCATAGATTTGGGGCGTTTTGAGAACACTTTTACAATATAAAATTGCATTTACAATATAAAATGCATCTACTTGTGATCATAGGAGATCAGAGCACATGATGGGAGAAAATTGAACATTTTCCTTTCTCAGCAATCTATTGAATGATTTGATGTTGGGTTTCTACTGTGTCTCTTATAGTATCTAGCAAAGAGGTAGAAATGCAATGAGTACATAAGTATACTGAGAAATAATTAGGAAGGAACAAGGAAAAATATGCTCAAACCACTACAGAATAATAAATACATACTACTCGGGAGAATATCCACATCACTTTAACCCCAGTTAAGGAATGATTTGTACTAATCACAAAACTACTTAGAAACTGCTAGAATTTGAACTTGGCTTTCTTGACTTGAGAATTTATTGCTTTTCCACCATTTCTTCTCATCCCATTAAAGAATGGATTGCTTTACCAAAGCATATTTCATATTTCTTTCCTCTTTTGAAAAGATTCATGATGATGATTTAACAATAATATAAAACCATGATTCTAGTGGATCACTGGTGGCTTACACCCTATAATTACAACTATTCAGGAGGCAGAGATCTGCAAATCCAGGATGAAGCCAGGCCCAGCAGAAAAGTCTTTGAGATACTTATCTACAATTAACCCACAAAAGGTGGAAAATGGGATTGTGGCTCAAGTGGAAGAATACTAGCCTTGAGCAAGAAAGGTAAGGGACAATGCCCAGGCCCTCAAGTTCCAGCCTGAGTACAACACAAAAACAACAAAAATATCCCCCAAACCATAATCCAATAGTTCACTTAGAAATTCAACATGAAATATAAAAAAAGATGAACTTTCCTTTCTACTCCTTACAGTTTGGTCCCACTTGTCGATGTATAGATGATGTTAATTACTACCCTTGGCTTCGTACTTACATTACATACATTACTTCTCTAAGATTTTTTTTTATCATACACATACACATGGGCCCATACACACACGGGATATCCTAGAAATTAAGCTATATTATTTACATATCACATCATATATAACCAACATACCGACACTTTTTTCTTTGAAGTATTTATTTTTATATGTTTAAGACTAGTTCATCATTTTAAAGATGATCATGCCAGTATGTACATGTAATCTACTGTAGTATCACCCTTTCCCACTAAACAATGGCTCTGCTGTGTCTGTTCTTACATCAGAATAGTTCTTCTTAATTCATTATCATAATTCATTATATCATAAACAAGATTTCAATTTTATTGGATGATCTTTACATTTTGGAGAGGAGTAGTTTTCTTTTCATCTGCTAGCTAGTGTAATAAATCTATTGATAGTTTTTCTAAAGTACATAATGGTCTTGAATCCATGGACAGCCCATAAATTATTCTAGATGAATTAATTTATATGTTCACAGGCTAGTTGATTAATTCAGTTTGATGATACTTTAAAAATGTTTGGACACTTGTTTTGAACAAGAACACTAACTTCTAATGAGATTAATCCCTACTTTCATACATTGTCCTTTACTAGCTTTGGTATCAAACTTCTTAATCTTTATAAGTTCAGTGTCCCTGGAAAGTAGTAAATTGGGGTCACGTGTTTGAGTGTGCTTGAGCACTGCTATCTCCATATTTGATCTTTATCTTCTCATAGGTTTCCATCTCTTCCTTAGGCAGTTTTGGCAAGTTATATTGATAAGAGGCCTTTCACTTCATGTGAGTTTTCCAGTTATTTCTACCAAGTTCATTGTGTTGTTATATTATTGCCATATCTCCTTTCTTTGTTACTGAGTAGCCTTTTTCAAAGTTAGATGTGTTAGCTATAAACTTGTACTATCTCTTTTTTTTCATTATTTTTTCTTTATTGTCAAAGTGATACAGAAGCGGTACAGATTCATATGAAAGACAGTGAGTACATTTCTTGTTCTACTTGTTACCTCTTCCCTCATTCTTCCCTCCCCCCTTCCCTGTCCCCTCTCCCCCCAAGAGTTGTACAGTTGGTTTACACCAGATGATTTCATAAGTGTTGCTTTTTTCTCTTTTTTGTATTAAACCCACAAACCTGTGTCAATTGACATTTACATTCTACTCTAATCCTCTCATCTTCATCAGTTTTTTGGTCTGATTTTTTTTTCCTTACACTTGCTAGATTTTGTATTGTTTTTCTATTTTGAACAAACAGCTAAAATTTTGCTGTTTTCCAATTTTTGGCTATTTTCTAGCTTTTTTCAAATTTTATAATATGTTCTGAACAATATAATAATGTTCATAACAATAGTACATATGACTTGAGTAGATACTCTCATGTTTTCAGAGTTTATACCTTGTTATTATTTAGTTCTAGATATTTTCAAGTTTCCATTTATATTTTTATATCTTTAATCCTTCCTATTAAAAACAAAATCACAATATCAAGGGTAATAAAGTCAGTTACAGTGACATCAGGGGTAAAACCACCAGAAAGAAATACAAAAGAGAAAGGGCACAATTTCACTTGGTATGTTGAAAATAACAACAACAATGATACATCACTTGTTTCCATAACTTGGAGTTCATTTTGCTTAGCATTATCTTATGTGCTCATATGGGCATAGCTGTTGAGCTATTGTGATCTGTTAGGACTATCCTAGACATGTACTAATTATTCCCAATGAGGGATACGACAAAGTCTATGTTTCTTTGGGTCTGGCTCACTTCACTTAGTAGTATTTTTCTAATTTTAGTACCCTGGTTATTGTATATAAGTGTATTGGAACTAGGGAAGGGAAAGGGAATACCAAAATTGAGACACAAAGGATAAAAGGACAAACCAATGCAACAGCAATACTTACAAACCTATATGGTGTAAACGAACTCTATGACTCATGAGGGAGGGAGAGGGAAATGGGAATGGGGGAGGGGGGGAAATGAAGGAGGTAACAAGTTGAATAAGAAATGTACTCACTGCCTTATGTATGAAACTGTACCCCATTGTAAATCACTTTGACAATAAAAAAATGAAAAAAAGACAAAAGATGCAAAAATAACAAAAGGAGAGGAAACAAAAAGAAAAAACCCCTCTTAGTTCTATTGTTCGTTTTGACAAACATCAGTTATATGAAAAAAAAGAAAACAAAACCACAGTCTTAATAAAATGAAATTGCCATTTAATCTGTAAGTTATGTGGAAATGTGGGGATAAGATTTGTAACTTTTAAAAGGTTTTGCACCATTATTTCCCTGATATCTTTGGCAATTCAAGTCCCTTTCAAATGCTTTATTTGTTGCAATTTTGCATGTTAAGAGCTTGTTCTTGGCCAAATTTTATCTATGTGAATCTTTGAAACATATTGCTTATTCTGAGAGAGCAAGCATTTGCTTTTGCTAGCCATCTCTGAATTACCATCATTGATTAGAGTAGCCCTCCAAATAACTATCTAAATTTTACTTTAATTTTCATTTCAAATTTCTTCATTCACACAGAAATAATGCATTTCAACTTTAGTCTCTTTTGAAGGTATGCCAAGCATCCGTTTTTTTTTTTTGCAAGTTATTTTTCAGGCACAGGGTCCAGGTTTAAACTTAGCTTTCCTGGTACTATCTCTTTATCTGAAGAAGAGTCTTTAGAAGACATTGAGATTATGTGCATTGGTTATGTATCCATCTTAGCTTCCAATTTTATCAAGGCTAGAACCTTTCTTCCCAATGACTTGATTATCAAAATCTAAGAGTCTTTCCTTCTTGAATTGACAAAACTCCTCAGCATGAGGTATAATTAGGTGAACTCTGTCACAGTTTTTGTCTCTTTGTCATATAAAATCTCTTTGATATTAGGAAATATATGCTTGTCCATCATAATCATTTCTAGAACATACTTCCAAATTCCCGAGAATTACCTAACTGAACAAAATAATGATGAAGGAAAAGGCTGGGGGCATAGTTCAAGTGTCAAGACTCAGGGTTCAAGCCCTAGTTCCAAAGAGGAAAGAAAGAAATGAAAATCCCTGCAAGTGGGGATGAGAGTGAATTTCTTTGTATATAGCCTACTCTTGCTGGGCTGGAAAGCCACTCTTCAGTAACAGATGAAGAAAAGAGAAATCTGATCAACTTTGAATGAAAGTTTTGATGATAATTTATGTGCCAAATGTTTGATTCGATATAGAGTATTTTTAGGATTTGCAACAATGTCACATACTGGAAAATAAGTGAACATTGCTTAGTTACTTCAACACCTGAAACTTATTTCTGCATTTATGGCATTTAGTTTTGAGCTGTGTTCCTACAGTTCTTAGAGGAACTATATAAGAAAATAGCAGGTGAACAGAATTTCCTTTCATGATGTAAATGAAGGGTGGTAGAGGAGGAGAGGACATTAAGACAGGAATTACCAGTGTAGTCTACCTGATACTGATCTGTTTACATCACTTCTGAATGCCTTAGTTACCTCACCTGGAAAATGGATAATGACTATCTTCTAAACTTGTCATAATGGTTTAATGAGCTAGAGCCTGTTAAATAATATGCATGTCATAAGTGATAGATATAATTATTAGTTATTATAAGGAATAACAGAGCCAAGTCGTGTTCTAAGGGTTTTCTGATGTGCTCATGAGTCTGGGAAGCTAAAAGACACATAAGTAGCCTGAGAAAATGAGGGAAAAGTAGAATGAGCTAGCATGGGGTGGCATAGAGAAACAGACATACATGCACAAATACAGAGAGAGACTGGGATTCAGATGCAAGCATTAATGGGAGTGAAGAATGACAGATGCTGCGCTTTTGTTTTTGTGATGGAAACCTGAGTATTATAATCATATTCAAAGTATATTTTGTTTATTGTATTAAAATTATGTTTTCTCCCCACAGGTAAGGATCAAATCTAGGACCTTGTATGTACCACAAAAGTGATCTACCACTGAGCTCCACTCCTAGCCCTGAAGATAACATTCTTTTTCAGAAAGTAACTCTGTACTAGTGTTCATTATTTTATAAAAAGTCCTAAGCGTGGACATGGTGGTGTGGTTTAAGTGGTAACGTGCTTGCCTTGAGCAAAAGAAGCTCAGAGATAGCAAATAGGTCCAGAGTTGAAGCCACAGGACCAGCAAAAAAAAAAAAAAAAAGGTTTTATTGTTCAAAAGACATGTACTCATTATCTGATATATGCAACTGCAAACCTTTATAACACACTGTGCATCCATCACTTTTAAAATAAACAATTTTAAATATATTAAAAAATAAGTGTCCTGATACAACAATATAATAAGACAATTGTGACTCAGATCACAGAAAAAAAGCCATTTCACAGTCTCCATTTTCAGCTGTTCTGTGGAAAATTTTAAATGAGTCTGTTTTAATCATCTTAACACTGTATGTATAAGTTATGGTGCTCACCTTTACCTGAACATTTTAAGAGGAAAAAGCCCTAATCCTAACAATTCATGTTTTTATTCAAATTATTCTAGAAGTGAAGTGGAGTTTAAAACCTTCCTTTTCAAACACAAGTCTGCGAGATATAAAACTCTCTGGTTTACTCTGTTGGAGATCTGAGTCATAACCTGTGCTATATCATTGAATGAACAATTTTTAGAAAATAGTTTTATTTATAATCTCAAAATAAATCTTTTAAATGAGTGTACTGATCTCCAAAAGGGTGAAGGGAAACTTTCACCCTTTCACCCAGATAAGGAATAAGATGCTTTACCACTGACATGGGTCACTGTAAAGGCTTTCTAGTTCAAATCTATGGGGACAAATGGTGAGAAAAGCCATTAAGTAAAAAGGAAAAATAAGACTATGGGAGAAAAGGAAGACTTTAATTCTCTTTTTCTTTAAATTGAAGGGGGGTATTAAAACCTCCTCTTTATCAATACTTGATACAGATGTGTATACAGTATAGGATATATAATGGAACCACAATGCCCAAAGAACATTACAGACCTTTTCTCATCATGTGGCCTTCAATGCTTGCAGATGACTACCAGAAACAATTATAAACCCTTTCTAGACAGTCGTTGCTGAACACAAACATCTTCCAAAGAGCCTTAAACACTCTAAACTCTAACAGAAAAAGTGTCAGTCACAAAACACTCAAAGGTAACAGCCACCATAAGAAAATGACACAGAAATAACAGACAACAGAATGATGAAACACAGGATGATTGCCAATTGTGGCAGTATGCTATGCTGAATATAACACACAGTGAGCTATAATGAAAAAATTGAAGGGCAAGTTAAATGCAAGCACAAATACATGTACACATGCATGCATGAGAAAAGAGAAGTTGAATATCAAACATGGCATCCATCTTTGAAACAAAAAAATAGAAAGTTAACATATAAGAGAGCTGTGGCTTTACCACACATTTAATTTGGCATGTGACATATCTCATTGTCATCTATTAAGCAACTGAGAAATATCTTAATCACAATATCTTACTGTTACCATCTCATTCATATGGTTTTTCATGTTGCATTTAAACCATTTTGTACAAAGACTTAAAAGATAATTTTTAAAAAGAAAATAAAGTGACAGGAAAAAATTGCCATATATGTTGGTTTTTCCTTGTGATGAAAGCTTGGATCAGCTGTTTTTATCAGATGTCTTTGTAACATGGTTATAAATCAGCTATTTTTTTTAAAGAGGGGCTGAGATTTGGAAGGTTTCCTTCTCATTTGGATATGGCTAGAATATGATCAATAATTCATTGCCAAAGAGCAAATAAATTCATACTTTGGTCCTTATTCAAATTCATTTTGCAGTTTAATGATTCTTTTGGCCAAGACTGTTAAAAAGGAAAAGGCCATGATGTGGGACTTATTGTCCCCAGTGATTTGCAGTCATACCTTAAGCTCCTTTGACTTCCTAAGACCTCATTTTCCTCAACTGTAAATAAGGGTACTAAAGCTGATATTTCTCAGACCATTTTCATGTGTATAGAACCAATTACTATGTTTTAAGCTCCTATTAACCATAGCAACTTGTATAATGTAGCCAGACATTCATTACCTGCTATTTTTCTCAAAATGATACATTGTTTACAAGGATCTGAGATTTTTGGAATGCAAGAAAAATATGTGTGAATCCAATTCAAACTCTTTCAACCAGGTGCCAGTGGCTTGTGCCTTTAATCCTAGCTACTCAGGAGGCTGAATACTGGAATTAAGCTTTGAAGCCAGCTCAGGCAAAAAAAATTCGAGACCCTTATGTATAGCTAATCATACAAAAGTCCAGAAGTAGAGGTAAGGTTTAATTGGCTGAGCAGTCATTTTTAACAAAAAAAGCCAAGCACAGTCTTGAAGTCCTTAAGTTCAACTCCCTATACTAACACAAGAAAGTAAAAAGGTAACTAAATAAGTAAGTAAAAATCAAACCTCTGTGGCTTTCCAACTCTTCTATAAATCCATCTCATAGTAGTTTGTAATTTCAAGGTTTTAGTAAAGGTCAAATGTTTACTAATAAGATCTAACAGTAGAATGCAAAAAACAGTAGAATATCAGAATTACTATATATACACATATATAATATTATATATATGTTAAAAGTGAGATCCTAGATACAGCATTATGTTACACAGAATCTAGGTATTACTAGTCCACTGAAATGAACCTAAGGATGTTTACAATTCAGTATTTATTGAAAATAATTTTCATATCCTCTTCAGATTTTGCTAATCTCGCAAGGTTATAAATTCTTCTTAGGGAATAGTGCTTAAAATATTTTTTTTTGCTTCTTTACATGATGCTGGTAATAAAGGTATGAGAGACAATTGTACTGTTACTTTTGGCCATTTTCAGTTATTATTATTTTGTATTTTTAATCTCTTTTTTTGATAGATTACTCAAATAAATGTTAGGTGAAATTTTTCCTCAAGAAATCTCTGTCAATATATATTTTTAGTGGCTTCAACCTTGCTTTGAATATGAAGAATTATTATTTTAAATTCAAGGTTAAAAAGCTTTAATAGTTGCATTAAACATTATTCCTCCAGGGTCACCAGAATATTACATATGACAGAATCTTTTATATCAATTAAGTTTGAATAGAAATCTTGGAACTGAAGCATCTTATAAAATTTTAAGTGTCTTATTCAAAAAATAAATGAATAATTTTGTACAAAAATACTCACATACTTTTTCAATATATTAATATAATTGATGCTGTTAAATATCAAAACTTTAAAAAGTAATTTTAGTAGTAATTGTAGAATCATGCCCAAATGTCTTCAAGTCACATTAATGCTAAGAAGAAGAAGAAGAAAACATTTATCAAAGCAGCAATTTTTGAAGCCAATTTTATATTCAAAGTATGTTTTTGCAACAGTAGTTTTAACCAAGGATTGTCATTTATAAAACATGCATGGCCATAAGAAACAATATTATTGTTATAAAGATATTTTTAAATAGAAAGATACTTCTAAATCCATTTGTGGAGTGGTGTGTGTGTGTGTGTGTGTGTGTGTGTGTGTGTGTGTGTGTGAGAGAGAGAGAGAGAGAGAGAGAGAGAGAACTAGTGCTTGTCCTCAGGGACTTGAGCTTTCAGTTGGCCTCTTCTTCTCAATGCTGATTCTTTACCATTTGAGCCACACTTTTACTTCTAGCTTTTTGCTTGTTAATTGGAGTTAAGAGTCTTAAGGACTTGTCTGTCCAGGCTGGCTTTGAGATCAAGAGGTCTCAGCCTCTTTACTAGCTAGGATTACAGATGTGAGCCTTCAGTATCTAGCTTAACTATTCTCTAACAGAGATTTTCTGTAAAACATTTTAAGGACATCTTTTAGCAAAAACAAATCCTTCATCAAAAACAAATAGGCAAGGGACATGCCGTGACAGATGTTGGGTGCTGCTCTACATCCCGTTCATTTCCCATTGGCTTCCAGACCAAAGGTACAATACTGTGAACACACAGCCAAGTGAGCATGTTTAAGATCAAAGCTTAGGGACAGGGCAGGGCCTGAGGACTTCAGAAGAAAGCTCATCACTTTTCAAGTAAGGAAGAAATTTTGTTTTAGAGACATTAATCCAGAGCAGATCATCTAGCAGCCATGTCCCTTGCACCTCTGTTAATCAGCCCGCTCCACACCGTGTACTTACTTCTTTGTTCCTGGAAGTCAATTCCTAATATTTCCTTGGTTCAGGCCCAAAATTTTATACTTCCACAAAATAGTGGAAAGATTATTTTCTCTCTTGTTATTCCCATAACTCTTAGATATTCACGACCGTGATGGCACTCACAAACAGAAGATGTTCTAAATGCCAAATGCCCTTAATAATGACAATGACAGTAACACCATGGCAACTCCATGAAGCTTCTCTCTTTACTGTACTTGTCATTATATTCTAAGCCAGTGAAAGTTATAAACTGACATCAGGAAAGGTACAAATACCTGTTCGCTTATAATTAGTGAACAATTTTATTCTGATGTGTAACCGTATACTTTTAACATGAACAAAAAATCTCAAATTGTACTGTTTCATTCATCTTTTATGAAGGCAATGTAACCTAAGGTTACACATTCATGAATATTTGATCTAGTCACATTATAAAATAAAACTATAGTCTAGTGTGGATGGCTTACATCTGTATTTATAGCTATTTAGGAGGTCATGATCTGAATATTGAAGTTCAAAATCAGGCTTGGAAAATAATCTCTGGGGTCCTTATCTCCACCTAACCAGCAAAAAAATCTGAAAGTGAAGCTGTGGCTCAAATGGTAGAGCACCAGCCTTGAAGGTAAAAGCCAAGCAAATGTGGGATGCTCTGAGTTCAAGCCCTAGCATTGTCACAGTAAACAAACAATACAGAACTATGGAAATACAAAATGTATCTCAGTTATTTTGCATATGTGTATTTGTATGTATTTCAGTACATGGTGTCTGGTGAATATATTATGGGGTAGGAGAATGGTAGAGCACTGGAATCCAGCTTGTCATGTTGAAATGGTATGTGGTTGAACATGTTCTTAATCTCTCGGGATCTGGATATATCTGCAGGTGATTTTTTAAAACATCAGCAATAGTGTTCATAAAATATAATACCTGCAATATATGCAATTATGAATCTAACAATGCTTATTTTGTGTGAGTGTTGGGGTATGGGTATGTGGGCACACATGTCCACAGATGTCAGTACTGGGGCTTGAACTCAGGACCTGGGAGCTGTCCCTGAGCTTTTCTGTCCAAGGCTAGCACTTCAAGCTCTTTGGTTCTTTTTGGTACTTAATTGGAAGTTATCCTCCTTGTCCTGGATGGCTTTGAACCATGATCCTCAGGTACTGGCTTCCTGAGTTCTAGAACTAAAGGCATGAGTCAATTGCACCTGGCCTGATAATGCTTATTATTAATTTTTAATTCTTATTTAAATACCATAGACATTTTAAACAATAGCATAATTCTGTAAATATATAGGACCATTGACAATTAAAAAGTGCATAGTTAAAGTTCATAAAGCATTGAAAAATATTCTGTATTCATGAATTTACAAAATACAATTGCTAAGAAAAAAATTGAAATGTTCACATGAAATTCTTTATAAGTTAATTAGTTTTAAAAACAAATATTTCTCCTGTTGTAAAAAGTCATTTAACACTAAAATAAAGAACCAGGAAACTCATAATTTTCTCCAAGACAGTCCTCTTGTACTGAGGTGTATGTTGGGAAGTAGAGAATGGTTATATTACCATTGAACCTACTATATTTTAGTAATTCGTTTTTATTTATAAAATACAAATCGGCATCATATTTTAATCATAGAGGCATTTATGATATACAATGAAAATATTTATTTCAATCTATATATTTTTAGGATTCTTACAGTACATTAGAGTTCTCCAGTTCAGAAATAGAGCCATAATATAACATGCCCAACAACTCCAAAGATGTTTCATCAAGTTCTGGAGCCCCTTTCCTGATACCGCCTGGAGATCATGAGTTATATTGGTTTTACAGGCTGTTCAAGAAGCCAGTTCAAGAAGTTCATTTGCATGTGAAAGCTACAGATAGTGAATCCTACTAGCAGAGTATTATAAGGAGATGGAAGGTGGGTGAAATTAAGAGATGTGGGTCAGTACTGTGATGAATGGCTCCTGAAGTGATAGTAGTCAACAAAATCATCTACTAAAATTAAAAAAAAGATCTAAAGTATCAATAACACACACAATGACACACATACACACACAATGATAGATATACACACAAAAATAAAATACTGTAGTTTTCATATAAAATCTTATCTAGCTTAGCTAGTCACATCAATAAACAGATTTAGTAATATTTAAATGGCAAAGACTTATTGGAAGCTTTTTTCATTTCCATTAACCATATGAATTACCAGATAATCTGGAATTTGCCAAGTTCTGTGGCCAGAGCAGAACAGTCATTACTGAGTACTTATATGTGTGAGCCACGAGGTCTCCTCACATTCTTTGTTTAGATATCTTGTCCAAAGACCTTCCTCTATGAATGGAGATTTGCACAAAAATGATAAAATAGAACTTGGACAATCCCAAAAATTATTTTTTGTACTTTATTTTCAAAATACCAGTGAGACTCATTTTAGATCACAGTACCTTCATCTCCATATGGTTTCAGAAAAGATCCCCCCCGAAACTGGCAAAGGCATCTAGGAAGTAGTTAACATGCACAGATTAATGCTCTATGAAAGCATAGGTATTGGCCATCCCAGAGGACCATGCGGAGATAATCAGACAGGAGAAGAAGGCTCATAAGGTTTATTAGTGGGGCCATAGTTCCCATGGGAGAGGGGGCTACATGGCCTCTGCACCTTATCCAGGTGGCAGCAGCTCTCTGGGGGTAAAGGGGAAGTAGTTAGGTAGTGAGTAGGAGTGGCTCATTAGGTATGGGTGGATCTGGGGGCTAGTGGGAAGAGCTGAGAACCTGAGGCTAGGGAAATGCTAACATTCCCCCATTTGTTGTTTATTAATAACAGAGGAGGAGTACCAGGCCGGGAGTATGGGCAGAGGTTGTTTCTTCTGGAGCTACTTCCTGCTGAAAAGGGGTGAAGTAGTCAGGGGTCTCTGATTAGTCATTTGGCCTGGTACCGTCCAGTTTGGTTGGTAAAAGTCCTCATCATTTCCATGAGAATGGTTATCAGGGCCAATGGGTGCCATGGTCTCCTTTGGCTACCTCCTGCAGCTTGGGCATATCAAGGACTCACAGGGGCTGGGGTCTTCAGGGTCCAGATCTGTGCTGGGCAGAGAAGTGTAGTAAGAGGATGGCCTTGAACTGCAAGTTCCCAGGTGGTGAGGATCCTGTTAAAAGAGACTTTTGAAAAGATCAGACAAAATGCTGACAAGTTCACGGGACCAGTTAACATGAACGACATGGGAGGGAGAACACACCCTGGGCACAGCCAGAAAAGTTCCATTTGGAACATAAACCCAATTGTGGCCCATTACTAGGAAGGAGGAATAACTGGACTGGGGGCAGGAAGGAAGTGTTTAGGGATAGTGCACTGGTTGGCAGTAACCAGTCAGAAGAATATATATATATATAAATGGCAAGTAACAAAGGCAAGAATGCAAGTTTCTGTCCAGATGGAAAATGGACAGGTATGGACATTAGGTGGGTAAACAACTATTCCTCTTGATCTCCTAGCTCTGATTAATTTTGGAAGGGCAAGTTTAAATTGACTCCATTTAAGATGAGACTTCATCTCCTCTTACTACTCTCCATGGTTCCTCATTGTCAGGATTGACCTCATCCTGAAGGCCTAGGTGCTCATTGCTTAGATAGCTTGTCCCAGTTGGCATTCACGGGGTTTGAACTCAAGGCCTGGGCACTGTCCCTGAGCACTTCTGTTCGAGGCTAGTGCTCTACCACTTGAGCCACGGTGTCACTTTCAGCATTTTGCTGGTTCTCTTGAGCCAAGCTTCCAGTCTGGCTCTTTGTTGATTAGTTGGGAGATGGAGTTTTAGAGGGATATGTATATATATATATATATATATATATGTATATATAAAATATATACATATATATATACAAATATATACATATATATATGTATATATATATTTTTCTTCTTCTTCTTCTGCCCAGGCTGGCTTCGAACTGCAATTCGAGGAGTTTTAACCATAAAATCGCTTTTTATTCCCAATTAAAGCAACAAGGAGAAAAATAGGAATAGAGCTTACCTGTAACTTGTTGAGAATTGACCAGAGTTCTGCTGTAACACTTAGAGAACAGCAGACTGAATAAAATCCATGTGCCATCAAGTCAAATCATCATTTAACCTTACTGGTAGGTGGAAGAGAGCACAAATGAATTAATAATCAAGAGGGCAAAGGGTTAAGACAATGTAAAAGTCTCAGCTTCAGCAATGGCTATGTCTTCTATCCTGGATCAGCAGGCTTCATTAGTCATGTGTGATGGAGGCAGGCAGGAGAGATGGGTTGGATCTGAGCAAGGCTGCAGTCGCATCTCTCAGAATCCTCTGGATAGATTGTCACATCTCCTGCTGGGTTGCCCACAAAATTCTACACAGACTGGTTAAAGACATTTAAAATCTCCCAGTATTTCCTGGTTGCTTACTCTGAGTACTATGGCTTTTGTAGGCTGGTACCCTATTGGTTTAAGCAGGGTGACAACTTTAAAATATTTTAGAATGCTTGGGCCTTTAACCATCTTCCTACTCACAAAATCCACGTGGACCAAAGGCCAACCAAATCTGCTCTCTGCAACAGCCACAACAGTTTCTGAGACATGGAGGGGGAAGACACCAATGATATCCCGATGCAACCCTGTGGTCACCAAACACAACTCTGATGCTTTTAACCTTGGAGTAAGTCTTGCTTGCAACTCTGTCATGATAGGCCTGCTATAAGCCCAACTCTTGTCTGGGGGGCGGGGGTGGGGGGGTGCAGAGCCAGGGCAGGAGCACTCTGGGCCTGTCAAAACCTTTACAGGACTCCTAGATTCCCTGAGTGGTTTTCCATGCGAGAGAGAGAATAAGGAATCACTAGTAGTGAAACCAGGCAGTTTAGGAGCAGACTGTGGAGGCAGCTTCCTGTAGCCAAGGACCGCCACAGTTCACACAGCTAGCACACTTGTCAACCTGCATCCTATAAAGCAAAATATTAATCCTGGGTCAGGAAAATTGAGGTTAGCAGCCACAAAATGACTCTGGTCCCTTGATCTTAAAGAGTTTATGAGAGCACAGGAGAAAAAAATGGAGAAGCAAAATCTTAGTCTATACAGAAGAATTGTCAGGATCAGATGTACACTTGACTCAGCATAGATGGACATAAAAAAATAACACACTGGTTTTACATCATTGTACTTATATCACGTGCAGCATATTAGGACCTTTTGGAGTTTTTTTTTTTTTTTTTTTTTAGACACATTTGTTTGCACCCAAACATGATCAGTTTGGGTTTAGAACCTGAGTTTTTTTGTTTTTGCTTGGAGTCTGGTGATAAGAGTCAGGATTGCCTCCACGCTGTTCACTGTGACTCCACCCACAGGGTGCAAAGACTTAAGTAAGTTAAAATAGTAGTCAAAAGCAAGTAATTTTGAAACCATGACGCCAGTTTTTACATGGTTTACCAACAGACAGACAAACAGACATGCAGACAGTTGTGCAAAAGCTTTGGAGAGCACTTAGAATTTTTTTTTAATTGGCCATGTAAGTTTTCTGGAATTCCAGTGGCAAAATTATATTATTTTGCTCATATTTTAGAACCACATGGTCAGTTAGAAAACAAAAACCTTTTCCTAGAAAACAAAAATTTTCACAGATTATCTGGCAAGGAAATGAAGAAGCCACATTTTGAGAAACCAGTTTAGCTCCAATGGGGAGCTGAAGTAGGATGCTAAGACCAGAGAAGTTCCAGGAGATGGGAGACAGGACATAACAGAACACAGACATGTGGCACAGTGGCGTAATGGTGGTGGGGCTGGTCAGATCCTTAGCAGGCTCATAGCAAGACACATTCACCTTATAGCATTTGAATTACAAGGTACATTTGAATTGAAGGCCACAGTTAGAGTTTAGGGTGGGGGGGGGTCAGGGTTACTGGGAGCTGGAGTCTCCACATCCCTGCCCTGCCTGGAGGAATTTGAGGAATTTTGCATGCCCATTACCTGGGGGATGGGTGGGCTCCACCTCCAAGAGTTATTGGAACTTTGATGGAACCAAGATGGCGCTTGCTAAAACCAATTTTATTGCCCACCACTTGGTCAATGCTAGAGAAAACAGGATTTAGCCAACAAGCAGCAGAACTTAACCGAATCTCCATGCTTAACAAACATCAATAGATGTTAAACAAATATTGGTACCTTTGCAAGCTTGTACCAGCCCATCGCAGGCAGGCAGGCATAGAGAGAGGCAAAAAGATAGATAGATAGATAGATAGATAGATAGATAGATAGATAGATAGATAGATAGAGAACTCCATCTGCTCGAGCACTCATAGAAGTTATGTGAGTCCTGTATAATATTCCAAATTTGTAAGATTAGGCTCAAACTTGAGCAGCTTTAGACTGTTCCACACTTGATGAGTGACCAGCAGAGCTGAACTAGAGAAAATCCAAGCTCCTGGCTAATGGTCACTCAACTTGGTTGGAGTTTCAAATCTGTTGTGGTGGATGATTGTGCCCCTCCCATGGTAAGTGATTAGCGGAGCTGAGGAGTTAATACCAAGTGTCCTCGGTATTACTCTGGTCAGCTGAAATGTGAGAGACAATCAGCGATGGAATCGTCACCCCAATCACTGTGTCTCAGACTGAGCGTGGAGTATGGCTCTGTGGCCGCGGCCCTGTGACCCTATGCTACGGTCATTGAGTGGGGCCCGGAATTTGGCGCCAAGATTTTTGGTGTGGCCCAGAAGCCATGGCCCTGTGGCCCTATGGTAAATTGGAAAATCGGATCCGAGCCCTCGTTTAGATGATCACTTACCCTGGGTGTGAGGGCAAATTTGTAGATTGTTGTGGTGGATGGAAGTAGAACACTCAGGAGAAGTTACCTCGGTGGTCATCTGGGTGGGCTTAGGACAGCAGAATAGGTCCCAGAGCCAGCCTGGCCCCTCGAGAAATGGGGGAGGAAATCCACCGGGGAGCTTATCCCAGGTTCGTCACCAATGAAAGCATAGGTATCAGCCATCCCAGAGGACCATGCGGAGATAATCACAGACAGAAGAAGAAGGTTCATAAGGAAGTTTATTAGTGGGGCCATAGTTCCCACGGGAGAGGGAGCTTCATGGCCTCTGCACCTTATCCAGGTGGCAGCAGCTCTCTGGGGGTAAAGGGGAAGTAGTTAGGTAGTGAGTAGGAGTGGCTCATTAGGTATGGGTGGATCTGGGGGCTAGTGGGAAGAGCTGAGAACCTGAGGCTAGGGAAATACTAACACTCTATATTCCTTGAGAAAACCTAACCAGAGTTATAGACTGTAAAATCTTATGAATGCTAGCAAATCTTTTATACATATATATGTATATTCCCATGTATGATATAAATCTATATACATATATAATACACATGTGGTATACATTATGTACATATATGTATATATTAGCATTTGCTAGGCAAGTTATATAAATTCTCAGAATCTTATTTTCTTTCCTTTCAAATGGAAATTATATTCTTAGTAATTATCTGTCATAAAACACAGGAAATAATTTCATCAATACTCGCTTTCCTTATTATTACATAGGTCATCACAGAAAACATTTCCACCACAAACATCTTTTTTCCTATTTCTTTTGCAACATTTCTTTTCAGAAAATGCATATACCATCTTGCTAATTGAGAATCTACTGAGTTATAACCAAATCACCGTGAAGAAGACACAACTTTAACAATTGTTTCATTACCTTAAATTCTATGTGCTGATTATTTTGGACATAATGGCCACTGCAAGAGCAAGAGCTATGTTCCCCTAGGAACATCAATTAGTTAATATAGTGGTTGTGTCATACAAGTTAATATTTGTGGATCCATGTCACAACCAACAAGGCATTAGGTGAACACTGGAGACTGGCAGGTCACAAAGGCAAATTAACTTCACGGTGTGACAGGATAGAAAACTCTACAGGCTATGACAATAGCTGTAGGGGCAGCTTGGCCTGTCAGATCCCAAGGACGTGGTGAGCTCCAGCGACCAACTGGAAGGAAGTTTTAGGATGCACTGGGCAAGCAGGCAGAACAATAATCAGAGCTGAACATTCCGAGTTGAGTCACATCAGATGTTCTGAAAGCATGGACTGGCAGGAAGGAAAACAGGACATCACAGCACATATCAAGGCAGGAAATCTGAACAATGTATCCCCAAGGCTGAAGTCAAAGCGATGGGCTGATCTTCTGCAGGGCTGCCAGCTGATGGTGTTTTGATTATTGGTATACATGACTAGGCCTGGCATATGGAAGGAAGGAGATTATTCTGTCTTTCACCAATCATGTGTCAGACTTGCTTCCTTATTGTTTTGAGTAGGAAGTTCCTAGCTAAGGATGTGTCAGGAGCGGTGGAGGAGACATTTAGAGTCACTGAAGTAAATCCATCATTCCTCCCCAAAGGACACACTGATCTCCTCATTATTACATACACAAGTTCAAAGAATGGTTACTTTGTAAGATCTAGAAAGGGGGTGGGGGGGAGTGGGATGGGGTTGGCCTTCATTTTGAAACTCTATACCTTTTAGACATCCATCCTGTTCTTGACCCAGCCCCTGTCATACAGAGTGGGAGCTCAACATGAGAAGTGACTTAAATTCTAACTAAGCCACCATAGTTCTTATTTGGATGAATTATGAAAGAGCACATTGCTGCTGATGGCAACAATAAGTCAACAGTGGGCTTGCTGCTCCTAATGCAGTAAAGATAAAGAGGCATTCAGCTACCTGAGTTTGGCAAAACATGTGGTGCAGCTTGAAGATTGTGGAACCACTGTTCTGTGGTGATGTATTCCAGCAAAGTGGATGCACGGTGCCCTGTCAACCTTCTGCTACATCTTTTCCAATTTCATTTCATGTAAGACCTCAATGTAAATTTCAGTAATAACTGAAGTGAATGAAGGAAATAACCTTTACCTCCTTAGCTCCTATAGTAAAAGAAGACACATTAGAAAGTCATAGAGATAGAAGCTTGGAAAGGTACATATTATTATTTGAAAGGTTTTTTTTTTTTTTTACTTTTGTACTCCCATACTGAGAAAATATTGGACACCTGTTGTCCATTCTGTATGTGTTTATAAATGTTTATAAATAAAAGATTAAAATGAAGGTCCACATTCGAGAAGGAGGAAGGAAAATCCATCTTAAGAGCTAGGCTTTACTTCAGCCAAAGTAAAAATTTGGGGAAAACTGTTTATAGTTCCGCTCCTTCATAATAAAAATCATATTAATATATCCAACTCATGGATAGTTATATAGAAATAACTAAAACTAAATTAAACTAAATGTGCAAACCACTGGCATCATGTTCTATCTACCTTCTTATAATGGCACAAGAGATCCTAAAATAAAGACTTGCATGCAGGATGTTTATTGAGAAGAGGCTCATGAGGAAAAGGAGAGAAGGATGGAGAGTGACACACAAGAAGAAATCCCTGCCATACCCAATCAGAGTGCTCTGCCTGGTCATTCATGAAATCTCACCCATTTACAGCTACAGTTAGTAGTGGTTAACTGAATTTTCTTTCTGTATATATTTTATATAGGTTTGCTGGCATAATTAGCAGCTTGTGTTTCAGATGATGTTCTCAACATAATTGATATCCATTATCTCCCTCTCCTAATACCCACTGTGAAAGGTCTTCACCTTCCACCCACATTTAGATTCTTCTGGGTATTTTTTTTTCAGGAGGGTGGGGTAAGGAGGTCATGGGGCTTGAACTCAGGGCCTGGGTTCTGTCCCTAATCTCTTTTGCTCAAGGCTAGCACTCTACCACTTTGAGGCGCAGCAACACTTGTGGTTTTCTGATGGTTAGTTGGACATACGAATCCTACAGACTTTCTTGCCAAGGCTGGCTTTTAACCCAAAACCTCAGCTCTCAGCCTCCTGAGTAGCTAGCATTACAGGCATGAACCATTGTCACACAGCTTTCTTCTGGGTACATTGACAGGCAAAGAAAGCTAGACTTTCATTCCTGAGTAGTCTAACGATTACATCTTGCTGTTGATGGATCCTAGTTATTGTAATTACCCACTTACCAAATCAGAAGCACCAAGAGAGACTCCAGTGAATTCTGTGGGTTCTTGTTACATCTCACTCTCTACAAGGCACAAAAACACTGTTAGCGTCTGATGGTTATTAGTATGAATTTTCCCAGCAGGATAACAATTCCTTCCCTTCATGAAGCTGACCAGATGGTAGTCTGACATGTAAGTTTAATGGGAAATTTACTGTCTCCTGGTGAGAGCATTTCTCCTTGTTTTTTTGAACCAAGCATTCTACCCTGGTAGAGGCCAGCAGCTTAAGGAGAGGAAGCCCACATTCTATACAGGTTTCATGAGAAATTTGGTATTAAATGGTTGCAAAAAGCCATACTGGGTGAACTCCCAGGATGGAGGACACTGAAGTGTGCATTTTACTATAAGATAGACTTCAAGAAAAAGAGCATTAAAAGAGATAAGGAGGGATATTATTTCAAACTAACAAAAGGGTTCCTTCATCAGGAAAATACAGGCACAAATTTTAACCAAACCAAAGGAATAGATATTTATGCAGTTAGAGCATTACAGATGCTAATATCTACATCCCAGCAATTGACAAAAAGTAAATGTAAGTATTGAGCATCCCAAGAGACAAAAAATGGAATGTTATCAATCAGTAGATGCCTAGATAACACTACAGACAAATACAGAATACACATTATTTTCTAATATACATTGTATGCTCAAGATGAGCCATAAAGAAATCTCAATATACTATAAATAATTGGGATTATACAGAGTATGTATTTTGGACACATTAGAATTGAATTGGAAATCTATAGAGGCTGAGGGTGTGGCTCAATACTAGTGTGTTGTGTAGGGTCATGTATTAAATCTCCAGTCTCCAAAATAAAGCAATTAAAAATTAAATAAGGTAAAAACATATAATATTAAGATATTTAGAAAGGACACAATATTTCATAAGTTCAATAGCATACATAACTTTGTAAACAAAGCTTAAAGATGAAATTTTAAAAATTGAAAACCATTGCACACCAAATCAAATTTTAGCAAAGTAGCTAAAACCATAGTTTCAAGAAAAATCCTACCATCAGAACCTTATTACAAAGAAAGATAGATTGGGGTATATCTCAGTGGTAGAGAGTTTGTCTCACATCTAAAAACCCATGGGTTTGATCTCCAGCACCATACCCCCCCCCAACACACACACAAAGGATAAAATCAATCTGTACTCTGAAATGTTAATAAAAATAGACTGCGTTAGACATGCTGCCTTTCCTTGTTACTTTTAGAAAGCCCTTGTAAGTTAGTGTATCCAGCTACATTCACTGCAATAAAATAACTCATTATTCTATTTATTACACCAGAATTTTTAAAGTCATACATATCAGGACAGGCAATATGAGAAAAAATATTCTTGGTAAAACAAAATGGATTCCACCTATACCTTCTCATCTATTCTCATCAGTCTATACAGACATTTTTGTATATGTGTTCAACAAAATATATCCATATTAAGGTTAGTCTAATGCAGAAAGAGTCCCTTATGGGTTTCTCCACATTCCCTTCTACCTTATTTCCTAAACAATCCAGTGCTTCTGTGCTTGGCTCTCCAACAGGCTATAGGATCCCTTCTCATGGGAACTGTGAGAAACAAACTTTCTTTTCAGTCATTAACAACTCTGGACCAGTTGGTCTCATAATACCTGAATAATAAGTCCTTAAGTTAAAATGGGTGTCTGGCACAAAGGAGACAGCAATAAAGGCTGAATACAATTAAAGTCATAGAAAACAATTTATAACACAGTATCAAAGAGCAAAACATCACCTGTTACTTGTTCATTGTAAATAGGGATACATAGAGAAATACTTAGGTATATACATAATGGAATGTATGTCCATAATGTATGTGTATGATAGAATAAACCACAATGACAAAGCCCACCAGTTTCATAGACACAAATCCACATTTGCTTTTGTAGAAATCTTACATCCCAAAGTATAACTGATTTCTTTTTTCTAATTTCCAGTGTGTTGTGGGATATGGGAATTATTTATATCTTCCCTCTTGCTGAGAGGTATAGTTCAAGACAGGCCATAACAGGGCTCTGCATGGGTTCTTATCTAGACTTCTTTTGCTGTATTACTGACAAACTACTAAGCAACTGATGGCTAGAGCAGTTGTGGTATGATACAAAATTTAAATCTACATTTGTACCTGTTAATACAACTTGAAAAGGAGCTACTTTATCCAATACTGAAAACACTGACTTTTTTTCAATCTCCAGTTATGCAAAATATTGTTCTACATAATTTGAAATGATTGTATGCAGATAAAGATACTCATTAGGAAACCCACAAATCTACATACCAGATTAGAGTCCTTTCTTTTAAATTAAAACAAAATAAGCTACTTTGTAAGTTTTTTAGTTTCATGACATGGCTTAAACCATTTAGAATGTAAAAAAATTATTGTTTGCTAGAAAAATCAAACTCATTACTTTATGTCTAAAGGATATTATTTCCTTGTCCAATTAACTCCAATAGTCTCTATAGAATTATTCAGTGGCCTACACAGTTCTATATAGATCAACCAAATTTGGTGCTATGCCTTAGATGGGATGATATATATGTATATATTTCTTTTAGAGCAGTTGGCAAGCAATTGCAATAGGATTTCACCTCTTTGAACATTCAATATAAAATAGTGGCTTCCTATTTCTTAATTCTTGCAATGGTTTGGTTGTTGACATGTACTGAAATATTAACTGTAGTTCACATTTAAAACTTTTCTATGTTTAGTAAAAAGAAGTTTCCACTATAACAACTAATGAAAAGCTCAATGGGACCAGGGCTGCATTATGGCTTTGTAATTGTTGGGATAATGTGTGTTACTCGCATAAGTACTATGTTAGTCAAATGCCTAGGAAAACCTGTTCACCTTCGTTCCTAGCTTGAAAATTGCAGAATTATGCTCCCTCTAGGTTCATTTATACACAATTAAACAAAATGTGTGTAATTTTCCAAGTGCAATAATTTGTGTTTCACTAATTTTTTTGAGTAGCAAAGTTAACATGAATGAAAAGGATGCTGAGATACTTCCAGTCCCTGCTGAGTTGGTTTGCACATATTGTGGAGATAGAATTGTTTAAATTCAGCTAAAATGGTCAGGCAAAGGAGGGGGCTATGATTATATGGTTTATATTAAGCTAAACATAAAATTTGCGTAGGCATGAGGGTCATAAGTGTGAGTGACAAACCTGGAAAAAGTTGGTTGGTTTCATGTTCCTAGCCACTTTATTCTGAATCCAGAATTCTATTGTAAAGATGAGGAGAACGTCCCATGATGAGTCACATGAAAATTGAAATCTTCAATTTAAAATTGCTATCCTGATAGATTAACAAACCACCTCATCCATGTGTACAATCCATTTTCCTTCTCAGCATCTGGATCATTGGTTCCTCTCAGTGGAATTTCTGAAAGCAGAAAAAGCACAATGTGTATGTAGAAGAAAATAACGATTGGAACCAAAGAGAGTGTCAAGAGTTCAACTTACAACTTTACCAAAGCTTAACAATAAAAGCAAAGCTACTGCAATAACAGGAGAGTCCTCATCTCTTCGGGTTCCATTCCTAACCCTGCCTGATCCACGCTGAGTAGGGCTGCACGGGAAGTGCCTCCTTGGTTTCTTTGTGGGCAGAGAATAAAGGACAATGACCCAAACAAGCAATCTTGTACCTTTTGTCTGTTGTGAGAGGAGGACTGATGGAAAAGGGCTTGTGCCTAAGCACACGTGGTGTGATGCAGAGTCTGATGTTTCTTTACTGTTCTCCACCCAGCCACCGTATTCTTGAAACGCACGTTGAGGAACTATTTCCATATAAATCCAGGAGATCTGGATGTTGAGCCTTTTATGTTGGCAGGGATAACCAAAATAAACTAAAAGCTGGAAATACACTGTAAAATGTCCTTTCAGATATTTGGATGCAGTTTCTTTAACCCAAACCATGTCACATCCTGTGCAGGCTGCAGTGTGTTCTCTGTAGACTAGCTAATGAAAGTGGACTTTTGTCCTATAGATAGAGGTTTACACCCATGGGATCATGCTACTTTCAAGTGAGTTGGTTTGACTGACTGTAATTTATTTCTTTCACTGGTAGGTTATGTGTGATCAAGTAAAACCATTCTTAAATTCTTGGGCAGAGAGTAAACGAGATATGGGATAGAGTTAAGTTCCTGCTCAGACCTACCAATGCTGGTAGTATTGCCTGGATACAGTATGTACCTCCAAAGCAGGACAGACATGTTTCTTCCATATGAACTGCCCAGAGGCCCACCTCTGCTATGATTTGGATATAGCTTGGGTGCCTTTCAAGGGTTCATGTGTGGGAAACTCATTTTTCTGTTTGAGAATATTGGGAGGTGGTATAGATCTACCTTTAAGGAGTGCAGCCAATTGGAAAGTCTTTAAGGTACTGACCATGCTACCCTTCTAAGGAACTGAGGAACTCCTTAATGGATTGTTCTTGAGAAAGAACAATTTGTCATGGTTTAAAGTAAGTTCAAAAGTGCTTAGCACAAAAGACTCAGCCTTGCTTAGGATCTGAACATCAAAGTGAAGTAATGTTTTATGCCTTCTCCTGTCACAGAATAAAATGTTCCTGAATTGTGGATAGATAGATACAGGTATAAGCAAAGGCATTTGTTGTTATGAGTAAAATTACACTGATATACCTTTTTATATGTATTAATCAATGGTATATATGCATATCTTTGTGTAAATATATAGACATATACATGTATACAGACATATACTCTGTGTGTATGTGAGTTTGTGTGTGTGTGTGTATGTGTGCACATATTTGTGTACTGGTACTAGTATTAGACTTGAATTTAGGGCTTCATGTTGTCACTTGGCTTTTTTCCTCAAGGCTACAACTTCCTGAAACACACCTCCACTTCTGGCTTTTCACTGGTTAATTGGGAGATAAGATGACTTTTCTGTCAGAGCTGGCTTTGAACCATGATTTCAGATTCTTCAATAGCTAGGATTACAGTCATGAGCTGCCTGTGCCTGGATTATGTACACCCTTTAATGTATAAACTGACAATCACCCAAAAGCATTTAATTTGGGGTCTTTTGGAATGCAAGGTTAGTTGAAGCTGGACTTTGGGATGGATGTATAACCAAACCCTCAATTTAGCAGCATATAACACTGGCTTTCTTATTTTTAATACTATTTACCTCAGCATGCTTGGAAATAAATATTACCCAATTATCAACCACATACCTAATTATCTTTGGGAGTCTTTCCTATCTTAGAAACAGTAACATGATACAGTGGGGCGAGGGGGGGGCAGAGAGTGATGAACTGTGACTTCTTGTTCAAGTCAATGGATCGTGTCATCTTGAAAATAAAGCTTTCCAATGTGCAGATTAGCATTTCTTGAGACATTAAGTCAAGTGATACTGTACACAGTTTGATTACGAGATGTAATCAAATCCAGGCCTGCTGTTCAAGACTAGAATTTTCCAGCCAGAGTAAGCACTATTATTGCCTACTCTTTTTTTTCCTGGTTTTCATCTGATTTGTACGGTAGGAAAACAAAGGTCATAATAAGCTCAAAAGCAAGGGGAAAAAATAGGCTAAGTAGGAACTTGCCAGAAACCTGACTTCCTTTTGTCTCACCTTTCCTGTATCACCAATTCACTTCTGGGAGCAGGCATCAATGACATGCAAATCTAATTGCAAAAGTAATAAACAGAAACTACATGGATGTTTCTCTCATAGTTAATCCTGTTAATGTCAGACTAGAAGCTGTCCAAATGTGTAATCTTTCATAAAATCAATAGTAACACGTTTTAGACAGATGGAACGGTGAGGGAGCACAGAAAAAGAGTTATGGAAGAAGAGCTCTTCCAGATTCTTATAGCATACCCAGAAGACGATTAATATATGCTATGTTGTGTAAAGGCACATTAAGAAAAGGTACAAAGATTAAGATGGGAGACCATATTAGACTCCAATTAGCTTTCATCAACCTCAAATGGAATTGTCTTGCTCCTTTGCATGAAACATAAATACAGAGAAATATAAATGGGGATTAAATATAACCCAAAACACACAATTCTTACCTGATTTCAAAGTTAAATTAAAAACAAACTTAGTGATTGTCACAGTGTGATGTCTATTTTCATTATCTACAACTTGCTAAAATGCAAATTCTTAGACCATGCACCAGACTACAGCAGAAGCTTTGATTTATAAAGCTCCTGGGAGTTGGGTAATGGTAGTTCATTCCTGTGATCCTAGCTACTAAGGACGCAGGGATCTGTAGGATCACTATTTAAAGTCACCCTGTACAGAAGAGGTCTGTGAGATTCTATTTCCAACTAACCAGCAAATTTCAGGGGTTGAGTCATGGCCCAAGTGATAGTTCCAACTGTGAGCAAGAGAAGGCCCAACGAGGGCTGGGGATATGGCCTAGTGGCAAGAGTGCTTACCTCCTATACATGAAGCCCTGGGTTGGATTCCCCAGCACCACATATACAGAAAATGGCCAGAAGTGGCACTGTGGCTCAAGTGGCAGAGTGCTAGCCTTGAGTAAAAAAGAAGCCAGGGACAGTGCTCAGGCCCTGAGTCCAAGGCCCAGGACTGGCCAAAAAAACAAACAAACAAACAAACAAAAAAACAGAAAGCCCAACGAGAGCTGGGGGCCCTGAGTTCAAGCCCTGGCAAAATGAATGAATAATGAATGAAGGAATGAATAAATATATAAACCTTCCAGGTATTTCTGCTACATATTTTAAGAACAACTAAATTTAGACACATTCCCTTCTCCCTTGGTTCTCAAATGAATAATTTTAAAGGCCTCATTTTCCTAAATTTGTACCTAGCAATTTCAAATCATCAAAAGAAACTGCAACCAATTTCTAACTACTATTTGTAAATAGTTGATTTTATTATACCAGTTAGACAAAATGAATTGAAAATAATTATGATGGTAAAATTTAAAGGAATGATTCTATTTTTTAAACTGAAAGATAGCTAATATGACATCCTGAAAATGGAACTATTTCTGAACTTCTCTACCTCAGCAATGTTGAAAATATGCACAATAATTTCTCAGGGGGGAAATGGTGGTGTTGAGCTGAATTTTTAATTCCTTAACCATTTGGAATGAAAATAATAAAGGCCAGAAATATGCAGGTACATCAAGAAACTTTTATTTACACCATATTTTCATTGTTTCAAGAAGTAGAACTTCCCACAGCCATTAAGTTTTAGTACCACCCATGAATCATTGCCCCGAGTCCTCGGAACTTGTTTAGCTGGAGATCCCTGGGTCTCCAGTTTACACTCAAGAAGCTGCAGCTCTTGCAAACTTGGGAACATGCTGTCTGTAATGACCTTATGCAGTTGTTTTGCTTCAATGTTCCGGAGGAAACCAGTTTATCCTGATCCATGAAGTCATAGCTAATTACTTCTTTCATGTCTATTCCCGCCAATGTTAACCCTCTGAAATATGGAAGTGGGAAAATGAAGGATCCTTATTTCAGAAGTCTTCTGACAACATATGTTATTGTTAAAATATAGCTGTTAGGATTAATGTTAGTTGAAGATTAAACAGAATGAGGTATAGTGACATTTTTAGCTTATTACAGAAAATGAAGAGAATCAGCCGACGTGTGTCCTTTTGACATCTCTACATGCATAGATAGGCTTCTCAGTTTTGTGTGACAATGACAAAAGTCAGCAAGCTTTCATTTTACCGTAACGAAGAGAGTGAAAAATAAACCAGAATAAATTTAAAATATGAAAACAGAAGCGATCCAGATGACTTTGTCTATTTCAGTTTTTATTTTTCTGAACTTGAGAAAGATTTCTGTCAGTTGCTCTGTATACACACAAATTGCAAGACCATTTGAAGCTCCGCTCCTGGCAGAGCATTGGAACAGGGCTTTCAATGTTATTAGTATTCTTCATGGCTGTTTGTTGTCTGCTGGGGCAATTATCTTGCTTTAATTTAGGTCACTAATGATATTATGAGGTAGTTTGATGGTGGTGTAATTTCTTTTGATGTTGTTTTTGTTGCCATTGCTTATATCAACTCATTGTGATTCCATAAAAGACTGAATTCTATACCCACTCAGGGAGAGTGGGAGGGGAGCAGGAGGAGGGAGGGAGGTAGAGATGCTGAGATTGTCTTCCCTGCTCAGCCATAGGATCTGGCTTCCTTGCTTCTAGGGTAGGGTTTTTCTTCTGTCCTGCTCTGCTTCTCTCCCAGCATGAGAAATGAAGGCTGGGACCACACTGCTTTGCTCCATGTCCTGTGAGGGTTGAAATTATTTATGACAGGCTACCAAAATAATTGGTCCTTCACTTAAAGAGCTTTTACACTAGTTGAAGTCTAATTTATAAGATAGATCATTCGCTCCAGTGAGTCCTATCCCTGAACTTCCTCATATACCCTATGTAGAGACCTCATTTGAGGAACACAAAACTTGCCTGAGCCTGGTCCCCTTCCCCTCTCCCTCTTTTCCCCAACCCTACACAGAACCTTAAAGGGGCAACTGGGAGGCTTCCATTGCTCAATACTCATATTTTTCCTTGGCACTCAGATTTATGTATTAGTGTATGAGAAAGACACAATATTTAACTTGAAAATGTGTTTATTGGTTTTAAATGTGTTCTTAAAATAATTAGCTCTGGGATGGGTCTACTCTATTATTCCAAACACTGAAGAAGGAATGGCTTTGTGCTCACCCACAGAGATGGTCTAACCAACATCTGATACATTTTAAGTTCCCTTCTCTTTACCTCACCAGAACAGCTATCATCCACAGGTAATGCCAGTCAGAATTCTCAGTGGGTTTTCTGGTTTTATAGGGACACATTCCTAGAATCCAAATGTATTTGTAGGATAACTAAACCATTTGGAAATCTAGAAATATTACTTTGTAAAGAATATCCTTTAAATGCAACTATGTTTAGAAAATACATTATAATTTAACATATTAATATTAGAATTTGGGAATAGCAGTCCAAAATATTAATAAATAGTGCTTTTTTGAATACTGAAGTTTGAACCAGGATCCTATGCTTACCAGCAGTTCTATACTACTCAAGCCACATCCCTAGCCCTTTTTGCTTTAGTTGCTCTGTTTGAAATAAAGTTTGACTTCCCTCCTCTTCCCCTTAGGGCTGGTCTTAGCTTCTATTCGCCTATCGTTTCAGGTAATAGTATGGAATATGGACATATGGTTCCATGCCTGGCTCCAGAAACTTTTAAAACAAAGTCTGGACTATATATTTTTGTTCTTGTAGTCCAGTCAATAAAGTAATAATATTCACAGTCACTGTTCACAATTAGAATTGTAGGGAACCCAACAAAAATGCACTTCAGGTTGAAATGTAGCTACTGTACATTTTCCAATTTATCTCTATTCCCAGGCAAAACTGCCACACAGGATTGTTTTAAACATTTTGTTCACAAACTGATTAGGAAATTCAATTTCTCCTTATTTGACACAAAAGCTATACGCCTGGTAGCCATCATTCTTAGGATCATACTGGACCTTGTAACTATTCTTTTTAATTGTCTATCTGTTAGTCCATGTACACCATCTGCACCAGGTACTTGGAGAGGTTGGAGCATTTGCTTATCTCACTAGTTGGGAGCTCATCACTGAGGCTGTAAAAGATGGCTTTTTGTGCTGAGGATTCTGGGAGAGTTTCAGATACTATGTATTATTTGACCACCTGGCTCTTAAAGGTGGTGTGAGTTAGAATCTGTATTGATGGAGTGAATATTTTTCAAACAAGAAGTGATACAGCTTATTTTTTGTTTATTTTAGTTCTTTACAACATTGTCTCTGGCAAAGGAGCTCTCATTTTACACATACACACAATAAATCTTGAAAATTTAAGGTAAAATATGAAATGTAATTGACAATAAGAGGATTAGGATTAAAGTCTACATCAATAATTTGTGAAAGCCACACATAATAAATTTAACCTAGAAAATAAACATGAGAGTCGGGAGAACACATGTCTCGAGGAAGGAGACCAATTTATTCACGCTTGGTCCTCTGCACGGGGCAATGGGGTTAATTCCCTCTCGTGAACTCTGGAGAAAACAGGTATGGCCAGATTGGGAAAATCAGTTTGCTAAGAAAATATGAAAAGAATGTTAGAGGAGCCACAAATAACTGTTGGAAATTTCTTGTCTACACTTAACTGAAAGATGGAATAGATGGCAACATAATGGGTGGTATATTGACTATATGGTGACAGTTCATAGGTTTCAAACCATAGCTTATTTCATTTAGGGAAACACTACAGCAAAGTCATTTAAGATAATCTCCCTGTAACTTGATGGAAAGTTTCTAACAATTTCCTTTGTTTTCACCTAGAAAAAAAAACCTGTCTAATTTTTCTGTTCATCACAACAATGGAAGGATAACAAAGTGGACATGAATCATCTAATCCTCATACAAACTTAGAGTGTTTTCCTCAGTCACCTTGGACCTTATGGACTTTTGTCAAAAATATGAATGAAGCCACATGCTACTGGCTCACGCCTGAATCCCAGCTACTCAGGAGGCAGAGTTATGAGGATGGCAAGGAAGAGAACTCCCTGAGACTTATCTCCAGTTAACCACCAGAAAAGTGGAAATATTGCTGTGGCTCAAAGCGCTTAAGTTCTAGCCTTGAATGAATAAGCTCAGGAACAACACCCAGAGCCTGAGTTCAAGCCACACAGTTTACCACAATACATACATATATTATATATGTACATATGTACACATATGTGCATATAGGTGTGTTTATGTACATACATGTATAAATGTATACATATGTAATGTATACACATATAAATTACATATATGTATATATATATTTATAAATGAGAAATATCTAATTCTATTTCTCTGGGAGCCTGTGAAATAATGGAAGCAATGAACAAGAACGTACAAGAGGTAATGTACAAAAACCTAAAAGAAGGAGTGAGTACATCCTTGTCTCTTGACCTGAGTGAAACGAGTCAAGAAAATTAGATATAGCATTGAAGGAAGCAAATCTTCAAAGTCTTTCAAAAGAAAGCTCATCTTCATGACAGCTTCCATGACTGTCACTTTCTGGTTTTCATAAGGCCATTTGACCTTTCTAAACTCATAGAATGAATGCATTAGAAATGAATGCACCACTACTGGGATTAGCTGTGAAGTATTAGGGTTCTTTTAAACTCAAGATGGAAAGCAAATTTGAATTGGAAATAGAGCCCCGCAATTTTGATTCAGGTTATCAAGTCCCTAATATTTCCTGTCCTTTAGATTATTTTACTATTTACCCAATCATTTTTCTCAATGCTCCTCATAGATATTAACAGTCAAGTCTCTTGGTAAAGGAGCAAAGCTAGAAGACCAAAAAAAAAAAAAAAAAAGCAATAGTAGTCAGTAGACACAGAAGGACTCTAAACCAGCTTTGTTTTATATAGTCTTGTTTAAAAAGATCTCTCAAATTCCAGCTGTGTACTGTTTAAATGCCTCCTTAAATGAAACTGACACAGAGAGAATAGGATCCAATTAGTAAGAGTTTCCTTTCTTGCATGTGATAAGTTAACATCTGTGCCTTCTGATAAAGGCACTCATTTTTTTAGTGTCATTTGCACTATTCATTAGTTCCCTTTTAGTGCAAATAGCTGACTTCAAAAAACACCCCAGGGCTACAATGAATTGTCAGACAGGTGGTAGACAGGCGTCACCTGAGAAGGAAGCTTCTCCAGATATACATTTGGGTTTGCACATTAAAATGTGAAAGAAAACTGGATGAGTCACAATAGGTGTCTAAATACTCCAAGAAAGTCATTCACTGAATAAAATATAATAAGGATAAGACAATATTGATAATGAGGAAAGACTAATTACTAATGTGTAATCATTTGCTGATTCCTTTAACTGTAGATAGAATATTTATCAAAGTATGACTTTTCCCCTTGTGATTTTGTGCCTATTTTAGACAGATTTTTTTTTAACCCTGAATCTCAAGTATCAGCTTCAAGGATCATCTTTTACTGTGCACAGACTTCTCTTGACTTATCTGATTTTCTGCCAACTTGTCCCTGAACCTTAAAGTGTCCTTCTATTGATTCGGTACTTCTAGTATAAAGAGATGTTGGCAATTTCCTCTTCCCCCTAACAACCTGAAAAGTCTGCAGAGCTGTCAAAAGCTACCACTGCAACTCTCTAGAAAATGACTAAAAGAAAACAACAAAAATGGAATGCATTTACCAGTTCAAAGCTCTTGGGTTCTAGGTAGAAACAGTGGGAGGAGGTTCATCTGCCTTGGCTAGAGGGCAAAATGCTGCACTCAGTGGTACTTTCAATTAAGGAAGCACATGAAGGAGATACAAAAGGAGATCCTGCTTGGGGAAGCAGTGGAGTCGTGGAGTAGCCCACTACTGAACCAGCAAGCCATGGAAATGAGATTCCTGGAAGACTATGTCAACTCATGCACAGCATACCTGACTAAAGAGTGAGTAAAGAAAGTTCTAGAATGGTCCAACCAAAGGAAAGGCTCGCACCAACATGGAGGGCACATAATATTGAAAGGCATATTTGAACTATTCTCCAGTGTCTTCAGAGAACACATAATCATTACTAGCATGGAATGTTTGAATGAAACATCAAGTCACATGCCTGATTACTACTATGCTGTGTAGTTACAGATGATACACCGCATAACAAGCTAAAAAATAAAAATAGAAAAAAGAACAGTTGATAAGGTCATGACATTCTATGCTGGAAGAACAAACACTTGGCCACCATATAAGCAAATCACTAAAAAGCTAAGCAAAACACCTGTATTTCCACCTACTTGGAAGATGAGGTTCGTGATGACTGGTACAAAGCCAAATCCGAGCAAAAGAAAATAGAGTGAAACCGCCTCCCCCATCTGAAGAAATAAACTGTGTGTAATACAGTGTGTCTGTAATACCAATTACAGAGGAAAAAGTAGGAATATCACAACCCATGGCCAATCATGGACAGAAATGCCAACTCCTAGCTGAGAAATAATGAATGCAAAAAGGTTTAGGGGCTTGGCTTATGTGAGAGAATTTGCCTAACTAGCAAGCTTAAGTCTTAGATTTCTAACCTCAGTACTGTAAACTCTCCCCCCCCAAAAAAAATCATAGGAGACAATAACAATTTAAAAGGAAAATAGCACCTAATTGCTACAGTAAGTTAACTGAAATTTCATTGTGTTTAGCCATAAATTATAGGACATGCAAACAAGTGGAAAATGTGATTGAAAGAACATAAGTAAAGTAGAAAGTGTGTGCTAGTGAGTGAAGATATTGGATTTAGCAGACAAAAGTCTTAAAAGCAGTTGTCATATACTATGTTTAAAAACTTCAAGGAAAATAGGATGACAATGCTGATAATGACTGAAAAGATAAAAATCACAGTCAAAAAGACTCTACAAATGACCCAAATAGAAATTCTCAATTTGTAAGACAAATCCCTGCAATGAAAAATTTATCATGTGGGCTTAGCAGTAGATTTTAATGACACAATCTAACCTGTTAGATTTTAGAAAGTTAGATTGGCTTCAAACTATAAGTGATTCCAACTGAAATCAAGAGAGGAAAAGACCAAAGGAAAATGACTAGGTCACTAATGGTGCAAGGAGGAGCATGCACGTCTATGACATGTAGGTGTTGAGAGTTCTAGAGAGCAAGAAGAGGACAAGTTCATGATGACAGTCACATCTCTCTCTAGCTTTGCCAAGAATTAAAATAAAAATGATAACGTAAATCTAAAGGAAGAAATGAAGAATGTAAGAAGTGCAAATTACATAGTTAGGTATAAGAGAACATGTTAATAAAACATTTTTCTCAATTTCCTTAAGTCATAAGCAACTCTCAGAACATATTTATCATTTTATAGCAAATAAACACGTAATACATATGATTATTAGAGCACTAAAAACAAGGGAAAGACTTACTTTAGAAAAATAATTGTCACACTTTAATGTATTCAGCTAAAACAGATTTTGAATGGTTTAGAGTATATCGTAACTACTACAGCAACTAAGTAGGTTGAGAAGCATATTAGACTGTAATCCTGTAATCCTAGTTAACACAGGAGGCTGAGATCTGAGGATTGTAGTTCAAAGCCATCTCAAGCAAGAAAGTCTGTGAAGGCGCTTAATTCCACTTATCTTCATTAAACTACCAAAAAATCAGAAAAGCTGGAAGTGGAGCTATGGCTCCAAGGGTAGACTGTAAGCTTTGAGCAAAAGGAAACTCAGGGACAAAGCCCAGGGTCTGAGTTCAAGCCCAGAATTAACACACACATACACACACACACACACACACACACACACACACAAGCATTTCGGAATGAGGCATATTGTATAACTGTGGAAAATGAAGAGGCATATGAAAATTCCTAGAGTTAAAAAAGGAACAATAATTAAACAACAGAATAACAAATCAAAATAGCTATGTCAATAATCACATTAATATGAATGGACAGTGCACTCTAGTAAAAAGGCAAAAAAGAAAACGATCAGATTCAACTCCACTAGAGAAACACTTTAGATCCACAGACTTCAATGGGTTGAATGCAAAAGGATGGAAAATGTGCTATGCATAGAGTAACTGTAGGAAAGTTAACTATCTCTGCTACCAAGAGAATAAATAGTCTCTAGAACAACAAACATGACAAGAGAAAAAGAGAAACACTTTATAGCTATAGCATTAACCCAAAAGGATTATCATAAGCACACTCACAACAAAAGCATCCAAAAATACATGAAGCAAAAACTGACTTCAATGAAAGGCAAAATTCAGCAATTGCAATTAAAGTCAGAGTTACAATATCTCCTTCCAATAAACAATAACAATAGAAAGTACAGCTGAACAACAATCACTCCAACTACATATTATGAAAAACTTCTCAACAGGAATAAAATACAAATTCTTTTTTTCTTTACACACATATAAAGGTTTCTAAACAAATCAAATGCTAAATTTAAAATAACTCAATAAATTTTAAAAGTTGGGATATTCAAATTATGTTCCATCATCACAAATGAAATAACATTAAAAGTGGATAATGGAATTTTGAAAAACACCTCAACATTAAAAAATCAAATGAAATATTTTTTTCATTGTCTTCATGTTTTTTAATTTTTTTCTTATTTATTGTCAAAGTGATGTACACAGAGGTTACAGTTTCATATGTTAGGCATTGGATACATTTCTTGTACTGTTTGTTACCTCCTCCCTCATTCCCCACTCCTCTTTCCCCCTTTCTCTCTCCCCCCATGAGTTGTTCAGTTGGTTTACACCAACAGTTTTGAAAGTATTGCTTTTGTAGTAGTTTGTCTTTTTATCCGGTGTCTCTCGATTTTGGTATTCTCTTTCATTTTCGTAGTTCTAATACCAGTATATACAGTTTCCAATGTACTCAGATAAGAAACTGTGATAGTGCAGGTACAACCACAGGAAGAGGATACAAGAGGATCATCAACAATAGAAGCTACAGTTTCACATGGCATGTTGAAAGTAATTACAACAGTGATATATCACTTGTTTCCATAACAGGGAGTTCATTTCACTTAGCATTATCTTATGCATTCATAGGAGCATAGCTATTAGGCTCTTGTGATCCTCTGTTGTGACTTGCCTAAACCTGTGGTAATTATTCCCTATGAGGGAGACCATAGAGTCCATGTTTCTTTGGGTCTAGCTCACTTCACTTAGTATAATTTTTTCCAAGTCCTTCCATTTCCTTACGGATGGGGCAATATCTTTCTTTCTGATGGAAAATTAGAAAGTATTTTGAACTGAATGAAAATCAAACTAAATATATCAAATAATATTGATTCTGTAATATTTAAGTAACTGCAGGAGATATATTTCAATAGTTGTTAGGTTGCTAATTTATTTTCAAGTAACATTTATTGGAGGTTCCAATTAGTAGGATTAGAAAATACATCATTTTTTAGCATACTGCATTTTTTTTCCAAATTCATGTTTTGGGGTGTTACTAAGATTAAGCTTGACCATGTCCATCAATTTCAGGATCTCATCATTCTTGATTTAAAATAATTTCCACTGTCTATGACAGCAAAAAGTTGAGATACCTACTTTTCCAGATTTAAGAAAAAAATATATTTTCAAAGAATTATTCTCAGCAAATGGGTTATTTTTTGTGTTCAGTTTTTTCGTATTTTCATGATAAAATTTATAAGTATAATAATAAAATACTTTATTTTTAAAAGATAGAGAAACAAAAATTTAGACAACTAAACTCAAAGAGGCCAAAATATATGAGGTTTAATCACTCACCCAGGAGTTTAATATGGATACCATTTTGTAGCAAGCATTAGAAAAAGAAGTGACAGCTTACTTCTGTTTCATATCTTCCCGTTTTTCTGTAGAATTCCTTTCTGGGATGTCTTGTGCCAGTCAGGAATAGTCATCATGAAGCTACCTAACAACTGAAAATTGTCCATGGTACAGACAAATATGCCTCTATCCTCTCTCATCTGGGGTCAATGAGGTGCTCTATACGTCTTGAGTTTTCTATGATGTTGACTGCTATCCAATGACCTTACCCAGTCAATTCAATATAGGCCACTCACTGTTGCCTCTACTGTCATGTTAGGTATGTTTCGAGAGCAAAGGCAGAGGAATGTGGAAGAAAACATATAGCTGAAAGTCATGAGTGTGAAACAACAATGGTTCACCCCTAGTGAGAAAGGGTATTAAAATTATAGAAGCAAAAGTGTGATTGGTGACACAAAGAACCAAAGGCACATTTCCTCCATCTGTCTCATGCTACAACCCTGTGAGTAAATTTTGTGTGCATTCATTTTTTAATACTCCATATTGTGCCTCCTTTCTCCTCATCTACTATTATTTCATTATACTTTTACTATCAATTCTTATGGTCTCGTCTTCAGCTTTATCAATCTAACTCTCAATCTAAACTCTAGAAACACTGTTCATTTGTAAATCATTGCATCTCTCCAGCTCTTTTCTTCCATGATATAATTGTCCCATCTTCAATGTCTGTGTCCTAATAATGTGACCTGAAATCTCATTTCACTACTCTCCAAGTACACTCATTTCTCAAGGATTCATTTCTTTCTCCAACATGTTGGTACCCCATGATCATCAGTTAAACCTCTTCCTTGTTATCATTGCTTTTCCCTCATGTTCCTTCTCGGAAAACATTTAATACAAATGGAATCAACTAGCCACATTTTCCGTACATACACCTGGATTGCTGAGTGAGGCTGAGGAAAAAAAACAGAACTTTGCTAAGGCTGATGCACCTAGTCATCTGTAAGAAGTCGATGACATTAAAATGAAGGAAGGAAGTGGTGGGTAGCAGAAACAGGTGAGAAAGCTGAAAATGGTAGTGACACTGATCTGATATTGTAACATTTGTAAAGGAACGGAAAGACCTGGAAAAAATTATGTTAAGTCAAGTAAGTAAGGCCCAGAGAGACGAAAGATCCCCTTAGATACAGAAACTAGATTTAGCTTATAAACTTGTAAGTTAATACATTGGGTACATGCAAATATGTTAGCTGAATTACAGTAGATTTAGAGGAGATCTCTGTGTAATTCATTAGAAAGGTAAAATAAAAATTCATCAAAATAAAACACCAGGAAATGGGTACATGATAAGGGAGGACTTAAGTCCCCTTAATGAATAAAGAGAAGAGGGGAAGAATGTAGTCAAGAATCCAGTGTATAACCTATGTGGCAACTCCTTTGTATATCTATTTAACAATAATAATAAAAAACTAAAAGATTAGTGCTGTCTTTTCACAGTGACAATGTGTTGCTCTTAATGGATGTTCTGACTGACTATAGTGCACATTTTCCAGCATATCTGCTTGCATTTGTAGAAGGCCATGGCACTTAGTCTGTTCAACAGAATTGCATCATATCTATATGGTCACTAAGAATAATTTCTGTGATTTTCTAGATACTGCTAAACCAACTGCTTGTAGATATAGAATCAAAGACTCGGGTCTCAAAGGTAAGAGAGCTACAAACTGGAAGGAGACTAATGGCTGATAAGCCACTAGGGAATTCACAGAACAACATAGAATCAATAAGAAAAAGACATATCTGGCTATTTGTTAAGGCACTGAAAATTTGAAGTAGGCTTCTTCAGCAGCATATACTACATAATAAGTAAAAAAAGTGAATATATAGGAGGGCCACAGGATCTGGTGTCTGCCATATGACTGGTACCTAGAATGTGGTTCTGTAATCTTGATCCAGGTTCCTGTCAATACTCTTGGATTTCTTTCAGCAAATGTTCTACACCATGTCTTCCCTCCTATATCCCATACTAGTATATTCACCCTCTTTCCTATTATTTAGAAGAAAAAATTGCTTTCTTTTCCACAAAAAACAAAATCCTTCTTCCTCTGAAATACATGATCCAAGAGAACATAAACTATGTCTAGTTTCTTATTCACTGAAAATGAGACAAAATGCCCTTTGACAAGTATTTGAACATATGAGGAAACTAAAACCTAAACTCTTTTAAGAGTCAATGGGATTTTGACATTTAGAAAAATATTATGGAAAATGTAAGTCATAAGACACTGAGTGAAATAATTTATTATAGCAGTCCCTTAGCATGTTTCTCCCAGGTTTTTAAATAGAATAATTACATAAAAAAATCATCCTTTAGCAACTATTTTCTAGGATCATCATACAGATTGGAAAAGTTTGTAGAGTAAAAGTTCTCATCTTTTTTTAAATGATTAATGTCTTACTTTCAAAAGTTAGAATATTAGCCTATCTCAATAAGATAAATCCTTAGCAAGCTTAATAAGCAAAACCTATAACACAATCATACTGTTCAAACTGCTTCCAAATTTATAAATACTTATTTATTCACTGTTTTAGAATTGTATTAATTTTGTATAAAAAATTTTGTTTTTAATTGTCCCTGCTATCATTGAAAGAAATTCTCTCACAATTTAACTTAAACATGAGGCAATTCTTAGCTATCAGTTCTCTTTTAAAAATAAAGCTAAACCTCTTACTTCTTGTTTATAGCCCCCATATATTGAATTCTTTCATTCTTTTCAGTAATCATCCCATTATTTGTTTTGTCTGAAAAACACTACCCCAACAAAATAAATACCTAAGTACATATATTCAACCTTAAAGTGATTTAACCATTTCCCACACATTTGTCCAGGACTTAGAGCACCATGCAATAGGCTACATGTGTGTTTAGCAGAAATAAATAGTGCAGAGAAATTGGAATGGAGAATCTACACCTAAAAAGAAAAAAAGAAGAGTGAAGATGAGTTTTCTTAGTGCAGACTTGGTGAGCTGCAACTAAAGACTTTCAAAAGGCAAAATAGTTTGTATTATCGTAAAAGGATACTTTTATAATATGGTGAAAAAGTCAAGTCAGGAGAGGATGCTTTTTACTTCTCATTCTAAATTGTGATTTGTTCATTAAAGATGAAATGAAATTCAAGATGCTATGAAGAATCACAGCCTCCAAAATTAAAGTTACCATCAGTGTTGAGATTGGAGGAAGAATCTTAATGTTTGTGTCAAGAAGAAAGAAAGAAAAAAGAAGTAGAATAAAAACAGAGTAGAACTAGAGATGTACTTATAAAAGTAGTGTCATATGTGTGGCATGGTGGAGGAATGAAGTGTTAGAAAGCTATGCTTCTATCACATCTGAATTCCCGACTGATTCTTATGTCAGGAATAATGATCATTGTGGGAACCTACACAAAAGAAGACTATAGCATTTACCAATCAATGAGCCATTTCAGTTTATCCTTCAAACACAGAAGAGAACTAGATTTCACTATGGGGCAACAAGCACCCATTCTACGAGCTGAGCACACATCATAATTTTAAATAATAATACCTTACATTTGCACATCTCTTCAGAGTTTACAAAGCCCTATTATGTGCATTGCTTCATTTATCAATCTCTAAAAGAGGAAGAAAAATCTAAGAAAAGAGAAGGATTAATATCAGTGTTGCACTGGATAGATGAGGGTGAGTTTCTATAATAATAGAAACCCTCAACAAATCTTCATCAGGAGCTGATGAATGGCCCATCTCAGATTCATTATCCTTATCATGAGCACTTAGGAGAGAAATGAAAAATTGATGAGTGCCGTCATAATCAAAGAGAATAAATGTTGCTCTGTTAAAGTGAATGCATAATCTTTTCAAGAATAAAATAACAATATTCATTCATTATTAAACTCTGATCATGCTGACACCAAATCCCGTTTCCACCAGAGAAGGACATTAGCAACACAGAGGCAACTTTTTTCATTGGTTGGTATGAATCTACATTTACCCATGTAGGAAATCCCCACGGACACACTATCATCTAGCTGTTTTGCCTCTCCAAATTGGTTCAGTATTTTCAGCATCTACTTAACAATAAATAGAATAAGTATTCATTGCTGATCTTCTACAAACAGACTATTTCTCAAATAGGTAGATGGGATACTCCCTAAAAGTGGTTGAACGAATTTTAGAGGTAGCAGATTCATGATTTATAGCAGAAGTTAAATGTGTCTTACATCAAAGATTTTGCTTGTGTCATCAGATTTTATTAGAAGATTATTTTGTTGTCTTTATTTGTTATCCTTCATTCCATTTCAGCCTATCCCTATGCAAGTATGATGGGAGAAGTACAGTTCACCCCAGTAAGTAGTTACCTATTTTATTTGATCCTAGTAATTATTTCCAGAATATTAATAAAATATAAGTAGTGATTTTACATTGATTGCTTTAAAATGTGTGATAGTAATGCAGGTTCTTCTATATTTGTTACCACACACCCAAATTTGAGATTCCAAAGTAAGCTTAGATTTATGAAAATAAGCAAATACAAAGAATAAATGGAAATACTCAATACATACCAAAAGATTGCAATCTTATACAGCAAAATCCTTGTTTTTTTTATTCTTTTATGTTTTTTTTTGTGTGTACCTGTGAATCTTTGTGTCCGTGTGTGTATATAGGCATGAATGTATGTGCTTGTATATGTATAGTGTGCATCTTTTTTGTAAGTACTCTGTAGTTAGTTGGATACTTTATATCAGCTAGAACTTGGGCTCTCCATTACAAACATTACAGGACCTTTGGAAATTTCCATAGTACTCATGCTACATCAGAGCATATTCTCTTCAATGATGTATTACTTGCCATTAAGAATCACTGTACCATTCAGTCTGTATCAGCTGAATAATCATTAGTGAAAATATGTTTTAAAAATCATAATGAGCAATCAATTTTATATCCTCTTGGAAATTAGCAATACAGGTAAAAAATATTGAGGCCTCAATGTAAGGGATTATGATCTTTTAAAAAAGATATGCATATAATAATTATATCAAAAGGACAATTAAATACATAGTATGTTTGAAATACTTACCTTTATCTAAAATGGATTAAGCCTTGAAAACTGTCTTAACACATTTTAGACAAAGATAGTTTAATCTAAACTCTAAATGTATTATATTCCATCTGTATTATAAAAATGTAGTAATTTTTTCCCTTTCAATTTGGCTCTCAAGTGTCATCCTGGGAGGGAGGAGAGGAAACTTTCAGAGGAAGGAAATAGATTCCTGTCATTTGGCCTTATACACTCTAGTTTAAGGAGACTCTTACAGGTAATACGAGGGCAGGCCAAATTTCAGATTCTTTATTGTCCCATTTCTCCCTTGTGACAATCCTTTTCTTTGATTTTACCTAGGATAGCATCTGGTGTTAATATCAATATCTATCCTCCCACCACTGACTTAATAATATTTACTCCTTTAGTGGGAGATCACATACCACCTAAGCGAAATACTGAAGCTTGATCTTTGACAACTAAAAGCACAAAATACTTAGTGAAAAATTTTGTCATTAACAGCCCGACCCCAGTGGAATTGAACCTAAGGCGTGTGAAATGCACAGCAAGTGCTTTTAATACAGAAATACACACTCAGGCACAAAATCTGAAGGAAGGTTTTATTACTTTCTTCATTTCTTTTTTATGGTGGTATGGAATTTGAACTCAGGACTTCATCATGCTTCCTAGGAAGGTATTCTGATACATGAGTCATGCTTCTAGATTGTTTAGCTCTCCTTACTTTTGAGACAAAAATTCACTTTCTTTATGGGTTGGCCTGGACCATAGTCCTCATATGTTTAGGTTTCCTGCCATATATGGGATAATAGGTTTATATATCTGTACCAAGAGAGATGAGGCCCTGTTTATCTTTTACTCTATTTTGTCTCCGGTCCAAGTACTAACCAGGCCCGACCATGCTTAGCTTCCAAGATCAGATGAGATCGGGTACATTCAGGGTAGTATGGACATAGACTCTATTTTGTTTATATCCTGGGGTAACTTAGAACCTGGATCCTCTCCAACTCAACCTCACTCCCACATGGCTGGGATAACAGGTTTGCACAACTAAATTATTTATTGAAATGGGGTTGCCATGAACTGTTTGTTTAGAGAGGGCCCTTGAACTTCAATTGTTCCACATCTCAGCCTCCTAATAGAATTTCAGGCAGTAGCCACTGTTTCATACCTGAAATTCTTGAAAGAGAATAGGATGTCTTACTGTTTCTGTGACTTCTTCTTTTATGTAGCACGAGAAAAGTTTAAGGACATGAGCACAAGGCTTTATTCTAAACCCTGTTATTAAGAGGAAGAAGGTCAAGAAATAAGGACAGTGTCTTTCACATGGAAAAGGGATAAAAACAGGAAGATAAGATCTCTGTTACAATTTGAAGCCAGCCAAGTGGGAAAGTTCCTGTGACTCTAATTTCTGTTTAGCTACCAAAAAAAAAAAAATTCTGGAAATGGAGTTGTGGCTGGCTGACATTGCCCCATTTGTAAGGAAATGAAGACTTGGAAAAAATCAGATTAAGTTAAGTGAGCCAGACCCAAAGAAACATAGACTCCATGGCTTCTCTCATTTGTAATAATTAGTATATATCTAGGATAGTCCTAGAAGAGGATCACAATACTTCAATAGCTATGGACATATGGCCATATGAGATGATACTAAGTGAAATGAACTACAAGAGATGGAAACAACAGGTTTTTCTATGTTGTTGTTGTTGTTTTTAATGTACTGTGTGATGTTATTTCTTTTTTCTTACACTTTTTCCTTTGATTTATCCTCTGTTGTCACTATATTTGATTTTGGTACCTAGTGTCTGAATTGGGGAAGGGAAGAGGGACAACAAAATGGTGAAGCAAAGAACAAAGGACGAACCAATGCAACAGCAATACTCATTAAGACAATGCATTGGAAATGAACTGAACAAGTTAGGGAGGGAAAATGGGAGAAAATGAGGGAGAGGGTAACAAATTTGACAAGAAATGTACTCGCTACCTTACACATGTAACTGTAACCCTCTATACATCACCTTGACAATAAAATTAAATTAAAATAAAAGCAGGTAGACATTGAGATGTCAATCTTTTTTTTTTTTTTTTTTTTTTTCCCAGTCTGGGGCTTGGACTCAGGGACTGAGTACTGTCCCTGGCTTCTTTCTGCTCTAGGCTAGTACTCTTCTACTTGAGCCACAGCGCCACTTCAGGCCTTTTCTATATATGTGGTGTTCAGGAATCAAACCCAGGGCTTCATGTATAATGAGGCAAGTGCTCTTGCCACTAGGCCATATTCCCACCCCCAAGATGTCAATCTTTAAACATGGGGATCCTCTGGGTACTGGTAGCTCATGCTGTAATCTTAGCTACTCAGCAAGCTGATATCTAACAATTACCATTCAAAGCCAGCTTGGGCAAGAGCATCGTGAGGCTTTCATCTCCAATAAAATACCAAAAAGCTCAAACTGGAGCTAGAGTACTAGCTTTGGGTAAAAAGAAAGAAGAAAGAGAAAGAGAGAGAAGGAGAAAGAGAGAAAGAATGGATGGAAGGAAGGAAAAGGAAGGAAAAAAAGAAAAGAAAAGAAAAGAAAAGAAAAGAAAAGAAAAGAAGAAAGGGTGACTGAGTGAGGTCTGGAATAGCATGTAGGCCCTGAGTTCAAGCCTTTGGAACAGCACCAGAAAAAACAAAACGCAAACCAGAAAACAAAAATGAAAAAACAGGAGTCACGTTCTTAAAGGGCCTTAGCTATTTCCAGATGTTTGGATTTAAAAAGAAGTTTATAGTTTCTTAAATTGCCATGCCTTTTGAAATGAATATGTTGCAGTATTTACTTTAACTTGAAGAAGTGAACTTAAAAACTAATTTGTCTAACCATCAAGACACCACTTCTAAAGTCCATGGTTTCTGTAGCAAAGAAAATGTGAAGTCAACCCAATTGCCTTCAGCAGAGGCTCTTGTCTCATACTGATTCAGAAAATCTCTGAGATCATTTTGCTATTGGAAAATAATTTACTATTTACACCATTTTCCTCTTCTTCATTAAAGTCATTAATATCAAATTTCAAAGGCCATCTTCATATCTTTAGCCTAAACATATAAGGGCAAAATATGGAAAATTGAGTGAAATATACATATTAGAAAACAATCAAAAGAAGATGTTATCCTACCATTGAAGTTCTCTAGTTTTTCAAATTCAAATCAGAGCAAGGCATAAGAAATAACTTCCTCCTCCTTTGAAGAAATTATATAGTAGACTATGTCTAGAATATTATGGAAAAGACATGGTACAATAGAATATCAGGGACCATTTTGCTTATGCTATTGCCAGGTAAAGATGTGATGTTAATATGACACATTCTTTTCTCTGTGTGTGCCCCTATTTGGCTTGATTTCAGAGCCTTGCACTCTGTTTTAGGTTTATCGAACAAGGCTGGCATGCTACCTCTGAACCATATTTCTACTACTGCATTTTTGCCGATTATTGTGGATAATTGTCTCACAGACTTTTCTACTTGGGCTGGCTTCACACTGCCGTCCTCAGATCTCACCCTCCTGTGTAATTAGGATTACAGGAATGAGCCAGTCGCACCTGGTTTATACCATATAATTTTGATGCTACTTTGGAAATGCATTTGTATTTCTTAAGAAACATGACTAAACAACTGTATTACAAAATACCAAATTTGTCCTGTCTGAGGGGAGAGGGCCTTATCTGAGTATTTTTCTATTATTTCTCTTTTAATGAAATAACATCCTGTACAAAGAAGTGAAGGCTAGATACTAGAAAATGAAAAAAAATTGGTAATTTCCTGTTTATGTTTTTAAAAAGGTTAGTGACTATAGTGACTGTTCCTGAAAAAAAAAAAGGAGAATAACTCATCCCACAGAAATAAACACATAGTTAATGTTACAGCATGTCATCAGTTGGTATGTGGAGATGCTCTGTCTGAACTAATTCTTAACTCTTTAATGTTACTGTCTCTCAGCACAACTGCACAACTCTCCCTTTCTCTCCTTACCACAATAGAAACAGGTCACACATTGGCCACAGACACAAGGGGCCATGCTCCAGTGTAGCTCACCCAGGCCTCAGGCAGCTGCTTGATTGGCCAAGATTTTGAGAGGGAAATTTTCAATGATGACAAGATCAACAGGCATTTTTGGCAGATGTCTCAGGTCACCATGAGTAACAATATTCTGTCTGAAAACCTAGAATGAGGGCATACTTAACATGGAGTACTCCTAAAGTTCACAGGAAAGATTTTGGGTCAGGAGCATGGTGCAACATCTAATTTCCCTCTTTCCTCCATGGAAGAAAGCCAGGCCCCAGTTGGAGGGCTGCAGAACTGAAAATGCAAGCATATAGGGTATTTTCAGAAGGAACAACTCAAATAGCTTCAATGACTTATCACTTTCCCCACCCCAACCCCCTAAAAAATTTCTCCTTAAAGATCAGGAGTGTTAAGACATTGACATAGATCCAGGAGAAGTGACCCGTAAAGTAATTAGAAGAGGAATTCCCCCACACCCCACCCTCCCTTGGAAGAGCTGGGTCAGATGAAAGAAGGGTCTGTTGACTTCCTGATCCACCTAATTTCTGTAACAAGGACCATCCCTCACTCATCTCCTAGCAGCTGCTATAGCTGAAACTCAAGAGGTTGCCCCAGGCATCATGGCACCTTCTTAGGAAGACTCAACCTTAATGGATTAGCTTTTCTTAGCACAGGTGGCAATTTACCAGGAGACTGACTTGTACACCAGTAGGAGACCACAGAAAGAAACTTCAAAGACTAAAGGCCTAAACTATTACTAAGAAAACACAGAGCTTCATAAAAAAATGTATGTCAAACTTCATCCTCCCTCCTACAGCACACAGGAGAAGATAGTTATAGGCATAGCAGTATTGACAAGGGGTCAAAGTTTAATGATAAAAAGATGTAAAATGAGTTTTGTATATTTCCATGATCAAACTGCAATTATCATAAACCAAATTGTGAAGAACTCATATTTTCATGGGGACAGATGGTCCAAAGGAAATACTGCTTTATTTTTGCCTAAGAAATATATTTTTAAACTTTGGAAAGTTTCAAAAGCAATAGCAAGGATTAGTTTATTCCTTTGCTCTTATACAACTCTTTTCATTTATTTTTAAATATGAGAAAAATGATATAACCTATTGTTACCTTTCTCACAAAACAACTTCTTTTTATTAAGCTGTTCATATAAAATGGTAGCATCAAAATATGGATACTTCAGTATCCATAATGGGAGTAAAAGCCCATAAAGGAACTTAGAAAAATCAGTGAACTGTATAGAAAGGAAGAGTAGATGAGTTGAAACATATTGATTGGAGGCAGGATGAGAAAAGTGTCCCTGAAAGTCTCCCAGAAATATGTAAGTTACAGGATAAAACACAGCAAAAGCACTTTGACACCGATACCCATAAAATGTAACAGTTTAGTCATTGAAAGGGAAGCAATCGGGGCTGGGAATGTGGCATAGTGGTAGAGTTGCTTGCCTAGCATTCATGAAGCCCTGGGTTCGATTCCTCAGTACCACATTAAACAGAAAAAGAACAAAGTGGCTCTGTGGCTCAAGAGGTAGAGTGCCATTTGAGCAAAAGAAGCTCAAAGACAGTGCCCAGGCCCTGAGTTTAAGCCCCAGGACTGGCAAAAAAAGAAAAGAAAAGAAAGGGAAGCAATGCTCTTATCTATGTATAATACATACTAACGACATAATGGATAGTAACACTGTTATTTATGCATATAAAGAAACACACGAACTAGCAAAAAAGTTCTTTGATTTTTAAAAATCTCATATTTTCTTCATTTACAGAAATTAGTGATTTCAAATGTGACATTTTCACATTCTTAAAATAATACTCCAGCTCTGGAAATCTATGGGAAGAAAGAAAACAGGGTGCATTATGCCTTTCTCTAATGTTGAGGAAATATAACTTTCGTCTTATGTCTTGGGATTTCTATCTCATACTGACTGACCACGATCTATGTGCAAGTATTGGAAAGAATTCTCACAGAAAATAAAACAGATGTGGAGAAGAAAGCAAAAGCAAATGGTTTTGTTGCATGAGAATAAATAGTCTCAAACTGCTGTATAACTCAGAGTCAGTCTGGTTTTGTTTTCTTTGTTTCATAGGGTAGAAAACTGACAGGAAAGTTTGTAATGTCTAATAGGACATTTGGTTCCATTGTTAGATATTTAATATGTGTGAGATTTCTACTTTTCTCAAATAAAATTTCATTTTTCTATGTCTGGATAAGACTATTTACTACTATTCAGAGTAAAGTAGGTAGTGATTTCTATCATGTGCAAGCACAAATTTATTAAGGTAGGTGGTAATGGTCTGACTCAGAGCTCAGGATTGTAAATGTGACCATTTGGATGTCCTATCATTTTGTCTCCATCAAGGGTTAGTTTATTTTGCCAAGCAAGATCAAACATGGATCCCAGAATCCTTGATGCTGTTCTTTTTTATTTTAAAAATTCTCTTTGTCAGTCCTGGGGCTTAAACTCAAGGCCCGGGTATTGTTCCTGAGCTCTTTTGTTCAGGGCTAGTGCTCTATCACTGAGTCACAGCTCCACTTCTAGTTTTCTGGTGGTTAATTGGAAGTAAGAGTCTCACGAACTTTCCTGCCTGGGCTGGCTTTGAACCACCATCATTAGATTTCAGACTCCTAGGTTGCTAGGATTACAGGCATGAGCCACCAGAGCCCAGATCCTTGCTGCTTTTAAAATCTCCCAGCTCTCACATGATATATTTCCACAGCTGCTTAGGAGCTTAGTATCATGAGAGAGAATTATACTGCATACCATAATAATCTGAATCTCAGCAAGTCTGAGAACTCTGATCTAATAAGTATACAATAAATGTATGCATAGATTGTACCTACTGTGTAAGCATTAACACTGATGTTTCTGCAATAAGATGATGGGATAGCAATCTTCATTTTGACATTCAGCCCTATGACCCTCGGCAGTACTCATAGTCTCTGACCCTTGATGTCATCATTCCTAGCTCCCAAGATTCTCATAAAGATTTTAAAGGGATAATACACAGAGTCTGAATAGCACAGATCTCTCCTTTTTCCTAGTGCTAATTTTATTGCTATTTCTATCTTTATGTCTTTCTGTTTTTTCTTTTCTTTCCCAAAGGATATGAGTTAGTCACTGTTACCTGTCATCCCAGAAGATGGTAAAAGACCTTTACATTCACTAATAAATCCTTTTCTTCCTGTGTCAGTAACTTGTTTCCATACTTTCCTTAAATTAATATTGGCTTTATCCCATGGTTTGGGTGAAACCTGCTTATATGTGTAGTTCAAATACCAAGGCTAGAGAGAGATGCAGCTGGGAATGGAGAAGGAGAGAGGAAAGAGAAGGAGAGGGAGATGATGGGAGGAGAGAGAGGGAGAAAGAGAGGGTGGGGGAATTTGTAAAGAAACAATGACAACAGCAACACTCACAAGACAATTTGTTGGAAATTAACTGTACAACTTGGAGGGTGAGGGAAGGGAAAATGGGAGAAAAATGAGGGCGTGGTAACAAATTTGACAGGAAATGTACTCACTACCTTACATATGTAACTGTAATTCCTCTATACATCACCTTGACAAAAAAAATAGATTAAACAACACCAAGAACCAAAAAGAAACAAAGAATTTAGAAGGATATAAAGAAATCCTAAAAGAGCCAGTGTTTTAATAATGTCAGAAGACAAGAGGCTGATGTGAACTGATACATAAATCTCAGGAAAATACTAGGGTTAAGTAGAACAATAAAGATTTCAGGCAATTTATGTTAGCTATGACATATCTTCAAATGGCAACACATGCAATCCACAATTCGAGCACAGAATTTGAATCCAGATGCAGGTCAGTCGGAGTTGTCTCAAGTTTCAGGGAACCCAGGCACTTAAGTTGGGCTATTCATAGAAGCAGTTAAATTGTTTCAGGAGTAATCTTTGTGAGGGATTTCCTACACTTAGAAATTGTAAGGCAGAGGGTATTCAGTTTTCAGAATGACTATCTAGTTTGATCTCCACGGTAGGCGTAGATGGAATTTTGGAATACCACATTCTGCATTCCCAGATGATCAACCTAAATGTGAGAGGCCAGAGAAGTTTGCCGTAAGTCACACAGTAATGGACACAATAAGACTGAGTTGCATTTTTCCTCCTGCAAATACTAGGCAGCACTAAAATAACTTTGTGATACATTACTGCTAACAATTATAGGAAATAATCCTTTCTACTGTAGGAGCTGGAATAATTTAAAATTAACCTATATCTTTGATAAAGTTTACACATCTCCTTGGAGTTGGAACTAAAAATGAATGATTAAGTATTCTTTTTTTCTTCAAAGCACAAATTAGAAAGAAAAAAATGAGCAAAATAGGAGATGATGATAAATGGATGTTAAATATATTTGTGCTGACCACTGATGGAGACTTTGTAAAATTACTTTCTGGCCTATACTGTAAATATAAGGGTGAACAGATACAGAGGAAGCTGGGCACTTCTTGGTACCCATCACCCTGATGTTGAGTTCCTTCATCATCCTTTGCTAAGGGCATGGTCTCTCTCAAGCTAGGATACTTATTGGAATTACCTGAGGGTCATGCACATTGGCTGAAGCATGCCTCTTTCTCTCTGATATGCTTATTTAACTCCTAGTTTGTGAAGGTTCCATAGATGATGCTTTTTGTCCAACAAAGCCTGAAGATGGAACAAACTGTATTTACTCCTGATTGTCTTCCAACTTGAAAGAGGAGTGAAGATTTGAGAATACATAATATTAACCACCAATTAAATGGTCCTATGACATTGCCCCATTCATAAGGAAATGGAAGGACTTGGAAAAAATTAAACTAAGTGAAGTGAGCCAGACCCAAAGAAACATGGACTGTATGGTCTCCCTCATAGGGAATAATTAGCACAGGTTTAGGCTAGTCACAGCAGCGGATCACAAGAGCCTAATAGCTAAGCCCCTATGAATGCATAAGATAATGCTAAGTGAAATGAACTCCATGTTATGGAAACGAGTGATATATCACTGTTGTAATTACTTTGTTATGGAAACGAGCGATATATCACTGTTGTAATTACTTTCAACATGCCATGTGAAACCGTAGCTTCTATTGTTGATGATACTCTTGTATCCCCTTCCTGTGGTTGTACCCATACTATCACTGTATCTTATCTGAGTACATTGGAAGCTGTATATACTGGTATTAGAACTAGGAAAGTGAAAGGGAATACCAAAATCGAGAGACACCGGATAAAAAGAAAAACGACTACAGAAGCAATACTTGCAAAACTGTTTGGTGTAAACCAACTGAACAACTCATGGGGGGAGAGAGAAAGGGGGAAAGGGGAATGAGGAATGAGGGAGGAGGTAACAAACAGTACAAGAAATGTATCCATTGCCTAATATATGAAACTGTAACCTCTGTGTACATCACTTTGACAATAAATAAGAAAAAAATGTCCTATAAAAATGTGTTAAGGGTACATAAATAACAAAGAATAATAAGAGATAATAAAGGATCCCAGGCGATACACAGAAAACCTTTGAAGGTGAAATATCCACATGTGCATCTTTAATTTCAAAAAAAGAGCTTTAGGTTTTACACTAACATCACATATTTTATGGATGACTGAAAAATCTTAACTCTAATGTAAGTTCATGTTTTAAAAGCCCAATGCATTTTAAAAACAGAAATAACAGTTTCTAGTACCTTCCTACATGTGGACCTTGAAGGTACTTTGTTAAGGGAAATTACAGTCATGAAAGGACAAATACTGTTCAATTCAATTTTTTTCAAGAGGTCAAATTAAACCAAATTTGGGACGTGTGAAAAGGTCCAGAGACTGCTACTTTTCTTACCTTCTTTGACGATTCTGTATAAAAGTTGCCTTAGATGACATGAATAAGACTGTGACTTGAAACACCCACATCATATAACATTGCAAATTAATGTAGTTATTTCTTTAAACTCAAGGCCTAGAGAGAACTCAAATATTCTGAGTGCATCTCAACAATGTATACTTTAAATGACTGCTACCTTGATGTAGAAATAATATAAGACTGGTATTTATGTGTGCAAGAAGTTAGCATATTATAGTATCTATATTAATTATTTGTTATCAATTTATGTAAATGTATATGATACTCCATAATCTAATTTATTGTTATACAGTACAGTTATTTAAATTAATTGAAATGATTTAATTTATATATATTAACTTATTTTAATTAATTATTGTATTTTCTATATGAATAGCTACTCTGTGTACTATATATTATAAACTACTTATATATTAATATAGTATATATTGCTATATTAATGTTTATACAAATGAAATATTAATATATTACACTGTTGTACGTTACTATATACTATATGTGAGTATATATGCAGTATATATGTTTACATACTATAGTCCACATTACTATAGTATGTACAAATAGTAATATATGTATCTAGTATGTGTATATAATATGTATATGTAGTTATATATACATAGTATAGATATACATTATTACATTAATATATACTATATTGACATAGTATATATATAGTATATATACATTAATACACTAATATGTTGCTATATTAATATATAATACTATAACATATACTATGGTAAGACCATATTATATTACAATATATTTTAACTCATTAATTTTGACTGCCTAATTTTTTAAAAAGTCTTGTCTTAAATACTATGCACACAATAATTAACAGAGTAATATTAGCTAGAATCAAGGTAGTGAGAATTATATGCAACCATTAAAATCTGAAAGCAATATATTACCTGAAACTTTCCAATTTAAAAATGCAAACAAGTGTCTTTTCTGTCCTATGAAATAGTGTGGTGATGGTCGTTTTCAAATTCAAAAGGAAAAACAAAGCAGAAATTTTGAATATGTGCTGTATCTTTTTGTCATTTGGGGATTTTGAAAATTATTGTAGATAAAGCAATCAAATTTTAGAAAATTCAATGCTTTCAGGATTTTCCAATTACTGCATGGTCTTAGTATGATTCAACTTTAGTTGTGATTTCAACTCAATTCTCTTTTCATCACAAAATTATAAACAAATCATAGTTTTGTTCATGTTTCCATGATTCAAGTGTGAGATTTAACCAGTGAATTATCTTCTCAAAGAATACTTTCTTAGAAATGTAATAAAAAAAACTTGAATATAATAGTGAATTAATTTAGTGAATTTTTAAACGGAGGTGTTAGCGTCAAAATATAAATATTATCCAAAAAGTTGAGTGGGAAAAATCCAGTTTTTAAAAAATTTTATTGAGCTGCAAATGGTCAAAATTAAAGACAGATAATGCCTGTTACCATTCATTTTTATCTGAATCCAAAAGATTTTACTTTGTTTCTTTACTTCTTAAATTATTAGGTACTACATCACAAGTTATTTACCTACATTTAAATTTGATCCTCGTGTTCATAAAGTCACAGTTAAATTTAAACAATATTCTATATTTATTATAGTATAGAATTGTTTTTAAGTTTTAATGTATTATGTTGAAACTGAATTTAGTACTAGTTTTTAAAAAGGTAGCTTTTGCTTCAAATACAATTCTTTTAAAATATTTTTTCATGTTCATACTTATTTCTGAGAATAACAAAAACTACACCCTGCTTAACATATTAAGGCTGCATTTTAACCCCTAGAATAGGTTTATATGTCTGTCCTATGTGCCTGATTGTAGACTGAGATCTGTTGTCCATATACATACAAATACATCTCTATATTTAACATGGAAATATTCATACTTAGGTCAAGTAAAAGAATTATGTTACATTTACAGGACTTCTCTAAGCAATATAAGTAATACCTATATCATAAGTAAATATATATTCTTGCATATGATTAAAGTAAATGGTGTTCCTTCCCCTTTAAAATAATCAGTTACACATATTAGAAAAATATTAGCATTGAGTTTCTCTTTAAAAATGCATTAATTAAAGATAAAAATAAGGCTGGGCTATAGCTTAGTTGCAGAACAGTTAGCTTAGCAAGTACATGGCACTGGTTTATTCCCCAGCATAACCCTTCTCTGCTTGCCCTACTACCTTCCTCCACACACACAAGAGGAAATGAGTGAATTACTACTCAATAAGTAATCATAAAATATTAATTTTATGCAAAATGTTTAAATGTAACAAACTATAAAGTAATGAATTAGAAAAATATGGTCAATACCCTTTATGTCAAAGAATGTAGACCCTATTATCTTTTTCCATTTCCACATATTTATTATTTGTTGGGTATGATTAAGAGAGAAGGTCTTCCGAACCAAAAGTTAGGGCATGTAATAGTATCACTGGTAACTTTTACTCTTAAAAATCCCTTCATATTTTATTTGGAATAATAATAACTTCAGAGGTTTAACATGATTACAAATAAATAAAAAAATAAATAGATAGATTCAGATGTGTATAACATTTGTACATTATTAATCATGCCTGTCATAAAGTTTATTCTAATCAGTAATACAGTGAAAGACAGCCCTTCTGTTGTCTGGTTCTTCTGTAAAAAGTAAACTTTTTGATTAGACTAAAGGTGATTTTCTCATCCTGGGGTTGTGGTTGCTAATTCAGACTTTTCCTACCCTGAAGATCTGTAAACTAGCCAAGCTTGACATTTGCCTTAGGAAACCATCCAAGTGCAACTGTAGTTATTAGATAAGGTCCCTTGTTTGTATTTTCTCAAAGCACGGGGTTACAAAATATCTGTTTTTACACTCAGAAGCAACATCATTCTTACCGGGTGAGCTAGGAATGCAGAAAGGCTACAAGAGATCAAAGGGAAAATTGTAATTTTGCTTTAGCCAAAATGTCACTAGTAACATTTCCAAAATTATTATGTGTTACCAGAATTCTTAGATGCCTCTAGCCCTCAAGCTAACAGAAGTATTAAAGCTCAGACGAAAGAATCCCAAAGAAGCACCTAAATTTAAGCAAGTGTGCATTAGGAATGCTATCTATTTAATTAACATGTCACTGCCTGGATAGCCAGGTGTTCCTTAGAAGTTACCTATATAAGTATTGATCCACCTAACGCTCACACGACTTGACAAGATAATATGGCAACAGAACTTGGTCTGAGGCAAAAAAAAAAAAAAGTCTGAAAACTTGTTTACTACTTCAGGCCCATTTAACAAGAATCTCACAGTTCTGTCTTTGTTTCTGTGAAGAGGAGTGTCTTTAGAACAAGTTAATGCTTGCAGAACAATTTTACTGTAAGGATTTGAAATTTGGGCTTTAGATATGCAGATTGGGGACACAAAGTTCTCTGAGATTTTCAGACTGTGTTCATCCTTCAAATGGAGATAATCCATCAGATATATTTAAAAACAAAAGAATTGTTTTTGTTAACAAAAATTAATCATGTATAAAATAGATTTGTCTCTTTATATTTAATTTATACATATTTAATTATATGCATATAAATGCACATGTATGCATAGTCCTGCTTATGAATTATAGCTAAATATATGTTTGTACATACCAGTTGCATGTTAAAATGGGGTTTCTGGGAATCCATAAATTTATTAGAATTGTTAATGGACACACACACAAGGAATTATATTATTACATCAGCAAAATAATATCTCATTTTGGGGGAAATGGATGAACCTAGAAACAATTATTTTAGGTGAAGAAATTCAGCTCAGAGAGATAAGGAGTGCATAAAATTTTTCTCATATGTGGAACTTAAGTCTAATGTGTGTGTGTGAAAACCGGGCCATATGTATATATACACAAACAAATTAAATAAAGTATTGTATATGCAGGGGAGGATTCAATGATATAACTCCTTTGAACAATTAACTGACTTACAATTTAATTAAATGAAAACCGAGAGGCTGAACTGTGTTTTCTGAGGAAGTTTGTGGAAGGAGGGGAGAGGGGACCAGGAGCAGAAGTGTACATCAGTGGAGAGAAGAGTGGGAGAATATTGTCAGGACATACAATGCAAACATGTAAAATGGGACTAGGTAAATTAAGGGCATGAATGGAGCTGAGAGAGATGGGGAGACAATGATGGACTGTGTAAAATTTTACTCAAGCTTCACTGTATTCATCACCTAACTTAGGTAATTAAAACCCCTTTGTACAACTATGTTAAAAATACAACTTTTAAAAACATGCATTGTATTCATAAACTGACATGCTGAACTAAGACTCCTTTGTGAAACTAAGTAAAGTTAATAACAATAATTAATTTTAAAAAGAATTATTAATGTATTTGGATTGCTTCTTTTATTATTATTAAATAGCTCTGAAAGAAGGAGCCAACATGAATATGACTGACTTATCTTAAAAATACTTAAGGGGGCTGGGGATATGGCCTAGTGGCAAGAGAGCTTGCTTCATATACATGAGGCCCTGGGTTCAATTCCCCAGCCCCACATATACAGAAAACGGCCAGAAGTGGCGCTGTGGCTCAAGTGGCAGAGTGCTAGCCTTGAGCAAAAGGAAGCCAGGGATAGTGCTCAGGCCCTGAGTTCAAGGCCCAGGACTGGCCAAAAAAAAAAAAAAATACTTAAGAATGCAATTGATTGCATAATCCAGAAGCAAGTTATGATGGATCTAATAAAAATACAGATGGATATAGGGACCAAGACACTGTTATTTCTTCTAATGTCACAAGTGTGGCTATCTTGACATTCCAAAAGTGAATCCAAGCTCTTACTACACAGTCAAAACCGACCCTTTATTACAGGAACCTTTGTAAATGGGCACTTTACACTGTGAGCTGAACAAATTGAGTGCTCACTTTCAAGATTCAAGTAGAAATACTCAAGAAAAATTAAAAGGAAACAATTTCAAGTACTAGAAACTAGATGTGAGAAGGTGATGACAGAATCTGTTAAGCAGTAATGACAAGAAGAAATCTGAACATCCGATCAACCATGTGGGAAGAGATTGGAATATGCACATATTCCAATATAATAATTCTAATAATTCTAATAATATAGGTCAAAGCAGAACAATTGTCTGAATTTCTATTGGTGCATGAAGAAAAGACTTTACTTCATTATGTTTTTTTTTTCAAAATTTGTGATTTTTTTATAGGTTAGATCGATATTCATTTACTTTTTTGAAGAATCTTGTAAACTGCCATCCACACTGGTTTCACTAATTTACATTTCTATTTTTTTCTTTTGTTTTCTTCTTTTTCCTTTACTGTCAAAGTCAAGTTGGATTTTTTTTCCAGTTGTCTCTTGCTAAAGGGTAAATCAGTCCTAAGCTCAATGACTTAAAATCAGTGACCCTTCGAGGAGCATCTGGGTTAATTCCATATCTTTTTTTTTTTTTCAAATTGTTATTATCAAACTGATGTACAGAGAGGTTACAGTTTCATACGTTAGGCATTGGATACATTTCTTGTACAGTTTGTTACCTTGTCCCTCATGCCCCCCTCCCTCCCCCCGTTCCCTCCCCCCCCCCCCAGGTGTTCAGTTCACTTACACCAAACAGTTTTGCAAGTATTGCTTTTGTAGTTATTTCTCTTTTTTTACCCTGTGTCTCTCAAAATTGGTATTCCCTTTGAATTTCCTACTTCCAATACCAGTAAACACGGTTTCCAATATACTCAGATAAGATTACAGAGATAGTGTAGGTACAACCATAGGAAGGTGATACAAGAACATCATCAATAATAGAAACTACACATACACATAGGACGTTGAAAGTAGTTACAACTGTGATATAACAATTGTTTCCATAACATGGAGTTCATTTCACTTAGCATCATCTTATGTGTTCATAAGGGTATAGCTATTGGGCTCTTGTGATGCTCTGCTATGGCTTGCCTAAACCTGTACTAATTATTCCCAATAAGGGAGGCCATAGAGTCCATGTTTCTTTGGGTCTGGCTCACTTCACTTAGTATAACTTTTTCCAAGTCCTTCCATTTCCTTACGAATGGAACAATGTCATTCTTTCTGATAGAGGCATAAAATTCCATTGTGTATATGTACCACATTTTCCTGATCCATTCATCTATGGAGGGGCATCTGGGTTGGTTCCAGATTCTCGCTATGACAAATTGTGCTGCGATGAAAATTGTTGTGCTGGTGGCATTACTGTGATTTTGTTTGTGGGCTTTTGGATAGATACCCAACAGTGGGGCTGCTGGGTCATAGGGGAGTTCTATACTGAGCCTTCTGAGGAATCTCCATACTGCTTGCCAAAGTGGCTGAACCAGTTTACATTCCCACCAACAATGAAGTAGGGTTCCCTTTTGGCCACATCCCCTCCAACAATTGTTATTATTAGTTTTCTTGATATATGACATTCTTACTGGGGTGAGATGGAATCTCAGTGTTGTTTTGATTTGCATTTCCTTTATGGCCAGTGATGTAGAGCATTTTTTCATATGTCTATTGGCCATTCTCATTTCCTCATCAGAGAAGTTTCTTTGTAAGTCTTTAGCCCACTTGATGAGGGGGCTATTGGTTCTTTGCGGTTTTGTTTTGGAAGAAGGTAATTTTTTTAGTTCTGCATATATTTTAGAGATGAGGCCTTTGTCTATTAAATGTCCGGTAATGATCTTCTCCCAGTCTGTGGGCTTTCTGTTTATCTTGAGAGCTATGTCCTTTGCCCTGCAGAAGAGCTGCAGTTTGATGCAGTCCCATTTGTCCAACCTTTCTTTGATTTGTAGCCTTTCAGAGTCTTTGTTAAGGAAGTTCTGTCCTGTGCCAAGGAGCCCAAGTGTTTCTCCTACTCCTTCCTTTAGTGTTTTCAGGGTGCCTGTTTTGATTTCAAGGTCTTTAATCCATTTGGAATTGATTTTGGTGTAGGGTGATATATAAGGATCTAGTTTTAGTTTGTTGCATGTGTTGAGCCAGTTTTGCCAGCACCACTTGTTAAAGAGGCTATCTTTCTTCCATACTATTGTTTTAGCTCCTTTATCAAAGATTAAGTAGGCGTAGTTCTGTGAGTTCATCTGGGTCTTCAATTCTGTTCCATTGGTCTTCAGGCCTGTTCCGGTGCCAATACCAAGCTGTTTTTATTACTATAGCTTTATAATACAGCTTGAAGTTGGGTATTGTAATTCCTCCAGCACTGTTCTTTCTGCTTAGGAGTGTTTTTGCTATTCTAGGTCTTTTATTGTTCCATATGAATTTCTGGATTGCTTCCTCTATTTCATTAAAGAATGGTGTTGGGATATTAATGGGTATTGCATTGAATTTGTAGATAGCCTTTGGCAATATTGCCATTTTGATTATATTAATCCTCCCAATCCAGGAGCATGGGAGGTTTTTCCATTTTCTTAGTTCTGACTTAATTTCATTTTTCAAGCTTTTGAAGTTCTCATCAAAGAGGTCTTTCACTTCTTTGGTTAAGGTTATTCCTAGGTATTTTATGTTTTTGGGGGCTATTGCAAAAGGAGTTGCTTTCCTGATTTCAGCCTCGGTCTTCGGGTTGTTAGCATAGAGAAAGGCCATTGATTTTTGAAGGTTTATTTTATATCCTGCAACTTTGCCAAAGTTTTGGATCAGCTCTAGTAGCTTGGGGGTAGAGTCTATGGGATTCTTTAGGTATAGGATCATGTCATCTGCGAAGAGAGAAAGTTTAACTTCATCTTTTCCTATTTGGATCCCCTTTATATTCTCTTCTTGCCTAATTGCTCTGGCTAGGAATTCTAGTACTATGTTGAAGAGCAGGGGAGAGAGTGGACATCCCTGCCTTGTTCCTGATTTTAAAGGGAATGGCTTTAGTTTTTCACCATTTAGAGTTATGCTTGCTGTTGGTTTGTCATAAACTGCCTTGATTATATTCAGGAATGTTCCCTGGAATCCCAGTTTTTTCAGGGCTTTTAGCATAAATGGGTGCTGGATTTCATCGAACGCTTTTTCCGCATCCAGAAATAAAACCATGTGGTTCTTTACCTTGCTCCGGTTGATGTGGTGGATTACATTAATTGACTTGCGTATATTAAACCAGCTTTGCATCCCTGGGATGAATCCAGTTTGATCGTGGTGTATGATTTTTTTGATGACCTGTTGAAGTCGATTGGCCAGAATTTTGTTGAGAATTTTTGCATCTATGTTCATCAGGGAGATTGGTCTGTAGTCCTCTTTCCGTGATGAGTCTCTGCCTGGTTTTGGGATGAGGGTTATACTGGCTTCATAAAATGAGTCTGGTAGTGAACGTTCTCTTTCAATTTCATTGAAGAGTTTGAGAAATATTGGGGTGAGTTCTGTTTTGAAGGCCTTGTAGAATTCTGCGGTGAATCCGTCTGGACCTGGGTAATTCCATATCTTAGCTATGGTAAACAATGCTGCAATGTCATGGTTGTATACACAGTGGAATTCTACCCTTCTATCAGAAAGAATGATATTGTACCATTCACAAGGAAATGGAAAGATTTAGGGAAAAGTTATATTAAGCAGAGTAAGTCATACCCAAAGGAACACAGGATACATGGTTTCCTTCATTTGTTGGAACAAGAATATGCCTATAAATCTAAAAGTCAAAAAATATTCTTGAGCATGATAAATTAAACAGGTCTCTAGACATTCACATAGTGAGACCAAAAGATATTCTTAGCAGAGAATCAGAAAGGCTCAATAGCTATATGCACACATGAAATAAATGTTATTTATCAAAATGAACTCCAAGAAATGGAAATGAAAGGTATTTCATTATTTTGTTTTAGTTTTTCTCCTCCTTCATTACTATGTTGTTTTCTGGGGTTTTGTTGTTGTTGTTTTGTTTTTGTCTTTTATATAAGTTTATCTGTTCTGGGGAAGATAAGAGGGAGGACATGAATAGTGGAATAAAGGTGAACCAATGCAGCAGTGATACTCACTAGATGCTACCTTGAAAAAGAGCTAAACAACTTTTGGGAGGAGGGGGTGTCAAGAGGAAAAAATGAAAGAAAGCAAGGGAAGGGGACACTGTTCAAAAAGAAATGTGCTCCTTATCTAAATTATGTAACTGTAAGCTCTCTGTACATCATCTTTACAATAAATTTAAAAATAAAGAAAAGCAATGACCCTTTAATATCTTTTCATATCTATCATGATTCTCTGAGTTGTCTGGGCTTAACAGAATGTTTCTTCTTTCCTTTTGCTCCTCTCTTCCCCTCTCCTCCCTTCCCCTCCCTTCCCCTCTACTCTTTCTTCCCTTCCCTCTTTCTTTCCTTCTTTACTGTATTTTTTTTGTTCTTATGATTTCACCAAAATGGCTCTTGAATTTGGCAGGCTTTGGGAAATGCCTCATTTCTCTTCCCCAGGAGTTCTCTGTGTATTTTGGCTTTCTCATAGAGAGAAACTACGTTCCAAAAAAGATATTTCTAAGATGCTTTCGAATGCATGTGGACTTAGTCACTCTCTCAATATTATATTCACTCGCGTTCCTCCTATACACGGTATGGATACAAGAAATCATGTATTCTCTGGAGCACCAACAAATAAACATCCCTGTAATTTCCCTGGACTTTATATGATTTAACAAGGATTGCTGTCGGGAGATTGTAGATTCAGGCTACGAGGATTGGAGAGGAAAAGGGGTCTTGGAAAGTATGGCCTCAGCTCACATGAAAAGTCAGCTGGGTACCATGGGAGGCTATGAGTTAAGATTGACGAAGAGTTGATTCACCCATAAGGCAAGGCGGTTACCGGTGTCGTAACTACACTATTCAGGGTTCAGCCAAATCATTTCTAGGATTAGGAAGGATATTATAGTAACTAAACAGGAAGTACATACCAAACCACACAGATATTCACTGTCCTGTTCCCGAGAATATGAATCCTGGCAAACCTGACTCTCCAAATCCCATGGGATACTCCACACTGTGAAAGTGTCAGTCATTCATTATCTGACTTGACTTTCAGGTTCTACGAAACGAAGACCGAGATTGTTAAGTTTGGCTAGGGTAAAACATTTCCAGAAGCCAAACCTCACTAAAAACTCTACAATTTTCTTGACTCCTACACTGAAGTTTATTTTTTCAATCCCTTTTTTTCTCACTACTGTTATAAAAATTTATAGCAAAAAAGAAGTCCTTCCATTTCCTTACAAATGGAACAATGTCATTCTTTCTGATAGAGGCATAAAATTCCATTGTGTATATGTACCACATTTTCCTGATCCATTCGTCTACTGAGGGGCATCTGGACTGTAAATCTTATTTCAAAAAAATTAAAAATTCAAAGAATTATTTAATATATTTGCAAGATTCAAAAAAGTAGGTTTGGAGGGCACAAAAATGATATGACTACTGTGGAGAGATGAAAAAAACAGGACTTTAAAATATATACACATAAACATACACAAATGCATGTGCACATGCATGAGTGTACACACACACACACAACAATCTGTTTAAATAGAAAATCCACTACAGTTGTGCATGTAACTTTTGTAAAGTTTAAACAAAGATTGCAAAATGGATGGAATACTTGTAAATTACTTCCAAAATTTCCATGTAAAAAGTGTAATTTAATTTAATACGGGGTCTACTAACAATATTCCAGGTTTATTGTGTAAATTGGACTTGCTAAGTGAAATTAATGATTTTGGTTAAATCAACCAAGTCTAAAATTCAAATTACACCAAAAATGTTATAGCCACCAAAAATTATACAAATTATATCAATGAGCCATTTCCAAACTAAAGTGCCAGAGTTACGAAAATGGAAGAGTTTATGTGCATATATGACTACTTCAGTAAAGAGAGCACAAAGTCGAAGATGCAACTTCAAATAAACACTTTTCATGTAACAAACTTAACCTTAAAATCAGTTGTGAAGAGACCATCTCAAGTTTCCTCACTCTATAATGCACTGTAATGTCTCTATAATGGATTTTTAAATAGCACACAAAGCCAAAAGATCTAGCAGGAAGCACATTACCCAAAGAATAAACTTGGGGAAAGGAGATAATTTCTAACAGGCCACAGGATTTTAATCATATAGTCCATATAGTCAAATATTGAAAAATTCTCAAAACAACTGTTTCACTGTTCAAGAAACCAAAAACCACTTAAAATCATATTTAAAGTAACAAACCAAATTGTTACATATAAGACATAAAAAAGGTTAACATTGATCTTGAATTAATGTCAGTTATAAATCTTCAATCAACAACTGAAAGAAGCAATCCTCTGTGTGTTTGTATAGTATGTGTGTATATGCACATGCATGCCTGTGTCTTTGGGTGTAGTGTGTGTGTCGTGTGTGTGTGTGTGTGTGTGTGTGTAATGAAACAACACTTCACATGTTCTAGGTAGGCCAAACAGTAAGAAAATGTTCAACAACTTATTGGAAAAATAAGAATATCATATGGATTCATTTTTAAGTTTAGATCAGTGGTTCACAAACATTGGATACTTTGATAAGTCAGTTACAGTTTTATAATATTAAATACAAATATATAAAATACAAATATTAACATATAAAATATATATTTCAGGAAGTACTTTAACTGAAAACAATATTATCTAGTCTACTTTCAGGATATGTGCACATCATAAACTTTCATGAAAATGTCGCTTGACACTATTGCTTGTGATCTGAGCAAAAATGGGAAAGATAGCAGGTCTCTGTGATGGAAGAACTTAATTAACATGTTAGATCTAACTACCATCAATCTACTTACACAGAGCTGTAAACACCTACACATGTGTTCTTATACTTTGGAAGCATATATTATTATCAGGTTGGCTCTGCTGAAAACTAAGTGGCTACAATAGAAAGTCCTGGAAAAAACCTTCAAAGAAAAAAGTTTCACTGCTGACTGGACCACACAATGAAAGCAGTGTGAATTCAAGTCATTGCATGAAGAGAAGCCTATTAGATGAGCTGCTAGACTCACCCCACCACCTGACAACAATGGGCCCAATAACTCATTGTTTTATTCTACTAAGATGTTTGGGTTTCATGTGTCACTATAGACTAACTCTGCCTACCTCAAAAGTAATAAGAAATGCACTCATAAACAGACATATTGAATTGCACCATATTGAATTGCAACTACTTAATGATAATTTTTTAAGAGGTCTATTCAATAATTGCTACCGAACAAGATAAAGTAAATACATGAAGTACATTACTATCAGCAATAGAAATGACAATGTACGAATTACGCTACATTTAATTTTATCTTTGTTCTCCATTTTAGGATTTAATTTTTTTTTCCAATGGAGAGTATCTCCAATTTTTTTTTTAGTCAGGGAAGACATGTGACTTTAAAATTCTGCTTATTTCATTATTATATAAATATTTATTTTCACATTTTTCTTTAAAGCTAGTGATATTTTGGCACAGAGCCCAGTTGCCAGTGACTTTGCTTCTAGAAAATTTCATGTTATAAGAAAGCAGAAGGCGAATAATTTCACAAAATATCTCATAGATACAGTGAAATAAAGAATGTGGCTGGTGATAACTTATATGTCTCCGGTTACAAAAATGTCGTGAACTGAATTATTTGTCAACCAAACATCATGTACTGTCCCATCTCCAGTCAGTTCATATTGAACTAAGTGGAGAAATTCAGAGAGACATAGAGAGAAACACACACATACACACACACACACACACACACACATACGCACGCACACAGATCCAAACCAAATAAATTGCTTCACTATTTTGCATGGACCTAAATGTATAATTTGCAGATGATACTACATCATGATATTTAAATAATAAAGTCAATATAGTATCACTGAGGGTTTTCCTAAGCCTGTGAATGCTATGTTATCATTTGAATGGTCATCAGAGTAAAAATGATCACATACCTGGGATCAATAGCATTCCTTTAACTTCTGCATATAACTAGGATATCATTCAGTTGAACCAAGAGATGGGTACCCATCTTTGCTCCCAAATTCATAACTCTCTGGATAGCCAAAATGATTGAAAGCTTCAATTTCCATGTTTTAATTTATTTAGAAAATCAATTGTTTGTGTTTCTTTTTTTTCTTATTTATTTTCAAAGTGATGTACAGAGCGGTTACAGTTTCATATGTTAGGCCTTGGGTACATTTCTTGTACTGTTTATTACCTCCTCCCTCATTCCCCCCTCCCCACTTCCCCTCTCCTTCTCCCCCCATGAGTTGTTCAGTTGCTTTACACCAAATGGTTTTGCAAGTATTGCTTTTGGAGTTGTTTGTCTTTTTATCCTTTGTCTCTCGATTTTGATTTGTGTTTCATGCAAATGTTTAATACCTGGAGTCATCCATTTCAACGGAGATATAACAGTTTAGACACGATGCGGTAGGAGCAAACTTTCCACTAATCAAGGCTGGAATTAACATGATCATGAAAGAATGCAAGTTGCGTGGTTTTATTTAAACATTTTCACACACACACATTTTTTTTCTGTGTATTATTTTGCTTGTTCTGCCAGCATATTCCTAAAATGTGTTAGATTTCCTTTCATTCTTGTTTCTATTTCAACCTTTTTATTGCCAGTCTCGGGGCTTGGACTCAGGGCCTGAGCACTATTTCTGGCTTCTTTTTGCTCTAGGCTAGCACTCTACCTCTTGAGCCACAGCGCTGCTTCAGGTTTTTTCTGTGTTTGTGGTGCTGAGGAATCGAACCCAGGGCTTTATGCATTCTAGGCAGGCACTCTACCACTAAGCCACATTCCCAGTCCTCTGCTTTACACTTTTAAACTGTGAAACATGGTGAGTCTGGGAACAATCAGTGAATAGAGTATTATTTCCTTACTTAGGTTGTCTCTTTCAGAGTACTCAGGATCACATGAATTGGATAATCATCTTTGCTTTTCAGTGTTGAGGTTTGATCTCAGCCTTCTGCTCACCCTTTTGGTTTGCTTGCTCAAGTGATGCTCTTCCACTTGAGCTATGCTTCCATCCCATTGTAACTTTTGTATTTTTAGAAATAAGCCTCACAAAGTTTTCTGCAAAGCTGGCCTTGAACCATCATTTTCTGCATCTCAACCACCTAAGTAGTTAGGATTATAGGCATGAGCCATTGGCATGCAGGTTGAATAATTATCTTTTACTTTGTAAACAAAGGGAATTTAGGTGTAAATACTCAGGTAAAATACCTGGCTATGGATTTTATGATATGATTGATGTAAAGCAAATGAATAAATAAGCTGATATATTGATAAAATTGCTCTTTACAATATTCTCTGTTACAAGATCTCTTTAAGGACTGTTTTAACTCAATATTTTATTTTAGATTTTCACTGTAGGCACATTATATGATTTTAAATGTTATTACAATTAAATCTTCTGCTAACAATGATTTCATTATTAGTGTGAAATATGTAGCTATTCCTAGATTGAGTTTATTGAACCTTTTGTATCCATGAAGAAGATTAAACATGTTCATCCTTATCCAGGTGTCTCAATGTGGGATGAGGCAGGTAATGAAAACAAAAGGACTCTTGGGTGCCAATACCACATCAGCCCACATTGAAGAAAGCATATTATCAGATGGAAACTCTTTCTTGCTGTATCAGATTACTGGAAGAAAATGAGAATTAAATGTGTTTGCCATAGAATGCTTTGGCTTACATTTTTCAATAGACTTTACTGGGCAGGGAAACAAAAAGGATTTTTCAGCCAAGAGGCCAATTCACCACACAGATTCTGCCTTGAATATGTCAGAATGAGACACAGGAAGCAGACAAAACAACATTTCTTTGTTCTGAGTATTTGGAGAGATCTTATTTTGCTGTATTGCTCTGATCAAGCAACAACTACCACTTGGTGCCCTCTGCTATTAAACTTGAGTACACTTCTTTTTGTTTTTTTGTTTGTTTGTTTTGTTTTTGTTTTTGTTTTTTTTAACCCTTCCCCATGTCTACTTTATAACTAGAGTAAAAGCTCGACATAGGTAGAGACTTAGTTTGGGGCATTGTTGCGTCTCCAATATCTGATCCATTGAAGATATCTGATAAAATATTTGTTGAAATCCTAGTCTAAAATTCTCCTGAACCTCAGATCCTCAATTTGAGGCACCTGTGGTATTCTTACTAATAAAAAGCTAGAAAGAGCTTCAGGATTTGGAGAAGAACATGTATAACCATTCAACCTAATGGCTCTCTATCTGTTCTAGGTCTTTGGAGCGTAGTGTGAGAAAGTTAGCTCACTGAGTGTGAATCATAGGTCCTTGCGAACATTGAAAACAAAACATAGCAAATGTTTAAAAACAAACGTATAGTTTAAAATTTTTATGATCTAAAGTAAAAAAAGCCTAAAATTCAAAAAGTGGTTAAATAGCTGGGCACATAAGCAGCAAGTAAATCCTAACTGATACAAATAAGTACAGACACAAAAAGAAAAACAGAAAAGCAAAAAAAAAAAAAAAAAAAAAAAGCAAACCTTAAAATAGTGTTTTATAAATATCAGCAAGAAGAAATAACCCTGTGAAATTAAAAAAAATAAACTCAAGGCACAAGTTCCTAATAACAAAAATGAAAAATCTAATAAGCGATAATTCTAAAATAATACAATTAACACCTTTGTGAACTCAATACCAAAATACACACGTGCACATATACACATCCACATCCACACAAGTACACACATTATGCTTGCCTAATCCTTCCACTAGTTAATGCTATTAAACATTTAAATGAACTTTTTCAAAAGAATGCAGATCACTCATTTCACAAATTCATTTTGTGGAAAAAAAATAACTTTAATAGCGACACTTGAAAAAGACCCAAATCACAAGTCAGTAGCCTCCAGGTAACTAGGCTTTAATAAAACATTCACAAATCAAATCTCTTTATGATAATACATCATGACCAAATGGAGTTTATTGCAGAAAGTCTAGGTTAGTTTAATACTCAAATTTCATGTAATTTTTCATATTATCGCAATAAAAAGAATAATCATAGTACTATTTCAATAATGCATAAAATGTGTAATAGACATGCTGCAGAGTGATAAGAATTTCAATTTTACAAAAGGTAAAAAGATCTTTACAGGTAACATTTTTACCTAGTAGCCAACTATTGCATGAATTTCTAACAAATAAAATATAAATTACTTTATTGTCTTTAAACAACATTTAAATGGTTAAACATCCTAGCCACTTTAATAACTATTCAGAGAAGATTAACGACAGAAAGATGAGACAGGAAGAAATAAAACTTTTCATTTGTAGATGAAATGCTTGTTTAAGTAGAACATCTTTAAAAAAATCTACGAAATGACTGTAAAAACTACCTAATGATTCCTCATCTTCACAGTGCAAGAAGTTAATGAATGAAAATATATTGTATTGACATATATTGACACAAATACTAAGCTAATGAAAATGAACATTATGAAAATCATTTGTTAGAATTATGAAAATGGTTAAGGCTAACTGTATAAAAAGCAATGAAAGACAGAAAAATGCTACAGAGAAAAACTTGAAGACTAAAGCAGTCAAAAAACATGCTATGTTCATGAAGTAGAATTGTCATGATCAGTAAATCAACTGTACCAATTGCTTTATAGAGCCAATAAAAGCAGCATCATAATTATTTTTGTTACTTATAAAAAAGATTTTTACAGAAACTAACAAGTTGGTATGAAAATGTAAAAGTCTAGGAATAACCAACCCTAACAAGCAACAAAAATAGAGCAATTATACCAACTGCTTTCAAGATTTATTATAAAACCATGCAGAAAATTATATGAAAGTGGCATAAGTATCAAAAGAATAGGTTAATAAGTGAGACTTAAGAAATTACTTCAGAACACAGATATATGTACAAAGAATCACACACACACACACAGAGTCATCTGACTTCAACAAATGAATCAAAGAACTTAATGGATAAAAGTAAGATTTTCTACAAATTGTACTGGGATGAGTACTTTACAAGATATCTTAAAAACACTAAATCTTATCCCCTTTCTCACAAAAATAGTTAAGTGAAGTGGATCATTAAGCTAAATATAAAGGTTGAAATCATAAAAATTTTAACGATATATCATGAGAGTATCTTCTTGTATGGTCTTAAGTTTTTTTAAAAAAGATGTAGATAAAACAATCTTATATTTTTAAATTTTAGATAACTCTTATTTTTTAAAGCTGTAAGAGAAAAAAGTCAAGTTGTCTTCTACCCAGAAGAAAATACTTGAAGATCGAATTAAACAAAGGGCTAGTATGTAAGACCTAAATATTTTATACGATTCAATAATAAGGCAAAATGCAGGCAAATGAGTTGGGCAAACCTTTAAAACAATAAGCAATAAGTACATGAAAAATAGGAGAACTTAATCATCAGGGAAACAAATTAAAATCACGGAGATCCCACTAAAATTCAGTTAGTTGCTAAAAGTAAAACGATCGGCAATACTGAAAATAGATGAGCATATGAACTAACAAGCTTTCTAAGACACTGCTAGTAGTAGTATAAAGTGGTCCAACTGTATTGTGAAAAGTTTGGCAACTAAAGAGTTAAAAGTCAGTCTATCATCATATGATTCTGTTATGCCATGTATGAAAAGATTACACAATTTAGTTTATATAATTATTTATATATAATTATGTAAATAATATGTATTAATAACACATTTAAATGACTTTTAATTGTGGCCCTATTTATAAGACATAAATAAGGCTTGCAACAGGAGGTATTGATCAATAAATAGACACAGTAAAAAACTATTACCCATTTAAAAACAGCAAACTACTAATACAAAAAAAATGTATAAATTTCAGAAAAGATTATGCTCAATGAGATATTTGCACACGTAGTAGTACTTACAATGAAATTCCCTATATATAAAATTATAAAATGAGTATAAAAAATCTGAAAAAGTTTAGTCACTGAAAGCCTAGGCCCAAGATTCAGTTCCAAGAGACTGGGTGATGAAATGTCCAAATTATTGATAGAATTTGAGATTTAGAGATGTGAACACTTACTAAAAGTCAGACAACATACACATAACCTCTCTATTTTGCTGTAGTTCATTTTACAAAGAAAAGTTTAATGGTAAAGCATCTAATGTTAGTATATAGTACATTAAAAGCTTAATGGCATACGGGTATTAGAACTAGGAAAGGGAAAGGGAATATCAAAATTGAGACACAAAGGATAAAAAGACGAACCATCCCAAAAGCAATACTTAACAAAACCATTGGGTGTAAACCAACTGGACAACTCTTGTGGGGAGAGGGAAATGGGAGGGGAGGGGAGGAAATGAGGGAGGAGGTAAAAAGTTGAACAAAGAGATGTACTCACTGCCTTACATATGAATCTGTAATCCCTCACACTACATTTTGACAATAAAGAAATTTTTTTTTAAAAAAAAAGCTTAATGGTAAAAGTTTAGTGGTTAAAGGACACTGATCCTGTAAATTTTGTTTTGGTTTTATCTATCTATTGATTTTGTAGTGTTAGGTATTAGACCCAGGTCTTTGAACAAGGTCAGTAGTCACTCTACTACTTTACTGAGCTACTTTTCTAGCTCCTGTATAATTTATTTGGAAATTTGTCCAAAAAAGAGATAGAGTGATAGAGCAATGGGAAAGTTGATAAATGGATACATGTGTATTAAAATTTCAGTTGTGGAATCTATGTGAAGAGTATTTGTGTTCATGTTTACTATATGTCCTTAATCTTTATAATACAATGCTCAAAAATGTTTACATTCTAATTTCACATTAATTAGGCTGAACTTGTAGGATATTTAAATACAATTTAATAATAATCATAAAACCTTTTAACATAATGTTCCACATATAGTAAGTGCAAATGAGTTGTATTATTAAGGATTCTCTAGAGAAATGTCATCAATAGGATGTATATATGAGAGGATCTGTTTAGTGGGTTCACACAATACGCCTCTGCATTATCCACAATGGCTGTCTGCAGACTGAAGTTCCATGAAAGCCAATAGGTATATTGAATAGAAGGGAGAAGGCAAACCTTGTCCATGCCCCTTTCTGAATTCAGAAGAAATGATTTCAGATTTTTTCTCATTTAGGATGATGTTGGCTCAAGGTTTGTCTCAGGCAGTCTTTGTTATGTTGAGGAACATTCTTTCTGCTCTTAATTTCTTAAGAGCTGTCATCATGAAAAGATTTTTAATTCTGTCAAGAGCTTTTTCTTTTTCTTTTTTTTTTTTTTTGGCCAGTCCTGGGCCTTGGACTCAGGGCCTGAGCACTGTCCCTGGCTTCTTCCCGCTCAAGGCTAGCACTCTGCCACTTGAGCCACAGCGCCACTTCTGGCCGTTTTCTGTATATGTGGTGCTGGGGAATCGAACCTAGGGCCTCGTGTATCCGAGGCAGGCACTCTTGCCACTAGGCTATATCCCCAGCCCCAAGAGCTTTTTCTATATTGAGATGGCCATATGATTTTGCCTTTCATTCTGTTTATGTACTGCATTATACTTTTTGCTTTACTCATGATGAATAATCTTTTTGATGTGTTATTGGATTCTGTTTACAAATATTTTATTGAGAATGTTTATGTCCACGTTCATCAAAGAGTTTGGTCTAGAATTCACTTTTATTTTTCTTATATCTCTGTCCAGCATTAAAATGAGTTTAATACTGGCTTTATAGAATGAGCATGATAAGGTTTGTTTTCTATTTCATGAAAATATTTGAGGAGTACTGGTGTTAGTTCTCCAAAGATCTGGTTGAATTTGGAAGTGAATCCTTGGAGTCCTGGGCTTTACTTTATTGATAGACTATTAATAAATGCCTGGGTCTCATTACATGTTATATACTTCTTTTAATAGTCGATATCCTCTTTGTTCAATTGTGGTAAGTCAAGAGTATCTATAAATGCATCTGTTTCTGTTTTACAATTTATGTAAGTGTGAATTATCAAGGCTGAAGACCTGGAGATTATCTTGAGGGTCATTTCTGGAAGTCTACATTCTAACAGGGAGGAATATGGAGGTCAAGAGCACAGGCAGAAAAATAATAAATAACAGACAACTTGCTTAAGAAAAAACTAGACTGAGGGAGTCCCATTTTCTTTAGCTTTTGGTCGATTTTGGGTCCTCAGCTTATTGCATAGCTTCTCCATTCCCAGTTCCCTTATACACATCATTACACTTCTTTCCCTTTCCATTCCTGGACACATCCTTAATCTAACAAACCCAGAAATGTACTGGACCAGCTTACTAGGCGTGTCCCAATCCAATCAAGATTACGTCCAAGACTGACCATCACATGAGTGTTTCCTTTTGTTTTTTTTTTTAATTTTAACCAACTCATGAAATAAATAACAAAATACTGAGAAATATTATAGCAGATGATGCCACAATACAATGTACTGGTAAATGACTGGTTTTTTTTTTCTTCAAAATATGTTGTGTTATGATTGCAGAAGGCCTAGAATTAGAGTGAGTTGTTTTGCCTGACATTGAACTTTTCTTTGGGGAGACTTACGGATTTGCATGCTATTTTGTGAGCAGTGGATCTTGTGTGTTTGTTGATACTATTTAATGATATCAAATATATTGTTAGTGAGCTCCTCAGCAGTTGGAGCTGGTGACCTGGGATGACCTTCCAGGAAACTATACATTTGCAATAATGATCATGTGGTCCTACTATTCCTTAGAACAGATTTCTAACTGCTACCTTTAGTGCAAGATTTTAGCACATAATCTTTAAATAAATGTAGGTACAGTACATCATAGACATGAAAGAATATTAAGAAGAGGTAGTAGAGGCTTTACTAAATGCATGGAAGCAGTTTTCAGGGACCTTCCATTTCATGAGCATAAACATCTCAGATGTAAGAAGAAAACAAAGGGCTTTTGGCCATATATATCAGCTTTATATGCTTTGAGTCAATAGTTGAGAAACAACATCTTGGATACAAAGACAATCTGTCAACTATAATTCCCCTTAAAAGCAGCACAGTACATTTTCCTTGCAAATACTCAGTTATTGAATACAAATACAGTTATTGATTGGGGTATAATGACTTGTATGAGGAGAAATTGTGAATAATCTTTGTAGATATTTGTAATATATTCTACTCACTTAACATATGTTAGGCTGGAGAGACTGTCAACTATTGATTTAAAAATCTTATTCTTTTGCATATCTAGAATTCTGAAGTAATAATAACTACATGGTATTTCAGAAGTGATTAAAAGTATTTGTCAGATAATTAAACTTATGATAATCTCCTGAACATAGAGAAATCATAAAGGATAGTTAGATGATGAATAAATAGATTGACAGACAGACAGACAGACAGATAGATAGGTATTAAATATGATTCTATGTTGTGATTGGATTCGGTCACATTTTCATCAATATTATTAAGCAAAGCAGTGAATCTCTAAGATAATTTTTGAAAAAAGCATTTTTTGGCTAATTAAAATTGGAGCTCTATGAATGGATTACCTTCATTCAGCTTACATCCATACCTGAGAATGTATGGAGTCGCAGAAAGGTGGCAATAGAGGAACACTGTAGTCCCCGGGGAACACCTGCAGGAAGAAACTGTGCTTTGTTCTGTGACGCCCAGCAGATGACCCTGTTACTCCTGCACGGAATTCTCTGTTGACCATGTCTTCCCATTGGTGGTCCTTGGGACCTTTTTTATTCATCACGAAAATGTCACTATGTTAAGTATGGCACAGTTTTGGAAAGGTTGGATTAACCGGACAAAGTGATTCTAAGGAATTGAAAGGGTCAAAAGAAAACCGCTATCAATTTCTCTTTTTTGACACAGGGGTAACTTTAAACACATTGTTCTTCTACTTCGACTTCCTGAAAGCTGTAATTTCAGGTGTATTGCCACCAGGCCTGGTATTTATGTTCTGTGACAAGAACATCTGGCTGAACATGATAAAAACAAACATTTTCCTCTCTTTGACATCCTCAGCCTTCTTTAGACATTTAGAATTAGTCCCACAAATATTGATTCCCTACAGTGATCTGTAACCCAAAGGAATCTCACCAGCCGCACATTCAACAAGGGAATTCTCTCTACTGTAGAAGTTGTTGTTAGAGAGTCCCTAAGCAAAAACACATGCCCCTCAAGTGACTATACTATGTATTAATCCTTGTCAGTGGCTACTCTTTTGATTACTCCTATGCATTAGTAGGAAGGCCATTGAAGCCAAACATTTAGAGGAGTCATCTGTCCTGGACTCACAAAGAACCTAAGGCTAAGAAAAGTGCAGAGTATCAGCAGGAGGAAGGGCAGGAAGAGTGGAGACCTGTGGCATCTCCAGTAATTCCGATTTCTGGAATTCAGGTTGCCACCTACACCAGGAGAAACTTGGAACCACTGTATTTTCTTTCTATGATGTGGACACTAAACAAAGCAAAAAGGATTTTAATTGAAATTGGAGATCTGATCTTGGCAAAGTGGCCTCTTGGAAAGTGCCACAGCTCCAATAGGAACAGGCTTTGTACCAATGCAACTGACTTAATACTGGAACACAAATGCAACTCCTAAGGAACAGTTTAAACATATTACTTTATTATGCCAGTAAAGTAATAGAGCAAATTACTATTTTCTTCACAACAATGAACTAAAAATAATCAAATAGAAAACAGCTGTTTTGTAGCAGCTAAATTTGAGAAAAAGAAGACAAAAAGCCCTTACTTTTCTCAAAAAACCTCAGTGTATTCAATATATACATGTCACTTGTTTATAGAAAGTAGTCATTTTTTCCTAAAATATAATGCTTTCTAACCTTCCACAAAGTATGCAAAATTCATTTGCCCAAAGACTATACCCCATGCCACAGAAGGAAAACAGGACCGAAGTAAGTATCCAGAGATAAAGTATAGTCAAACTATATAGGACATAGCTTAATTTTATACTGAATGGCCCCAGTAAAGGCTTCAAGTGGAAAGGTTAGTGCATACATGTTGCTTTCAGATTTTTCTCACATAAGGGTTTGATCTCCCTTTTCACATCTGATACAATATTCTAAAATGTACTCCGCCAGTGACATCATATCACCCATCAAGCTCTGTAAAACACCAAGACATCTGGGCATCAAACAAATAAAGAGCATTTTGTCAAACTTCCAAGGGTAATAGTGATGCATTATATAATAAACTTTCAAAAAATCAAATGGATTGAATTGGTCAATTGATCATAAGTGATGTGTCAAAGATAAAATATCTTGTAGAAAGGACTATTTTGAGTTAGACTAACTATAAGATCTTAATATGGCAGCTACTATATTCAAAGAATCTGAGATCTATTTCTTGGAGCTGTGGACTAGAATAGAATTGCAAACAAATGAATAAATAATAATGTTTTTGTTTCCATTGCACTGAACCAAACAGAGCAAGTAGGTTCTTCATCAACAAATATTATTTCCCAAGGAAATGATGTTGCAAGATCTCAGTTAGACAGGATGCCATTGGCCAATGCCCAGATGTCTTTCATCAGAAAGTTGGCTATGTAGTGCCAGAGAAATCTGCTTTTAAAAGAAGTCAGAGAGTTTTCATTTCCTAAGTATTGTCTCAGTCGAACTCCTGTGTTACTCTGGAGAGACATGGGTTTGACAATCAGAAAATTCAAAGGTATTAATCAATGAACCATCTTTTCCTGCATGCAGTTTCTCACCAGTCATCTTGTGAAAGGACATAACATAATAAGGAGAATAGATTTCCCCAGTTTTAGGGAGCAGAGCTAAAAATGGAATCAGATGTCCACCTGATAGAATTTCATGAATGTTTTCTGTTCCCCCTTTCCTTTCAGAGCTTGTGGTGGTATTAGGGACCATCATACAGAAGAACAACCATGTTTGGAAATTTCAAAAATAAAAAAAGGAAATTGGAGAGTGATAGAACTGAGAAAGATTTACCAGTAGAGGTAAATAGCATCCATAGTGGAATGTGATGGGGAATTAGCTTATGACTTATAAGACTGAGAATCTGAAATTCTACTATCAGTAGCCATACGTCCAAGAAAGTATGATCACATTCCAGCCCACATCCCAGAACTTGAGAACCAGGGGAACCAACAGCGTGTCTCAGTCACATGGGGATGTCTGACAATAGAATGGGAAGGGACAGGCAATGATGAAACATGTCAGGTCCATGCTGACCCCAAAACAAAACAGCAAAGAGTAAATTCAGCCTTTCTCCACCTTTATATTCTGTGCCAGCCCCTTAATAGAACTGGTAAATTCCAATCACACTGATAGGGTGGTGATCTTCCTTAACCAGCCAATTTGAATGTTAATATCTTCTGGGAACATCCTCAAGGACACACTGAGAAACAGCTTTTGTTCAGCTCTCTAGGAATTCCATGAACCAGCCAGACTGACAAAACTAACCATCATACGTGTACAATAGCCTGTGGCTTAAGAATCCAAGCCTGCATGCACAGAATTAGAATTGGAAGCTGTTATTGCCTTTTCACTCACTGGAGTTGTTATTCTATTGTTCATTTGTTAGATTGCATTTTTGGTGGTACTAGGGTTTCAGAGATTGAACTCAAGGCATTTCTGCTTGCTGGATTCATTCTCTATCATTAAACCATGCTTTCATTCCTGTTTTTCACTAGTTATTGTCAGGATAACGTTTTTTTTCTTCTCTGGTCCTAGTACTTGAACTCGGGGACTGGGTGCGCTCCTTGACCCTCTTTGTGGTCAAGGCTAGCGCTCTACCACTTGAGCCACAGCACCACTTCCATCTTTTTCTGAGAAGTTTATTGGAGGTAAGAGTTTCATAGACTTTCTTGCCTGGTCTGGCTTTGAACTACAATCCCCAGATCTCAGTTCGCTATGATTATAGGCATGAGGCACTAGCAACTAGCTGCCCTCTTTTGGAGATGGAGTCTCAAGGATTCTTCTGCTTGGACTGGTCTGAAACTCCAATCATCCAAATCTCAGCCTTCTATGTAGCTTGGAATGACAGGTGGACATCATTGTGTCTGGAAGAAACTCATGAACTTTTCTGCCCTGGCTACCATTCTTAACTTACAAGGTAGCTAGAATCACAGGTGCAAGCCACTGATGCTCAGTTCTATTGTTCTCTCTTTTAACTCATTCTATTACATTTGGTGATTATACAGTTATTTAAGACTTACTGGTAAACAAAAGAAAGATAAAGATGATGCTATAGGCTTGGTACTGCCATGTCTCTGTTACTTACTTTGGGGTAGTATTTCCAGGATATAAAGATTTGGTTGGTGTATGATGTGTGTTGAAATGTAAAAATAGAGGGTGAGAAGACTGACTTGCTTGCATAATTTGTCATATACCTTCTAAGCAGTTCTTGCCATAATCATTGACTCATATTAATGCTTTGATTCTCCTGTTAGCAAAAGACAATCGGCAAAGCACAGACCCAACTAACTTCGTGAGAATATCTGGAGGACCTTGAAGAAAATGGTTTTAGATACATTGAGGAGCTTTTGAAATGTTTTGACAAATGATCATACCATGTTTATCAAATGAGAAAGTAAAAGCAACAAATTTTCAAGTATATGCTTCAGACATTTTAATTAGAACAGGGGAGACCATGTAGAAATGACTTATGTATCTATTATCTCAAGTTGCTTTTATTTGAAGAAACCATTTCATGATACCAAAGCTGTTATCAAAAATTAAAGCCTGCAATAGCTTTGAAAAAAGCCAAGACAAAACATTTGACTTATATTGAAATACCTGATAATAAACAATTACTCTATAGCTATGAGTAATAACTTCAGTGGCAGACATTCTTTTCATGATTTTATGGACTTTTCTATTTCTTCATAGGCCAATAACTTGGAAAACAAAGCAATAGTAACCTAGAATGCTTATTTCATGGCACCTCCAAATTTATTATTTGAAAATATATTAATCTTTTCTAGTTTAATGGATTACAGGATTGTGTCATAATAAAATCTCAAAAGTGATATAAAGGGTCAAAGGTGAGTGTCCTGAAACCCACATAAACTGAATGATCAGGTTGTGCAGTGCCACAAAAGCCCTTTAATCTTTTCATTTATGATTTTTCAATTATACATTACCTACATGTGTAGTCAAGCTGTCTTAAATAAGTATTTTTACTCTTTGGAGGCAAGGAACACCATGTACTCAGTCAATACTTTGAATGAGGTTTAAAAAAAGTGCTTACTATATTTGCCACTAGTTTCTTCTTATATAAATAGAATTTCTAAATCATAGCATTTTACGCTAGAACAGCACTTTCAAAAGTTCAAGTTCTCTTGATCTATAAAAGTAATTTATGATTGCACAGTAGGCAAAACAAAGGTTACTAATCCATGGCCCAAATTATTAACTAGAAAAGACGAAGGTGGGCATAATTATTTTTACATTTCTGACAGATGAAATTTTTCACAGGCTAATGAAGATCTGAAGGATGTGGAAGGCTAGAAGTATATTGTCATCCTTATAGAAGGGGTTGAGAGAGTTGTTTGCTGGAATGCAGGATTGAGCTTTGATTCTTCGCATATTGGGCCTCTGTGCAGAAAATCCAAGATACAATCTACACACAGAAAACTATCTTTCTTCTTTTTTTTCCCTTTAAAATGATTTCCAGTCATACAGTTGAAACTTGAACACTTGTTACAAACAAATAGTAAAATTTCCAAGGTCATGACCTTATAAGATGATGCTGTGTAAAAGGAACTCCAAGATAAGGAAACAGGAGCGTTTTCTTCATTGTTATTGTTTTTAATATACTATATGAAGTTATTTTTTTCTCTTTCATTTTTCCCCTATGGTTTATCCCTTGTTGTCACTGTGTTTTATTTTTGTACCCTGGGTGTTGTGTTACTTTTCTTTGAATTATGGAAGGGAAGGGGAACAATAGAATGGCGAGACAAAGGACAAAGGCTAACCAAGGCAACAGCAATACTCCGATACTCACAAGACAGTATGTCAGAAATGAACTGTACAATTTAGTGGAGAAGGAAAGTGGGAGAAAAATGAGAGCTGGGGTAATGAGTTTGACAAGAAATGTACTCATTGTGTATGTAACTGTAACCCCTCTGTATACCTCCTTGACAATACTATCAAATTTTTAAAAGAAAACCAAAACCTTCCAAGGTCAGCTTTGAGAGCTCTATGGGCTTGCAGGTCGCTACTTATCTGTGTCCTTTCATTTAAGCACCTAAAAAAGAAATAAGGTAGATTTGTAATCTAAAATTTTTATTTTAAATACAGTCTTGGATTAATTAATGAACATGTGATTAAAAAGTAATAAAAATTTGAGCAAGTTGGAGTATATATGGGAATGCTTTAATATATTAAAGCATTGTAAGACAAAAATAGTGGGCAACGTCATTTTCAATTAAAATGATTCTATTGTTGTGTAGGAATATATAACAACTGGCATGCACATTCCCGTCATTTAGAATGGACAGTGATATTTGAGGTATCATTATATTTTTCTGGTTTGAGTTTTAGATTCAAGAAATGGGAAAGGATTTTACCCAAATGATCACCAAGAAATATTAGCTAGTACTACATCCCTCTTAGAAAGAGGTTATCCACATTTGGCGCACTTACTAAATTGTATATTTGTACAGTAATGGCATCATTCAATTTTACAGCATTTTACAGTTTACAGAATTGCTCCAGTTATGTTGCCTCACTCAATTAACAAAACAAAGCTCTGTGATCAATGAACTAGAGAATATTACCTGTGTGTGAAGCCTTTAGGGCCAGAGATATGTCAAAATTTTCTCATGTTAAATGAATCATAAAGAAACAGTTCTGGCCCAGAATCCCGACTAGCTATAAGTCCTGCTGGACATGTAAATACCAAAATTGAGAGACACAAGGTTAAAAAATACAAACAACTACAAAAGCAATACTAGCAAAACTGTTTGGTGTAAGTGAACTGAACACCTCATGGGGGGGAAAGGAAAGGGGGAGGAGGGAGGGGGGTATGAGGGACTAGGTAACAGTACAAGAAATGTATCCAATGCCTAACGTAGGAAATTGTAACCTCTCTGTACATCAGTATGATAATAAAAATTTGAAAAAAAAAGACCATGAGAGAAAAGATAGAGAACAATTTTAGTGTTTTTCAAGACTGTAGAATGAGTTCAACTTAAAACAGCTTGTACATATTTTATCAGGAGTCAAAGAGAGGCATTTGAAAATTTCCATGAATGAAAGATGACTATTTCAGGTGGAAATGATAACTACCTGGATTTGATCACTGAACATCATATATATATTTATGATGTGCTTTATAACTGGACCAATAGTTTGTCAGTTTTAATTTTTTCAGAGAAAGAAAAGAAGAACATGGGGTTTTACTTACAAGTAACTAACAATTGAGTTGATAAACAAAGGAAATACAATTTAAAAGACATTAGAAAATTACTATGATCACATAAAAACATTTAAGAACTTCCTAAAGAAATTAAAATTGACATAATGGATTTCTATTAGCTCCAGATGACCAATCATGAAATTTCCAATATTGGTGTCAATTTTGAATAGAAGTTTTATTCTTTATCAATAGTTTTACAATTTTCCAGCTAAGTTAATGCATAGTAATTTCCTTTCAGTCTTCCAAAAATTGAATCTGTGTAGGTCCCCTTCAGATCTGAGCAGCCCCTCAGACTATAGAAAGGAAGCCCATATTGCTAACAGTAATATCTGGTCAAGCTTCACTTAAAAAGTATGTTCTATATGGTCAAGCTGCACTGAAAAAGTATGTTTCCTATGCTTGTATCTTCACGAGCATAGCATGAAGCTAGAAATTTTTAGTGTAAGCAAATGCAATAACTAAACGCTGATTTGGGACTAGGGGAAATACATTATATTTTCTGAATTTATTTTCTTTCGTTGATACCATCTCAAAAATCAAAACAAGAAATCAATTCAATGTAATTCCTTTCTATTTAAAAATTTTATGGAGTGGGGGAAAATAAATATAATAAATAAAAATGTTAGGTGAGGCAAAGTGAAACAATGAGACTCATTTCAATTTACTCTCTTTTAAAAATAAAACTGTCTATATTTCATTTAAAAATGAAGATGAGGGCTGGGGATATGGCCTAGTGGCAAGAGTGCTTGCCTCGTATACATGAAGCCCTGGGTTCGATTCCCCAGCACCACATATATAGAAAATGGCCAGAAGGGGCACTGTGGCTCAAGTGGTAGAGTGCTAGCCTTGAGCAAAAAGGAAGCCAGGAACAGTGCTCAGGCCCTGAGTCCAAGGCCCAGGACTGGCCAAAAAAAAAAAAAAAATGAAGATGAACTAGATTTTTCTTTGGTGTTCCTATGCAAATCTGATTCTAGTTTTACTCAGAATCTATTTTTCATTGGGAAAATAGCAGGATATGAGTTTTTATTTACACCAGCAATGGCACATCATGTACATAGTAGAGAAAAGTCATAGATGTACAACAGAAAACTTTACAATTATACATAATGAACACACTGTGTTGGGACTTGAATAAATATGATAGAATCAGACAAAATAAATTTAAAATTCTATGGTGCCCCAAGCTGCAGTATAAGGAATACATTCATCACCAAAAGGCAAGGCAAGTCTGCCTAAAACCATCCGAGATGTCTCTGTCTTCTGATCTTTTCTCTAACTCACAGCAATCAAGTAGACTGTTGGCACCTCTAAATGTTAGGTAAGGGCATTACTTTCCACTTTCCTAATCACTTTAATTGAACATGTAGTGTGTATAACAGACTGTAATTCTGTCCAGAGGTTGCTTGTCAAATCATGTTTTTATTGTAATTACTTGATCTGTTCAGCTTTAATCATATTTACTTTTGAAGGTCAGCTGTCCTGCTCAGACATGGTTAGTTGAAGAGGAAAAATATATGTAACACCCAGAGGCAGAAATCCTACCAGACAGGAAAAAAGAAGGGAGTAATGTCTTCCCAACTGTACAAAAAAAAAAAAAGGCAAAATTGTCACCTACAAATTACTATGAACTGACAGCCTGTCTTATTTTCTTTAACTGTTCAATTTTATCATTATTTGGTACAAACTTGTAACATTTTGAGGACAAGGCTTATTGTTCCTTGAAGGTTTATTTATTTTCATTCTTTTTAGATGTGAATAATAGTGCATCTATCGAACATGTTAATTAGGAGAGAAAGCTGATAAATGAATACTATCTTGTTCCCTGGTTTCCATTAAAAAATTATATTAAGTGAATTTCCTAATCCCCTAAGTCCCATTCCTGGCTCTGGGTTCAATGGTGATTGAAAAAAAGAATTTTCACACTATGACTACTTCATGTCATGAAACTTTAGGATTGGTACTATATGCAATTAACTTTCCTTACAAATGATTGTTTATTGTTCTGCCATGTTTGTATAAAACAAATAATATAAACTATTGCTGTGTCAAATCCTATAGGCTGTTCAGTGTTGTAATGTAAAGTAACTTCCCTACCACTTAATCTGAGCCAGAATTATAAAATGGCTGTAGATGACAATTCAGTGGCAAAGCCAATATTTAAAATGTTTAACAAGTACTTGAATCACATATATCATTGAATTTTCTTAGCCTTTCTAAAGACTTCCTTTTTCTCTCAACATGATTCAGATTTTGTGTTAATTATTTTAAGGTTACATTTTCAGGTGCATAGAAGTTTGTAATGTTTCTGTTTGTTTGGAACTTTAGATCTTCCTTTATCCCCTATGCTAGTTTACCTTTGATGAACATTCTTCTGTTATAAATGCTTCTATTTCTATAACTTCAATTACATTGTGTATTTCTGTTCTAGATATATCTCTTTCAAGAGCATAAATAATTTAGTGTTTTAAGTACATTAAAAAATACAAGCTAGTATGTACCTCTTTGAGCAGGACTATTTAACTCTCTTATTTATTGTTATTATAGCATAGTTGAATTCAAATTTGCTGTCTAGTTTTCTGTCTCATAATTTTTTAAAATAATTACTTATTTATGGTCAAAGTGATGTACAGAGTGGTTACAGATTCATACATAAGGCAGTGGGTACAGTTCTTGTAAAAATTGTTACCTCCTCCCTCATTTCCCCCTTTCCCCTCCTCCTTTCCCTCTCCCCCCATGAGTTGTTCAGTTCGTTTACACCAAATGGTTTTGTAAATAATGCTTTTGGAGTCATTTGCCTTTTTATCCTTTGTCTCTCGATTTTGATATTCCCTTTCTATTCCCTAGTTCTAAAACCAGTATATACAGTATCCAGGGTACTCAGATGAGATACAGTGATAGCATGGGGACAACCACGGGAAGGGGATACAAGAAGATCATCAACAAAAAAAGCTACGGTTTCACATGGCATGTTGAAAGTAATTACAAGAATGATATAACACTCATTTCCATAACATGGAGTTCATTTCACTTAGCATCATCTTGTGTGTTCATAGGGGCATATCTTTTATTTAATCTTCTCCTTCTGTCCTGGAAATGATTTTTAAAAAATGAGGAAGCTACAGATCACATCTTTATTGATTTAAGGTTAGTATTAAATGTCTTGACATACAGTTGTAGCTAGAAAATTTTAGACAAAGCAAACTTAAATGACTTTATATTTCTACACTTTTACTGTTTAATGTGTGGGACTTATTCTATTTAAATTCCACTTAGCACAGCCCCAGTTCATGTCTGCCATTATTCTTGTTATTAGTCAAAATTTTAGTGTTTTAAATTTAATGTTTACTTTAAAACATTAATGGTTTCTTCAAGTTATTAAGATGTAATTTTCTGAGCCACTTTTGCTAGAAGACCATGCCTATTATTTAATTTACAATAATGAACATTTTATGGAAATCTTCCATTGATAAAATTCTTTAGTTTTATAATATCTGAAAATGTCTTTACTTTGCACTCCTTCTTGCAGAAAATGTTAAGTCTATAGTTCTTGACTTCCAGTCATTTCTTAGCAAGCTAAGATTCATTTCATCTTATTCTGGCATCTGAATTTTCTGGTGAGGTACTTTTTTCTCATATCCCTACATGCTAACATAAAGGTTAGGATCGCAAACTCTGTATTTTAACCAATACGTTCATGTCTGCCATTATTCTTGTTTGTGTGATGCAAAGTGTGCCCAGGACTTTATTTTGTCCTCAATGAAAATTCTTTAAATACACACTTTCTTCTTGGCAAAATCCAACTATTAATCAGTATCCTGCACAGAACTTATCTCAACTAAAATTCCTAAAACTAACTTTCTATTAATTTAATATTCAGTTTCTATTCAAATTAAATGGCCTGGTCATTGACTTTCAAATTACCATAAAATTTTTGTTTTTCTTTTGTGCCAATCCAGTGTCTTGAACTCAAGGGACTGGGCATTGTCCATGAACTACTTTTGCTCAAGACTAGCCCTCTATCACTTGAACCAAAATGCCACTTCACTTTTTAAATGATTGATTAAAGATAAGAGTCTCACAACTGGATACTAGTGACTCAGGCATGTAATCCTATCTACTCAGGAGGATGAGATCTGAAAATCATGGTTCTAAGCAAGCAGGAAGCAAGGGCTAGAAAACTTCGGGGCAGAAAAATGGCCTGAGACTCTTAACCCAATTAACTCAAAAACTGTAGGTAGTACTAGAACTCAATGTGGTAGAGCACTAGCCTTGAGCAAAAGGGCTCACAACGATGAGGCCTTGATTTAAGTGCTGAAAAATAAACATACACACACACACACACACACACACACACACACACACACACAGCCTCACAACCTCTTAAGAAGCTGGGATTACAGATAAGAGCTACAGGCATCCAGCCCACAATTTTTAAAGTTCTATCTTCTTGGAAATATTTCATTTTTACCTATTAGAACCTTCCCTATTTCTATACCATCTGAAGCTCTCTTCACCTCTGCATGAAGAAAATTCAGCAGTATTAATTTCCACCGAATTTGAATTCCTTTGTGACACACATTATAATATGAATATCATGTGTAATACTGAATTTCATCAACTGGAGAGCCATCTAGCTTGCTTGCATTTGGACCTTGGAATTCCAACTTAGGCAATGTGGTAAATCTTGAATATGGAATAAAGGAAAGTATCTTCTTTCTGAAGGATCATGATGGTTAATCATTGATTATGGGAAAACAGACTCTTACCATAGTGATTAGCACTATGTAGCACTAGTGGCTACTTTCTATGGACCATTTCAACTATATTCTAAATCATTACCTGCCACATTTTAGTCTGAGTACCTCTGTGCCTCTAGGACTATTTCTAAGCAGAGGGAAGCTTACAGGCTCTCATATCTGGTTTTGTTGCAATGGATGGGGATTGAAAGATTTCCCTCTTGCAATTCTGGTTGCTTTTTCTTTGCTCTTCTCAAAGAAGTTACCATTCCACTGGAGGGATGAGAGAGCAAAGGAAATGGATACCAGACATTATTGCTGTATGGGCTGGCAATTATATCAGATTCTGTATTATATGTGCCTAGTATATTTGACTCTCTCACAGGTGTACGTATAATCATAACATTTACTGCTACCACATTTATTTTTAAGACTACATGTGCTGGGGTTTTGTTTTACTTTCCAGTGACCTAAAAACTCTAAATCCCAAGTTCACTCTACCATCTCAGTGCCTCACTGATACTGTACAAAATTAAATATTGGCTGAGGCCAATGCTCACTGTTATGCTTTTATCCCAATTGAGAGGTGTTAGCTCATTCTCAAATAAACTTATTTAAAATTCCTCCATGAATAAAAAAATGATTATAAAACTGATGATCAGCAAATGAAATCTTAAACTGAAAACTAAAAAAAAAAAATCTATAATATGTTGGGCAGGAACTAATAAGATTTCAGTGACAGATGGGTGACCGTGTTACAGATTTTAAAACCTTTTCATTATGTTTATGTGGTTGATGCCCTTCACACTACCTAAAGCTAATCTATGTAATCACAGCATTTATCTCTGGTATGGGATAACAGTGGTCTATAAGACAGGTGCCAACACCAGGTGACCAGGCTTAAATGGGTGTTTAGTATTGACAGCAAGTACTATTTCAATTCTTAGCCCATGATCCAGCAGAGAATAAACTGAACAGGTCACTAGAGTCATTGGTGAACTACTTCTAATCAGGAGGTGTTGTTGAGTCAAGCCTTTGGTTCATTTTGTTCATTTTCTTTATAGCAATATAAAACAAAAGGAGCCAAAAGGATGTGAGCACTTACATTTATGGTTCACAGAATCAAAGATAGATGCAAAGAACAAATGCTTAGAACTTTATGCCTGTATCATGCTCTTATATTTTCTGTTGTTGTTTAGTAGTGTAAATAATTGACCTCATTTGGTGTTTTAATTTAATCAGTAGTATCTTAAGGAAATCCCATGTATCTTAAGGAAATCCCATGTACAGCAGTTTATGAGATGGAAAGCATTTGATGTTTTGTATCACTATAACTGTCTACATCAGTCAAAACACATTCAAGATACCAGAAACCATTCTATCTTAAAGGCAGAAAAAAATCCAGCCAACTGCTCACACATGGAATCATAACTACTCAGTAGGCTGAGATCTGGGAATCAAGATTTAAAGCTATCCTAGGCAGGAAAGTCTGTGGCACTCTCAATTCCAATAAACCACCCAAAAATTCTGGAAATGGGATGTGGCTCAAGTGGTAGAGTACTAGCCGTGAGCAGAGAAAAGCTGAGAATCAGTGCCTAAGACCTGAGTTCAAGCCTAAGGACAGGCACATAACATACACACACACACACACAAAAAAAAAGAAACACAGAGAAAAATTCAATGTTTGGGTTTACAAAGTCAATTAAACAGCTGAGGATCCAAAGAGAGGTTAGCAAGCCAATACAAAGGCTAGTAGTAATCAGAAACTTTTGTTCTTGGCCATGGAGAGACCAAGGAGGTTGCAATCTTGAGAGAACCCAGAAGTCAGAGCTCCCTAAGCGCATATATGGCTGTCATAGAGGCTATCAACATCAACTAGGTCCATGGGCTGGAGATGCTGATTGTAAGAGTCTCATCTTCCACTGAATGTGTTACACAATCAAAACAATGAAAAGGAAAGAAGAGCAAAGTCATCAGATTTCTAACCTCTTCCTCCCTGATTGTCTTCCACAGTTACCTCCTATGACCTAAATGGCCTATATGGCACAGAGACCAGAGAAAGAGGAAGACAGAGCAGGTACAGAGATGAAACAACGCTGGCTCTTCTCATCATATCATGATGATGTAGGAAAAAATTTATCTATGTATGAACTTCAGTTTGGTTATGCTAATATATGTGCTATTTCCCAAATTCTGTTGAATGATGTGTCTCTTTTCTCCCTGGACACTTGACAGATCACAACTTATCTTTTAAGTTTTGCTACCCTGAGGCCTTTGCTGAAAACTCCTACCAGTTCCTCCTAGATATTTAGGTACCTTGTCCTATTTGCCACTGTTGTCTACCACCATACCACCATACCACAATACAGTTAGCACTTTACCACAAAATTGGAAGGTCAAGAAGTCTACAGGTTTTGTTTAATTGTTTGCTTGTTTGTTTCCAAGTCTGTAATATCTATTAGAGTGCTGGCTTATAATTCTGTGTTAGAAAAACTGATTGAGAGAAGGTTTGCATAGATGATGGTAGATGGGGATCAAATCTATGTAAATAGTTACTGGTGTCTTGCCTTGGCAGTTTAATGAATTCATCACCACTGAAAACCTTTAATCCCTGACTTTAAAGTGAATTTTAATTTTCTTTATGAATAAATTATAAGGCTGGTAGAAACATTTCATTCCTTTGTATGTTCTTAAACTCCTACTTGACCAACAGAGATTATTTTAGGAGCTAAGAGACTTTAAAGAATAAATAGTATAGCTCCATCTTTCAACTAATTGTAAACTAACTTACTTTTTACTTAAAGCAGCATTGCTATGTAATAAAATAATCTGTATCTTAGTCAATATATTTAAATGCATGACACAGTGTCATTATTTTTTCATAAAACTATTATCCAGTAAGTAGTTCACAAATTGGTTTAAAAATGTATGCATATGAACTTTATTTGCAGACATGAAATAGATGTGTGTGTGAGAGAGAGAGAAGAGAGAGACACAGAGAGAGAGACAGAGAGAGAAGAGAGAAAGTCAGGTCACGTACCTGTGACTCACGCATATACTCCTCGCTATTCAGAAGGTTGAGATTTGAGGCAATTCAAAATCAATCCTGATAGAAAAGTCTATGAAACTAACCACCCCAAAGCCAGAAGTGGTAGAACCCCAGCCTTGAGTGGAAAAGCAAATGGAGGTTGTCCCAAGGCCTGTGTTTGAGACCCAGTACTGTAACATTAAAAAGAAGCATCAATTGAGTTACTTCTTGCTAGATTATATTGATAAGGAAGAATTGTTAGTAGTATTTTATATTATACTGTTTTTCTTTAGTTAACAATGTTGGGGATCACAAATTAATTTACTAATGAGTAAAATATTCCATTTTGTTGTTGTATTGTTGAGGACTGAACTCAAGGCCTTACAAATACCATGTGAGCACTCTACCACTAAGCTACATCTCCAGCCCTTGGTAGTTTGTTTTAAAGTTTAAGGCTAGAGTGATTAATAAGGCTATGAGTATGAAGTTCTTGCCTAAATTATTGAGATTGGACTGGCTTTATGTTTGTATCTTGGAAAGATGCAAAAAATAATCAAAGCATGATTACTATATATGTGCAGACAAGTTCTCATGGACAGAACTTCCAGGAAGACAGCAGAGGAGCTGCAGTGCACTAGCTCAGCTCCCTCCAACATTGCAGTTTTCTCACCCCATAGAAACTTTTAGTACTAGAAAGACAACCAGAGTAAGTTGTAACAGTACAGGGATTCTGGCCAGGAAGGAAAAATCCACTTTGCTCATCTGAAAACACATATTCGAGCTCTGGGCAGTGTCCCACCGCCACGCCAGTGCCGGCGCCAGCACAGCACCCAGCACAGCAACCCGCACTCCACGCAGGTTAAGCACACAGCGGAGACCAGGCGGCAGCTGAGCACAGACGACCTGAAATCACAGAGAAAGCATGAGTACTCCATGAAAGATATTCTCACTCGTGCCCACAGAGCAGCTTCTGCAAGGCAGCCCTTCCTCCACCGCCAGAGCAAAGCGCCATCTTTGCCACTGGCATATGGTCAGACCAGACTGGAACTAAAGCGGGCCTGGGAAAAGTGGTAGCCATCTTTGAAAAGGGCAGGAGTGACCAAACAGTGCGAGCCAGCTCCGCCCAGGAGAACGCCCCCTGCCCAGGCTTAGCCAGAGGTGCCCCGCCCTGCCCATTGGAACTTCAAAATTTAACGCGAAAACAGTCAGCAGTTCCCGGCAGCATGGAAAGACCAGACGGAGGAACGAATAGATCCTGAGACAGTTAAACGGTCCCGTCACAGAGGAAGCCCAATTCCCAGCCCGAAAAGGAGCTGCTTTCCATAGCCACCTCTGCCAAGAAGGCCAGCCCGCCCAGGAGGCAGAAGCCTCACCCAGGCAAGCAACTCTCAGCTGGGTAAAACAGGCCAGAGGTGCCCCGCCCTGCTCAGTCCACAGCCTATTCAAAGCCAGGCTTTAGAGGCCGCATCCCTGCAGCAGACAGAGGAGCAAACTGAAATCAAGCCAAACCCAGACAATCAGGAATATAGACTGCAGACCATCAGAAGGAAACCAGAGACTGGGAAAAGACCACCCAAACAAGGAAGACTCCATTTTTTTTCTTTTTCTTTTCAACATTTTTTAAACTTTAAAAAAAAATTTTTTTTTTTCAATTCGGAAACGTCATCATTTTTTTTTCCATGTTTTCTATTTTTACCTGTTTGTTTTATCAAGTTTTTTTTTTTCTTTTCTGTTTGTTTGGGTTGTTCCTTTTCTGATTTTTTCCCTTTTTATTTTATTTTCTTTTTTAAATAATTTTTCTCTGTTGTGTGCATCTGTCTCCCACTATTTTTACTTTATTTCTCTCTTTGCGTTCTCTTTCTTTAAAAATTACTTTCCTATGGAGAACACCTCCACTCTTTTCTGCTAACTCTCCATTATCTATCATTTCAACCTTGTTCTCTCTATTGATTCTACTCTTCTCCACATTTCCACGTCACTGAAACTAAAACAAAATCACCAACTCCCCTCCCCAATACATTTTACTCTATTATCTTTACTACCTACAACTTACCCTCCTGACTTACTGCCTGGACCTCCAGTCTCCATTGACTGCTGGTTATTGGATAGAGGGTATCCCAGCTTAATCCAAGTGAATCAAAGGGGTTCATAGAGAAAGCCAGTCCTAAAAGAACTTAATATAAAAACAAGAATTGCTTATAGGGTTGTAACAGTAAATAAGTAACTACTGAATACAGGGCCCAGGATCAGTTGTTATATTGAAATTGTATTCTTTAGGAACACCAAATCTAATTTTATAGACAGGTATACAGGGTATCTGTACATAATTGTGAACTTGTAAGATTTACACAACAGTGCTTGGTAAGGGCTGCGTTGGGTCTTAAACGGTGCTCATAGGTGCTGGTAGACTGGCATCCCCAATTCAAATGGGCAGAAGAAACACAAGAAAGATGGCAAATAATGAAGTCTTATCCCCCACTCAAAACAAGCAGGAAGCAGAGCAGTCAATCAAAGACATAGAAGAGAACTCCCAAAAAGCTCTACAAAGTCTACTGATAAACATGATAAATGAAAAGTTTGAATCTCCTCAGTCAATTATTCTAGAGCGTGAGGAGGCAAAGCAAAAATTAATGGAGAATTTCATGGCATCCACAAATAGAAAGATAAATGAACTTCAAGAGTCAAATGAAAAGATAGCTACCCAGCTTAAAGATTTGAGAGACAACAATCAAAACCAAAGTAATGAAGTTAATGAAGTAAAGAAGTCCATACAAGACTTAAGAAATGACATGGAAATTATCAGGAAAGACCAGTCAGAAGCAAAAGAGATTCGAAATCAAGTAGCTAGCCTACAGTCCCGACTAACTGAAGCAGAGGATCAAATCTCAGGAGCTGAAGATTCCTTAGATTCTATGGAGAAAGATAAAAAATCAATACAAATCCAGTCCAATCAACAAAACAGATCACTACAGGAGATTCAAGACACAATCAGGAAGCCCAATTTAAGGATCATAGGTATTGAGGAAAACTTGGAGAAAGAGGTTAATGGGATAGGCAACCTATTTAATAGAATATTAGCTGAGAACTTCCCAAATATCCAGAAGGAAAGGCCTATACAGATACAAGAAGCATTTAGAACCCCAAACTGACCAGACCAGAATAGGACATCCCACAGACACATTGTGATGAAAACAGGTTCAGGAGAGTGCAAGGAAAAAATACTCAAAGCTGTTAGGGCAAAGTAAACAATCACATATAAAGGAAAAGCAATCAGAATTACCCCAGAGTTCTCAGCAGAGACCTTGAAAGCAAGGAGAGCCTGGAATGAAGTATACCAAACACTAAATAAAAATAACTACCAACCAAGAATTCTGTACCCAGCCAAACTCTCATTCATAGCTGAAGGTCAAATAAAAGTCTTCCACAGAAAGGAAAAACTGAAACAATATATCTCCACCAAACCAGCTTTACAGAAAGTCTTCAAAGATGTACTATACAGGGATAATAATCAAGATCCCAATACAGACAGGGAAACGAACCCTAATTAGTAAACATCAGATCAAGAAATGGGAAGACACAGCTTTAAACAAGATAGTGATAATGAAAGGAACAAGCGATCATCTCTTAATCCTAACTCTCAACATTAATGGACTTAATTTTCCAATCAAACGACATAGGCTCATAAGTTGGATCAAAAATCAAGATCCATCTTTCTGCTGCCTCCAAGAGACACATCTATCCAGCAAAAGTAAGCATCTTCTAAAAGTGAAAGGCTGGAATCAAATCTATCAAGCAAATGGCCCCCATAAGCAGGCTGGAGTTGCAATCCTAGTATCAGACAAAATTGACTTCAAATTAAAAAAGGTAAGAAGAGACAAAGAAGGTTACTACATACTAGTAAAGGGATCTCTCTTACAGGAAGATATAACCATTATAAATATATACACACCAAATGCAGGAGCACCCAACTTCATCAAACAAACACTACTGACTCTAAAATCACTCATAGACCCAAACACATTGATAGTTGGGGACTTTAACACTCCACTATCACCTCTGGATAGATCAACATGCCAAAAACTGAACAAAGAAACCACAGAACTAAACAATTGCATAGACCAACTACACTTAATCGCCATCTACAGAATATTCCACCCAGCAAGGACAGAATAAACATTCTTTTTGTCAGCACATGGAATGTTCTCCAAATAGATCACATCTTAGGGCACAAAGAAAATCTGTACAAATTCAGAAGTATCAAAACGATTCCCTGCATTCTCTCAGACCACAATGGAATAAAATTAGAGCTCAACTCAAACAGCCACCACAGAAATTGCTACAATTCATGGAGACTAAACAACACACTGCTGAACCATCAGAGGGTCATTGAAGAAATTAAAACGGAAATACAAATGTTTATGGAATTTAACCAAGTTGAGGACAAAAAGTACCAGCTCCTTTGGGACACAGCAAAGGCAGTACTCAGAGGAAAATTTATATCTCTGAGTGCATACATCAACAAACTGGAGAAACAGCAACTCAATAATTTGAGGAAGCACCTTAACTTTCTTGAGAGCAAACAGCAAGCCAAATCCCAAGTAAATAGACAGAAGCAAATAATTAAAATCAAATCAGAATTAAATCAATTAGAGACGAAAAAAACATCGAAAGAATCAACAAAACAAAGAGTTGGTTCTTTGAAAAAATCAACAAGATAGACAGACCCCTGGCAAACCTGACCAAAAAACAAAGGCAGCACACTCAAATAAACAAGATAAGAGATAAAACAGGTAACATCACCACAGAAATAACCGAAATTCAGAAAATAATAAGGGACTATTTTGCAAAATTTTATGCCAACAAATTCGAGAACTTGGAAGAAATGGATGATTTCCTACAAAAAATTCATATCCCCAAACTGAACCATGAAGATTTAAACCTTCTAAACAGATCCATATCCAGTATTGAAATAGAAACAGCAATAAATGATCTCCCATCCAGGAAAAACCCAGGACCAGACAGATTCACTGCAGAATTCTACAAGGCATTCAAAACAGAACTCACACCAATATTTCTCAAACTCTTCAATGAAATTGAAAGAGAACGTTCACTTCCAGACTCATTCTATGAAGCCAGTATAACCCTCATCCCAAAACCAGGCAGGGACTCATCACCGAAAGAGGACTATAGACCGATCTCCCTGATGAACATAGATGCAAAAATTCTCAACAAAATTCTGGCCAATCGACTTCAACAAGTCATCAAAAAAATCATACACCACGATCCAACTGGATTCATCCCAGGGATGCAAAGTTGGTTTAATATATGCAAGTCAATTAATGTAATCCACCACATCAACTGGAGCAAGCTAAAGAACCACATGGTTTTATCTCTGGATGCAGAAAAAGCATTTGATAAAATCCAGCACCCATTTATACTAAAAGCCCTGGAAAAACTGGGATTCCAGGGAACATTCCTGAATATAATCAAGGCAGTTTATGACAAACCAACAGCAAGCATAACTCTAAATGGGGAAAAACTAAAGCCATTCCCTTTAAAATCAGGAACAAGGCAGGGTTGTCCACTCTCTCCCCTGCTCTTTAACATAGTACTAGAATTCCTAGCCAGAGCAATCAGACAAGAAGAAAATATAAAGGGGATCCAAGTAGGTAAAGATGAAGTTAAACTTTCTCTCTTCGCAGATGACATGATCCTATACTTAAAGAATCGCATATACTCTACCCCCAAGCTGCTAGAGCTGATCCAAATCTTTGGCAAAGTTGCAGGAAATAAAATAAACCTTCAAAAATCAATGGCCTTTATGCTAACGACCCGAAGACCGAGGCTAATATCAGGAAAGAAACTCCCTTTGCAATAGCCCCCCCAAAACATAAAATACCTAGAAATAACCTTAACCAAAGAAGTGAAAGACCTCTTTGAGGAGAACTTTAAAACCTTGAAAAACGAAATTAAGTCAGAACTAAGGAAATGGGAAAACCTCCCATGCACCTGGATTGGGTGGATTAATATAATCAAAATGGCAATATTGCCAAAGGCTATCTACAAATTCAATGCAATACCCATTAATATCCCAACACCATTTTTGGATGAAATAGAGGAAGCAATCCAGAAATTCATATGGAACAATAAAAGACCTAGGATAGCAAAAACAATCCTAAGCAGAAAGAACAGTGCTGGAGGAATTACAATACCCAACTTCAAGCTGTATTATAAAGCTATAGTAATAAAAACAGCTTGGTATTGGCACCGGAACAGGCCTGAAGACCAATGGAACAGAATTGAAGACCCAGATGAACCCACAGAACTACGCCTACTTAATCTTTGATAAAGGAGCTAAAACAATAGTTTGGAAGAAAGATAGCCTCTTTAACAAATGGTGCTGGAAAAACTGGCTCAACACATGCAACAAACTAAAACTAGATCCTTATATATCACCCTGCAACAAAATCAATTCCAAATGGATTAAAGACCTTGAAATCAAAACAGACACCCTGAAAACACTAAAGGAAGGAGTAGGAGAAACACTTGGACTCCTTGGCCCAGGATAGACCTTCCTTAACAATGACCCAGAAAGGCTACAAATCAAAGAAAGGTTGGACAAATGGGACTGCATCAAACTGCAGCGCTTCTGCACGGCAAAGGACATAGCTCGCAAGATAAACAGAAAGCCCACAGACTGGGAGAAGATCTTTACCGGCCATTCAATGGACAAAGGCCTCATATCTAAAATATATGCAGAACTAAAAAAATTATCTTCCTCCAAAACAAAACCGCAAAGAACCAATAGCCCACTCATCAAGTGGGCTAAAGACTTACAAAGAGACTTCTCTGATGAGGAAATGAGAATGGCCAAGAGACATATGAAAAAGTGCTCTACATCACTGGCCATAAAATAAATGCAAATCAAAACAACATTGAGATTCCATCTCACCCCAGTAAGAATGTGGCCAAAAGGGAACCCTACTTCATTGTTGGTGGGAATGTAAACTGGTTCAGCCACTCTGGCAAGCAGTATAGAGATTCCTCAGAAGGCTAAATGTAGAACTCCCCTATGACCCAGCAACCCCACTTTTGGGGTTTTGCGCCACCAGCACAACAATGTTCATTGTAGCGCAGTTTGTCACAGCGAGAATGTGGAACCAACCCAGATGCCCCTCAGTAGACGAATGGATCAGGAAAATGTGGTACATATACACAATGGAATTTTATGCCTCTATCAGAAAGAATGACATTGCTCCATTTGTAAGGAAATGGAAGGACTTGGAAAAAATTATACTAAGTGAAGTGAGCCAGACCCAAAGAAACATGGAGTCTATGGTCTCCCTTATTGGGAATAATTAGCACAGGTTTAGGCAAGTCACAGCAGAGGATCACAAGAGCCCAATAGCTATACCCTTATGAACACTTAAGATGATGCTAAGTGAAATGAACTCCATGTTATGGAAATGATTGTTATATCACAGTTGTAACTACTTTCAACGTCCCATATGTATCTGTAGCTTCTACTATTGATGATGTTTTTGTATCACCTTCCTGTGATTGTATCTACACTATCTCTGTAATCTTATCTGAGTATATTTGAAACCGTGTATACTGGTATTAGAACTAGGAAATTGAAAGGGAATACCAAAATTGAGAGACACAGGGTAAAAAAAGACAAACAACTACAAAAGTAATACTTGCAAAACTGTTTGGTGTAAGTGAACTGAACACCTCGGGAGGGGGGGGGAAGGGTAAGAGGAGGGGGGAGGGGGCTATGAGGGACAAGGTAACAAACAGTACAAGAAATGTATCCAATGCCTACCGTATGAAACTGTAACCTCTCTGTACATCAGTTTGATAATAAAAACTTAAAAAAAAATTCTCATTGACAATGGCCATATATTCCTTTTTCTTTCAATAGAGGTTTAGAGTCATTTTTCTATGTGATGATTAATTTTATGTGTCAACTTGACTGGATCATGGGGAGCCTGGGTGTTTCATCAAACCTTAGTCTGAGTCTGTCAGTGAGGTTTTTAGATGAGAGAAACTTTCTAATCAATAGAGAGAATAAAACAGGCCACCTTTTCCAATGAGTATAGACATCTAAGTAGAATTTAGAAAGCTGATCATCTTTGGAGAAAGGGACAATTTTTTTTCTGCTTGACCACGTGTGCAGAAACATTGATCTTTTGTGATTCTCAGACTTCGATGGAAATATAAGGTCTTCTTGAAAATAGAGGCCTCAAGGTTGTGAACTGTGACATAAATTATTGTCTCTTCTGATTATCCAGCTTTTTGCTTGCAGATCATAGCACTTCTCAGTCTACCTATCAGGCAATATATGCCCTTGTTTGTTACTGATCTATAGTCTATCAATAATCTTTCATCTATCTATCTATCATCTATCAATATTCTATCATCTATATATCTACTTATCTATTTACCTATGTATCTACCCATCTATTATGTATCTCTCTTTTTAAAATTTTTATTGTTAAGGTCATCTATCTCATATTGGTCCTATTTCTCTGGAAGACTGACTAACACAGACTTTACCACTAACAATAGTCCCAGAGGAATCAAATTTTAAGCACATTTTCTGAACTGGTTCTGGAATTTCTCATTTTGGCTTTGTACTATGATTCAATTCAAAGATTTTAATGAATCCATTTCTAGTAGAAAAGAGAGCACTTATAATTTGTGGTATATCCTTGCAATAAGGGTACACAAGTGTCATTTTTTGATACACTTAATCAGCTATTTATAGGAAACAAGATCCAGGTGACTAAATAATTTGAATGTACATTTGAAAGTGTTTGACAAACTAACATAATGAGATCTGGGTTAAGCTTGTTGTTTCTGGATAAAGTGGGGAAAGAAAATGAGTTTAGGGATTTGAATTCTCGGTTCATGCACCACATTCGTGATTTGAGCTGAAGCATTTCTTCCTAGAAACCCCTTATCTCCTGTAGCTGCAGGACAAAATGGCTACAAGTCAGGTGCAATCTCATTAGTTCTCACAGCTAATGTCAGTGATTGGCTGAATTACAATTCAACTTGGATGCACTGACTTGAAGAATGTCTACAATTAGCAAAAGAGCATTAACTAGGAAAGAATGGCACCCTGAAAGTTGAAGTGGAATGGTCAATGCTTGGCTTAGCATTATATTTTTGAAACATATCACTCTCTATTTTCACAAGTTCACAACTGGAGGATCATTTGTTATCAAGATAAATTCTACCCCCATATCATTTATGTACGATATAGATGAACGTTAGACACAAATTTGGATTTTAGAGTTAGAATGAATTAAGAATTTTAGTTTGGTTCTGAGAGAATATATTTTACATGTAAGTCAGACATGAAATTTAGGACTCCAATGGGAAAATGACACAGACTGAATTATGTCTCTTCCCCATTCCCACAGTTCAAGTGTTGTTACTCTAACCCCAATGCAATGGTATTTGGAGAGCCACTTGGAAACAAGAGCCTCCCTTCTTCCCTTTGGTATATGAGAAACAGTGCAAAGGTGGCCATTGGCAAGGAAGTGAGGCCTTCCCAAAACCTAGTTGTATTGGCATGCTGATCTTGGATGTCTTTTCTCCAGTATGGTGAGAATATCATCATGCTATTTATACTTTCTAACAAATGGTGCTTTGTTATGGAGGCCCAAAACACAGGATACTCTACCAGTCTTAGAGGATACCAAATATTTCCTTGAACTACATATGCATAGAAGTCACTGCCCTAGATTTATCTGTAGCAAAATTTGCACTTTTTCCTTTCATCATGGCTGAAACTATGGAAAGCAAAGTTTAAAATACTCTCATGTTATTATACTTGCCTCATTTTAAAATCAACATGTAACAAATGAAAATCTATATTAAGTTGAACTATTCAAATATCTTTCAAGGTCTCATTTGTATATATGCAAATGTGTATGATGAGATATTCCTATTGGATTCTTTTCTTGGTGAAAATTAAGTCAGCTGGCTACCCTTTGGAAGGAAAACTCAGAAGGATATTTTATGCATACTTAAATAGCTAAATGAAAAATAGTTTTTAATTAAATCAAGTGCAGATAAGCTTCAATATTTTGCAAAAATTTCAACATCTATACCTTATTCTTCTATTCATTATAAATTTAAACCAACACTTTAGTTTCTCTTTTATATAATTGTATATTAAAGATACATTTCTATGTAGAAATCCCCATTCTCTGTATTAAATATACAAGCCAATGTTATTTGCACGAAACATTGCCAAACATTTTCCTCTACATAAAAAGTCTTAGGCTGTGCTTTTATATAGTCAATTTTCCCCTCTAATTTTATCTCATATGAATTTCACCCTTACGTCAAATTATATGGCAAAGACATTTTTGGAATAAGACCTAAGTAGTAATGACAACTATTTTTTAAATATTTAACAGTTGAAACTTTTGATCATTTTTTCCAAAGGTGTAAAACAAGCAAACATACTTAACAAAATAACAACAGTAAAAAGTCAGTTTACTAAGCAGAGACAGTCAACAGCTGGTAGAAAATTGGATTGAACTTTGTCCAGATACAATAGGAAAAGGAAATTAGAGGCTTCAAAATGCTTATAGCAGGCCAAAGTAAATCCAAATGCATCTGTGAGGGTCATCAAAACATCTTGAACAATTTTCCAAAGGTTTTTGGTACAAGAGACTTCCAAAAGAAGATGTTTGCCAAGTACTACTTTACTCTCATTGGATTTTAGGAGAAAATTAATCCATATGTTTCTGATTCATTTATACTTAAGTCATCAAACAGTTCTTTTGCAAGAGATATTTGATTTCTAAGAAATCCTACTGTCCTTTTATAGAAGTCTGCTCATTTTTCTTGAAGTTTTACAAAACTGAATATACTTGGTGCTCTAAACTGAACTTTTGATTTCTTGAATATAGAACATTAGGTTTTAGAAAATGTATTAAATGTTACCTATCTCAATGTCCCACACAAGACAGCACATTTCTTATCAGTGTTTATCACACAAAATTTTGGATGTATCTTGATCATTTGCAGAGAGACGAAATTATTTTAGAATTATAAACTCAGTAAGCCTCATCTTCTCCTTCCTCTTATTTGTCATTCACAAGGCATGATGGTGTGTCCATGTGTATCCATGCATGAGTCAGCATTACTTACTTTCTTTCTAAAGTGTTTCATGGTGCCCTACTGCTATCTAGTCTTGATTTTAATAATTTGGGATTTGCCTACTAGATACAAGGTGTCTTCAGTCTGAAGCATGAGTTTGCTTTAAGAAAGTTTCATTAATTTTTTTCCTTTTTCATTCCTTTCTTTTATATTTTCTTATTTATTCTCAAAGTGATGTACAGAGATGTTACAGTTTCATATGTTAGGCATTAGATACATTTCTTTTACTGTTTTTGTTTACATATATAATAAACATTTCTCATTAGGTTTTCTGTTTTTCTACAGCATTTTACATAAAATATTTACTTCTATAATTTATAAATGGGAAAATGAAATTTCAAACGATTAGTTCTTATAATGAGAATGTGTACCTGGTTAGCAGCTATTGTATTCAAACACAAGTTTCTTGGCTCTAAATCCATGGCTCATTCTTTTATGTTCAATTAAATACCAACTAACATTTCATTGTAAGGAATTTGAATTGCTGAGGTAAATACAACAACTCCAATTGAGTTTTAAATATTCATAGTAATTTACTGCTTCAGAATTGACTAGTTATGTATTACTTGAATCACATGAAAATATTGTTTCTGACAGCAAATAAAGCTCCATATCTGAAATTCTATATGGTCTAGTTGTGTGTGTATGTATCACATATGTATGTGTATGTGTATGTACGTATATGAATATATGTATGTATGTGTGTTTGCCTCATGTTTACATTAGGTTTTATAGTAGAATTTTTTTGATAGTGCATATCTAAGCTTAGTAGAACAACCATTCTTAAGTTAGAAGATAGTTCCTTAAGAAGTTAGAGGAAAAGAAATAATAGGCCCTTGAGTCTAAAAACTTAATTGGACAGATAATTAAATGCAAGTACAAATTATGTGAGGAAGACAAATCTTTGGAATTCCCTTGGAATTCACTGTATTTATTGAGAGACAACTCTGTGACAAAAAAGGGTCTCATTTTGGTGTAGTGGAAGTGAATAAGTTACTGTGCCTTTTCAAAGAATTTTCTGTTTTTTTGATAAAGGCTACTCTCTCTTATTAACGTTCCTACTATGGCTCAAGTAGTTAGAGCCACCTTCCTTGGCTCTACTTCTGCCTTTTCTTTCTTAATCCACTTAGAGTTCTCGTAATCCTTGCATTCACCAATGGACCTTTAAGTGAAAATATAACTGTTCTCAGATCTTCTTTAAAATATTTTTTTATGTTTTAAATTTGCTTTCTCTCTTCATGTCTGGAATTGATGCCTATCTAGTAGATGACATCATTACTTCAAGTAAGATCTGAATTATAGGTTCCAAGTTAAATATATGCTAATGATATAACCTGATCAATCATCAGAACTATGTATTTTCCTTGGACAAATAATATCATTGCCATTCTTACAATGAAGGCCTCAAATAAAATATCTATGTATTGGAATATTTTTAAAGTTTGAAATAAAATGCTATTCTAATAGAGGTGCTTTAGAAACTATTTCTCTTTTTGTGAAATGTGTTTTAATTGGCACTAGAAAGTAAAATGCATTTCTGTGGTATGATGTTTTGATGTAAGTGTGCAATGTGCAAAGCTTAGATTAAACATATATGTGGTCTCAGTTTCCTGTTCTTTTTTCATGGTCGAAATATATATATATATATATGCATATATATATATATATATATACTTTTTTACTTTCTCAAGTATACAGTACATAAGTGCTATGTACGGTGAAGTGTGCAGCACAACTGGATTTATCTCTATCGACCTGCAACTTAGTGCATTTGGCTAAAACTTTCCCCATCCTTTAACCTCCACAGCCCTTGAGTAATTAACATTCTACTTATCAGCTTCTATGATAGTAATATTTTTAGATTCCACACATGATCAAAGTCATGTGATACATTAAAAATGCGTGGGTAATTTAATATGAATGTAAGGTCCACTCCTGGGTGGAGGGCTCCATGCAGATAACCTCCACCTGTTTAAGTCTCCACTTAGTATCTGTGTTACCCAGACAACTGGCACACCCGGAGGCAGTTACCTCCCCCTTCTCTGAGGTCACAGCCAATCCACCCGGCCATACCTCCTGCCTCTGCCCTAGATAAACCTGGACCCAGCTCTGATTGAACCCTTCTCTCCCGCCTTGCATCATCTTGGCCACAGGTCAACAGTTCTGGAATAAACTTTTCTCTCCGCCTGAATACTGTGTGGTGTTTTATAAACTATTTCTAAAGCCACAAGTGGAACTGTACCTCAAGTGGTGGAGTGCTAACCTTGAGTGAAAAGAAGCTCAAGGAGAAAGCCTTGGCCTTGAGTTCAAGCCACAGGACTGGGGAAAAAAAATGAGGAAGAAAATAGAATGCTAGATTTTAAACAACATTGGAATGCATTACATCTGTGACTGAAAATTTAAAAAGTAAAATTCGCTGAATGCTGTTGAATAATAAGAGGACATAGGGATTGAGACATGTAAAAGAGTAGGTGCGGTCAATCTTCTTCAAGTACAGTATGTGCAGATCCCTTGGGACAATTAGCATTCACTAAGAAAAAAAACCCGACGAATGACAGCAATAGAGAACAGGTTCTTTTAGAGGTAGGGGAAGTAGGGAGAGTGAAGATAGAGGATGGGGGAAGATGAAGATGGTCAAAATACTTTCTGTTTATGTGTGGGGACATGTTTTGATTGGTTTAGAAAGGGGTAAGAACTGATGAGAAAGTATGGGAAGAGGTAGGTCCAATCTTGCATTATATCAGTACATGTATCAGACATTTCAAAATGGAAGTAGAAAAAAAAATGGAAGTAGAGAAAGTAAAAGAAATTCCAAAGTGAAATTTCTCAGCTAAGTTCACACATGTGGTAAATGAAGAGTTTCACTGTGAGTCAAAATATTTGACTGTGGAACAGACATGTTAGGAATCTGGGCAAGAAAAGACCTGAAGCAGGGAGGAGTCCATAAAAATTTTGGCAATGACTGTGTTATTGATTCTGAGTATTAAGTATGGATTGTGTATATAATATAACTCTAAACCAAATCAAAGGCAGTCTTATTGTGAACCTATAATTACTGTTCTTTTAATTTATGATAACAGGTTGCCAAAGCTCATTTACAAATACAGAAAAGGATCGGTCATCATTTGAAAGCTTTGGAAAAGATGTTATAAGAACGAGTACGAGTGGTTATAGGCTTGGGACAGGAAGTTAAAGGTTGAGCTCAAGTTCTCACAGGATCCTAGAGGCGTTTCTTTTGTATGATTATTTCTTCACGAATAAAGAGATTAAAGCAAGAAATGTTGCCTTAGCAAAGTCAAGTAACAAATTCGTTTTAAAGAAGCCAGGCAGTGGTGGCTCATACTTAGAGTTCTAGCTATTTGGAAGGTAAAGAACTGGAGATTTGTGATTCAAGGACAGCAGGTGCAGAAAAGTTTGAGAGATAGATCTTTTTCCTAACCTATTTCTAGACACAGTGGCATGGACCTGTCATTGTACATTATGTCAAAGATTGAAATTGATACCACGTAAACTCAGGTGGATGTATGAGTGACTCCATCTCACATGCCTGATCCCCATGATAATTGGAAGCCTAAAAGATTGTGGCTCAGGTTCAAGTCAGGATGGAAAGCAAGACCTATCCTAAAACTAACCAGTGAAAAATCATACCACTAGAGGCATGGCTCAGTGGTAGGTAAGCATGAGTTCTTAGCTTCAAAACCCAAATAATTAATTTACTAAATTTACTAAATAGTAGACTTATTTATTACCCATTCTTCATGGAATTATCTTTTATGTGTTCTGTCAATCGCAAGGTGCCTTCTTTTTTCTTACCTTTTTCTTTCTCTTTTCTTTTTTTTGTGAGGGGAGGAAGGGACTGTCCCTGAGCAGCTTTGCTCAGAGTTAGGGCTCTACCAATTGAGCCACAGCTCTACTTCTGGCTTTTCTGGTAGTTAGTTGAAGGTAAGAGTCTCATGGAATTTTCTATCCCAACTGGCTTCAGACTGCCATCCTCAGACCTCAGGCTCCTGAGTAGCTAGGATTGCAGCTATGAACTACTTTCTGGCTTCATATATTTTCTCTTTAATATTGACCTCATAGTAATATTAAACAAATTAAAAGTATGCATGGACAATTGTCATGGAAATTAGAACATGGAGACTGTAGAAAACTTATAGTTACTTCAAGTTATCATTTATAAAGCCACCATTACACAATGACTTTGGAATTTAGAATCCAATAAAAAAAGAGCATAGAAAAATAACAGTAAAAAATGGAAGAAAGTTACAGAAGAACACATTACTTTCTTTTAAAATAATCACATTGGAAAATTTCTCAGCTCTTCTTCCTTCTGTGAAGCTTGGCATTAAGGTCTTCACTCACTGTATATATTTACAATGAATATAGTACTTGAGATGTGTGGGGAAGGGGCAAATCAAAGGAGGGAGTAGACAAATGGAGAGGGGAAGAGGGGAAGAATGCAGAATGCAACCATAATATTTAATGTATATCCTATGACACTAGGCTGGAAGAAATGAAGGAGAAGCAAAAAGTGATTTGATCAAAATACATTGTACTAACACATGGACACACTGAATTTTAAACTGTTTGTACAGCCACTTGCAGGTAATAAAACATAATTTTACAAATAAATAACATAAACCATACTTGATTTAGTTTGCAGCTCTGTTACTGGAAGCTTGGAAATACAATGAAGCAAAAGGAGAAAGTCTCATTTTCAGAACAGAACTGAGTCTTTACTGTGGGAAAGTATCTTTGAGGCCAAAACTTTTGTGATAAAGAACTGGTCAGATCTGTGCCAGTGGCAAAGATCCTAGCACACATTTCTTGTCACAGAGTTTCCTCTTGCTACTCATATGTTCATGTGTGTGTGTAGGCTTTATATTGCTAATAATTATTTTTAAACTATATAAGCACTGACATTGAAGTCATTCAAATCTACATATGGATGGCAACACTTTTACTCCCTGAATCTTTTCCAGTGAAGTAGAAATACTGAGCCAATACACACAATGGCTGACTTTTAAATAAAAATCACAATTCAATCTGAAAGTGATTTCTCAAGGTCATGGCATCTTAGTCTGAGTCTTCTCATTCTAGTTTCACAGTGACTTCTACAAAGAATATTTCCCTGATGGAAATTAAAATGCCAGTAAGTTCTATCTATCTATCTATCTATCTATCTATCTATCTATCTATCTATCTATCTATCTCTGTCAATCATCTATCTATCCATTTATCTATTAATCTACTTTTTTTTTTGTTTGCTGGTACTAGTCCTTGAACTCATAGCCTGAGTACAGTACCTTAGCATTTTTGCTCAAGGCTATGCCATTTGAGCCACATCTCTATTTCTGGCTTTGTGGTGATTAATTGGAGATAAGTGTCTCAACGACTTTTTCTACCATGGCTAGCTTTGAATCTCAATCCTCAGATCTCAGGCTCCATAGTAGCTAGAATTGTAGGTATGAGCCACAACTGCTTGGCAGTTTCTAAATGTTTTTTTTTTTTTAATGTAGAATTACATAATATTTTCATTAAATTATCTGCCTTAACTACATATTTCTTCTAAAAACTATACAATTATTATCTTTTAAAGTATCTTTCCAGATTCAAGAAACCAATGGAGTACTTGAATTTTAATGTTTTTAGTCAGTGAGACAAAAAATAATAGATATACTTAATGCTTTTCTTTTTGTCTTTTCTTTTTTGGTACTGGAGACTGAACCAGGATGTTACACTTGCTAACGAAGCACTTTGCCACTGAGATACATCCTAGTTCATACTTAATGTTAACAAGTGACATACTAATTATTTTCAGTCATACTTCAGTTTTTCTTTCCCAATTTAAAATGAATCCAACTGTACTCACTTTTAAGCTATTTTTCCCAGTCATTAATTTGCATGATGTACTGCAGGGTTTTCCTATATTTCTTTCTTCTGGAGACCACTATTTCTTACACTTACATTGCACAAGAGACAAGAAACTGAACTACTCAGATCCTCTACAGCTTTGGAGAACATAAACCAGTATTTTTTTTTTACTTATTCTCTTCATCTGTTCTTTGTTTTTATGTCTCCTACCTTTTTAATGTTCTTATTTTCTATTCCAACTTTCAGTTATCTTTCCTATGTTGAATCCTAGCATTTCCTTTAGGGCTCTCTTATTTAATCAGTCCCACCCTCTGCGATTCTGTCCACAGAAGTGAAAAGAGAATGAATTTAGGTGACAAAGATGATATAACTTCTATGTCTTTCTAATAGATGTTTGCAAAAAATTTCCTTCAATTCAAAACTTGGAAAATTAAGTATAGGATTCCTTTTGGGATTATTTCACACACACACACACACACACACACACTCACATACACACACATAGAACCCTCTTGTTCCCATTAGAAAAGTTTGTTTGTGAAGTCTTCTTATGCAACTAGCACCATGTGGGAAGAAAGAGAGGATTAAGAACATCATAATAGGCACAAAAATAGGGCCAATTTTCACATTACAGAGCTAAATTGGAAAGGAAGGAAATAAAGACATCAGTGGATAAAATTAATGTAATTGGAGAATACTGTAGTCAAAGTAGTTTGTTTGCTCTAATCTTGTACATGATATAAAAATGTTGTTGCAAATGGACCCCAGCTGCAAGTAATCACAGTCAGAGGCTAAATGAAATCAACAATGATGATCTGGTAGAGAGGCGAATGCCCGTGTAGCGTTTCTTGGAGGAAAATGGACAACAGTCCAGGATTAATCCATGAAAAACACATTGCAGCTCCGCAAATTCATGTACCCAACCTGAAGAATTGAAATGAAGAGAACCAATTGTTTGTAGTCCGCTAATTCTTTTACTTAAGGTTCACTTTTAATTCACTAAATGTCTGAGATACCAACCTTGACCATCATCAGAAGAGCACTTAGTGTGACAGTCCATGTAAATGGTTTTGCACACACACACACACACACACACACACACACACACACGAGAGACAGAGACAGAGAAAGACAGAGAGTAAAGGATTCTATTCCTCAGTCTTCCAAATATTATGTGGTTCAACTTAGTGGTTCTATAGTGTACAGTTTAAACTCTCTTTAATTTTCTACCAAACATAAAATATAACAAAACATCACTATAACTAACAATAGCACATACATGTGTATGCACACACACACATATACAAACACAGCCTTTCTTTTATTTTTGATTTTTAAGACTTTATTGGTACCCTCTTCTTTATGAATTAAATCTATTTACATGTTCTTCAGAACTGTATCCTCACAATGTGAAGTCAAGCACTTTACTCGATATTAAAACTTGCAAAAAGCAGTTAGCTACTTATAAACCTCAGGTACAATTTTAAGTTCTGAATAAAAAATATTTCTAATGTAATGAATATTTTGTCAAAACATTAACTGGAAAAACCTGATTACTTTTTAAAATAAAAGTCACAGTGAGTAAATATTACTAACAACTTGCTTATATGACATTACTGAGAAGAGTAATGTGCCCATTATTAGGCTATTTTCTCTATTTCTCGAATGTAAATAAAGTTATTTGTGACAATTATCAGGTTAAGACCTTTACATTTTTAGTTTGATTTGATCTTTGTTTTAGAGCTGCTAGACTGAAATAAGAAGTGTTCGTATAAACACCATACTTGGAATCCATGAAGATAATAGACATTTTGAGTACTTTTATAATAGTAGCATTTATTTTGTTAGAAGATATTCACAGGTGCTAGAATACTAAGGTGACTGGAATATCATACTAAGGAAATTATCCTTATTGCATGAATGTCTAATAACTACATATCAGAAATTAAAAGGTATTAGTATTGATTGAATGCTTAATACATTTTAGGATTACAGTTATACTGGCTTTCTATAATTTTAGCTAATCTAATCTAATAATTTTTCTTTTAAAATGAAGCAAGCATTTAGTTTCCACTTACGATGAATCCCAAACTTTTTCCTTTAAAAAAAATGTTGTTTTCCTGTTTTGGTTCCTTCTTTTTGGAAGACAGGAATAGTAAGTGAAAAGGGATGCATTTTAATTTTTTTTTCAAATATTTATTATCAAACTGATGTACAGAGAGAGGTTACAGTTTCATACGTTAGGCATTAGATGCATTTCTTGTACTGTTTGTTACCTTGTCCGTCATACCCCCCTCCCTCCTCCCCTTTTCCCTTTCCCCCCCTGAGGTGTTCAGTTCACTTACACCAAACAGTTTTGAAAGCATTGCTTTTGTAGTTGTTTGTCTTTTTTTTACCCTGTGTCTCTCAATTTTGGTATTCCCTTTCAATTTCCTACTTCTAATACCAGTATACACGGTTTCTAATATACTCAGATAAGATTACAGAGATAGTGTAGGTACAACCACAGTAAGGTGATACAAGAACATCATCAATAATAGAAGCTACAGATACAGATGGGACATTGAAAGTAGTTACAACTGTGATATAACAATTGTTTCCATAACATGGAGTTCATTTCACTTAGCATCATCTTAAGTCTTCCTAAGGGTATAGCTATTGGGCTCTTGTGATCCTCTGCTATGACTTGCCTAAACTTGTACTAATTATTCCCAATAAGGGAGACCATAGACTCCATGTTTCTTTGGGTCTGGCTCACTTCACTTAGTATAATTTTTTCCAAGTCCTTCCATTTCCTTACAAATGGGGCAATGTCATTCTTTCTGATAGAGGCATAAAATTCCATTGTGTATATGTACCACATTTTCCTGATCCATTCGTCTACTGAGGGGCATCTGGGTTGGTTCCAGACTCTAGCTATGACAAATTGTGCTGCGATGAACACTGTTGTGCTGGTGGCATTACTGTGATTTTGTTTGTGGTCTTTGGATAGATACCCACAAGTGGGGCTGCTGGGTCATAGGGGAGTTCTATATTTAGCCTTCTGAGGAATCTCCATACTGCTTGCCAGAGTGGCTGAACCAGTTTACATTCCCACCAACAATGAAGTAGGGTTCCCTTTTGGCTACATCCCCTCCAACAATTGTTATTGTTAGTTTTCTTGATATATGACATTCTTACTGGGGTGAGATGGAATCTCAATGTTGTTTTGATTTGCATTTCTTTTATGGCCAGTGATGTAGAGCACTTTTTCATATGTCTCTTGGCCATGCTCATTTCCTCATCAGAGATCTCTCTTTGTAAGTCTTTAGCCCACTTGATGAGTGGGCTATTGGTTCTTTGCGGTTTTGTTTTGGAAGAAGGTAATTTTTTTAGTTCTGCAGATATTTTAGAAATGAGGCCTTTATCCATTGAATGGCCAGTAAAGATCTTCTCCCAGTCTGTGGGCTTTCTGTTTATCTTGCAAGCTATGTCCTTTGCCGTGCAGAAGCTCTGCAGTTTGATGCAGTCCCATTTGTCCAACCTTTCTTTGATTTGTAGCCTTTCTGGGTCATTGTTAAGGAAGTTCCATCCTGCGCCAAGGAGTCCAAGGTTTCTCCTACTCCTTCCTTTAGTGTTTTCAGGGTGTCTGTTTTGATTTCGAGGTCTTTAATCCATTTGGAATTGATTTTGGTGCAGGGTGATATATAAGGATCTAGTTTTAGTTTGTTGCATGTGTTGAGCCACTTTTTCCAGCACCATTTGTTAAAGAGGCTATCTTTCTTCCAAACTATTGTTTTAGCTCCTTTATCAAAGATTAAGTAGGCGTAGTTCTGTGGGTTCATCTGGGTCTTCAATTCTGTTCCATTGGTCTTCAGGCCTGTTCCGGTGCCAATACCAAGCTGTTTTTATTACTATAGCTTTATAATACAGCTTGAAGTTGGGTATTGTAATTCCTCCAGCACTGTTCTTTCTGCTTAGGATTGTTTTTGCTATCCTAGGTCTTTTATTGTTCCATATGAATTTCTGGATTGCTTCCTCTATTTCATTAAAAAATGGTGTTGGGATATTAATGGGTATTGCATTGAATTTGTAGATAGCCTTTGGCAATATTGCCATTTTGATTATATTAATCCTCCCAATCCAGGAGCATGGGAGGTTTTTCCATTTCCCTAGTTCTGACGTAATTTCATTTTTCAAGCTTTTAAAGTTCTCCTCAAAGAGGTCTTTCACTTCTTTGGTTAAGGTTATTCCTAGGTATTTTATGTTTTGGGGGGCTATTGCAAAAGGAGTTGCTTTCCTGATTTCAGCCTCGGTCTTTGGGTCGTTAGCATAGAGAAAGGCCGTTGATTTTTGCATTTTAATTTTTGTATTATCTTGTTATTGGAAAGATGCATAATTCCAAAATAAGAGGAATGAAAAGATATGGATGAAGTCAGTGTTGGTGGCTCATAATTATAATTCTAGTTACTCAAGAGGCTGAAATGATTTGAGGACAGCCTCATTAGTAAATTTTTAAGAGATGGCTAGGAAACATAGCCTTTCAATAGATGTGAATGAGTCTAAAATTCTTCTTAGAATATCAATATTATATTTACTAAAGAATTGTTTAGCTTTAATTGTGAACATCTTATAAGTAAACGATCAGAGTAATTATTATTTAATTCTTAAACGTTCCTCAAAGGCCTATGTATTAAATAATTGGTTGCCGGGGTCTGGTTCTATGTGAGGCAGTGGAGCCTTGAGGAGGGGGAATGAAGAGGAAGGAATTAGGTCACTGATGGCTTGCCCTTAACATTATTCCTTGATCCATTCCCCTTCTCTTTTTGCTCTGTGTCATGAGGTGAGTAGCTTTGCTCTTCCACATGTTCCTAATGACCATGTGCTGACTTGCCACAGGTCAGTAGCACCCAAACCCAGTGACTGTGGATAAAAACACCCAAAACCAGGAGCCCAAAGAAACATTTCCTCCTTTGGTGTTGATAATCTCAGATTCTTTTCCACAGAGATGGAAAACTTACTCACATACACTTTTGTACAAGAAATGTACCCATTGCCTTACGTATGAAAGTGTAACCCCTCTGTACATAACTTTTACAATAAATGAGTAACTATTCAGAGAAAAAAATAAATTAACTATTATTGCTGCAAAAAATCATTTGATACTTGATAGAAATTGTTTTGGTTGATGTCAATATTGTAATAATATTTATCAGTAATTATTCCAATGCATTAACCTAGGATCTCTTTCCATTTATTTATATCCTCTTTAATTTATTTTAGTATCTTGTAGATTTATTGTCCATATCTTTTAGCTCCTTGATTTGTTCATTGTTAAGCTGCAGAAACACTATAGCATTTTGGATTTTGACTACATTTTTAAAGGATTTTTTGAATTTACTTATTAGTCTATCCTTTGATATAGTCCTTAGCATTTTATGTATTTAATATCATGTTATCTGCCAACAGAAACAATTGGACTCATTCCTTTTTATTTGGGTGCCCCTTATTTCCTCTTGTTATCTGCTTTCCCTGGAAGAATGATGCTGAGAACAGCATTCTTTGCTTATGCTTGGTTTTAAAAAGAACAGAGTTGAGTGAATACAAGCTATGGGCATGTAAACCATTTGTATTAAGTGACATTACTTTATATCTGTTCAGTTTTCATCATAAATAGACATTTAATCTTGCCAAATGTTTTTTCTATATCTATTGTGATTTTTAATTTGTCTTTCATTCTTTTAATATATCACGTTCATTGATTTTCATATCTTGAACCCTCCTTGCATTTCAGGAATAATTATATGATATGAAAATTTCTATATGCTGTTGAATTTCTTTTAGCAGTATTTGTTGACACTCTATATTTATTAGAGGTATTGATCTGTAATTTTCTTCATGCCATCCAAAAATTTTTATTTCTAATTTCTTTTAAATAAAAAAGAACTCTTCTAGAATATATGTGTCTTTATTATAGTGATGAACTGAAGCCACAAATCATAATTAGAAATCTCTCCATTTACATGTGAATGTTTTCAAGGCAGACTTAAAATTCTACATGATGAAAAGAAAGATTATAACCAGAATTCAGCCCATCACAATGTAATTTTTGATTTGAGATAGTTATATGTCAAGTTCTTAGCTAGGCCTTTCATATTTTCTGATTTGGAGGTACTTGCCCTAAAATCAAATTCATTTTAATTAATATAAGAACAACCTCCTACGGTTAACCAGAAAAAATTTTAAACATAAAGCTAGTGAAAATATTATTATTATGTTTGTTTTTTATTTTGCTGGTACTGAGCCTTAAACTCAGGTTCTCACACTCTTGATTGGCTTTTTCCCTCAAGCCTGTGATCTACTGCTTGCGCCACACCTCCACTCCAGACATTTTGCTGGTTAATTGGAGGTTAGAGACTCACATAGACTTTCCTGCCTGGGTTGGTTTGGACCTGCAACCTTCTGATCTCAGCCTCTGAAATAATTAAGATTAGCCATCAGCACCTACCCAAAGTTTCATGTTTAATTCAGAAGTCACCCGTGGCCTGGAATTAGGAAATACCAGGTCATGAAAACAGTTTTACAAAGCTGACCAAACACATCATAAAAAATTAGGAAATGTGCACATTTGCTGAGCCAAAACATCTTTACATCTCAACTTCCAATGCATGGCTCTTTTCAACATGTTTTCATCATAGTTCAATATAGATTGTGCCTCACATACTAGTTCAGTTTGTCCTGGCAATCACAAAACATAGAACATAGGTAACATGTGAACATAGAGAAATAATCTAGTGTTTAAAACTTGAAAAGTAAGTTTGCTTATTCAGAGTAAAGTCTAAAAATTGAATTATAATTGAAATGACTTTAGTAATAAAATTTGTCACTTACACTTTTGGATTTAAACTGTACTAGCAAACTTATTGTTTCTTTTTCACATTTTTTTTCATATTTTAATATCATTAGTTGTCCAAGAGAATGTCCTTTTGACCTATCCATATGTGTAGACAATGCTGTTTGCTTGTAAAATAGAAGAGGTTAATTTCTTGAAGAATGCAGAATGATGCACAGAAATAACAGAAGAAAAGAAAATGAAATTTGCAGAATTGACTCCCTCAAAATCTTATACTAGAGGGATTGAATTTAAAAATTTGTAAGAATAAGAAAAATTTGACTTTGTAAAACTTACATTATTATATATTTTGTGTCTAGTTTCATTATCATTCAATTCTGGAAGCCATATTAGAAATACTTCATCTTAGCTTTGAGACAAATACTGGCCTTAGGAAGGCCAAGAACCAAGAAGAGGTCATCCTCCAGTGTCATTGAACAAATGCCTTGCTTACTGTTAACAGTTGTGGAGTGGAAGCTACAATTCCTACCCTATAAGAATGTTTGATCCATCAACCAAAGAGTACAAAAATTTTTATAAACACCAGCTGCTTTGCAATATTGTCAAAAGTCTAATCACATGTTATAAAGTTAAATAATAGTGTGCATCCTCTATCTGAGAAGAAGCTAAGCATCCTGAGCTTGATTGAAATGTGTGAAGTTTTAATGCACTATGTGAAATTATTTCTTTTTTCTTTTATCTTCCCTATGGTTTAACCCCTGTTGTCACTATATGTGATTTTGGTAACCTAGGTTTGTATATATGTTTGTCTGAATTAGGGAAGGTTAAGCGAACATCGAAATGGTGAGACAAATGGTAAAAAGCTAACAGATGCAGCACCAATACTTACCAGACAATCTGTTGTGAACTGTACAACTGCGGGGGAGGGGGGGAAGTTGGGGAGGAGGGAATGTGGGAGAAAAATGAGGGAGGAGGTAACAAATTTGAAAAGAAATATATACATTACCTTATGTAACTGTATAACCCCTCTGTACATCACCTTAACAATAAAAAATTAAAAAAGAAATATTTAACTTGATATGAAAGGATTTCCACCAGTTCTCATAGGTGCTATATCGACAGTACTATTTAAATGTACTAAAGCTCAACTTATGACTATGAAATCTAATATAATAATATTTCAGCTAGAAAGAAGAAAACTGATAAATTTCCAAGTGGGTTATATTGAAGTCTTAAGTTATTATGCCCAGGAATATTAAATTAATAAACAAAACAATGATAAGAGCACTCAATTTGTAAACAGAAAATTAATATTTCCATACTGTATAATAACGTGATACTTATTATTAGTCATATAATAGTTGTGTCTATAAAAGAATCTTAAATTGTTTGACAGAAAGTAAAATATACTATTCCTTACAAAGTAGTATGTGGAAATTTTTAAATGAGAAATTGTGATTTGTGGTAAGAAAGTATTTAAAAAGAAATCTTCAAAATAAACTTAGCATGTAATATATTGAATAACATTAAAATAATTTAAGAAGAAAAGAAACACTTGGGTTTTTTTTCTGAAATACACATTTACCTTAAGAGAGTTCTAAAGAGGAAGGTAGTCCTAGATATTTTTAAATTTAAATTTTCAAAATTGTAACTAGTAACTGGTCACAATCTTTCAAATAATGAAATTGCCTATAGTTGTCTGGGAAGCAGTAAACATGCATTACAAGGAAACACTCACAAATAATAATAACAAGTGTTTCTAGACACCTGAATCCAAATATAAAGTTACAAATAATATGTATTATATGTATTATATGATATAATGTATTATATGTTATCATATGTATATATATGTACTGTTAACAACTTTAAATGCAGTGGAATGTAGTCATCTACTTTTTCCATGGGCAAATGAATTTTTGTTCCTTCAGAAATGACATGACATAAAGGAATTCTTTATTCACATCTCTTCCCTTCTATGAAAAGAAACAATTCTCTATTTCTTGTTCTTCTGTATCCCATCAATAATATCTTTGCATTTAGAATAGTTCTTGATCTTCAAACAACTTAAGTTATTGACTGAGATGAAAACATCACTCATTGTAATCAGCAAGATAAATTAAACCAATTGGAATTGAAAAGTACTACATAGGCAAGTATACAGATAAGAGATTATCGATAGAAAATAACTTGTTTCCTTAGTTTTGCAACATTCTTTTTGTCAGTTGAAGAGAATATAAAATTATAGGATGATAGCCCAAATTCACTAACATAACAGCAATTGTCTAGTGGGTGTCTGTAGAGTTCCATAGGCTCCCAAGAAGAAGCTTGAAAGTAGGGAAGACAGTACTCATAGTCCCATAATATTTTTGTCTAGTAGTTTTATCACAAATATATTTTTGGAAATTAAATGATTAGTAAATGTGTGTAATATGCCTTTACTTGAGGAAGATCCATGCCTCAATTTAACTCCACAAAATTAATTTGTCCTATAATGTTTGGTAGAAGCTCTTTGTTATGGTTAAACTTATATTTTGGAAATAAGTAGTCAGATCATAAACAGGTACAAATGAATGAACATTGCATTTATGGTTTTCCGTTTCTTTCTACACTCTCCTCCGCACTCCCTTTCCCCCAGACAGGGTAATTTAATAATGATAGAAAACTTAACTATCAGCATCTAAAAAGTTTCCAAATATCTAAATGCATTCAATAATAATGATGATACTACTAAAATGCCAGCAATTCATCACTAATCTTACTCTGGTAGTTGTTTTGTAAGGATGCTTCAAGCCATCCTGGGACTTGCAATACCCCCACCTCCAAACATCCTGCTCCCAAGACAGCTTTATCTCTCATTAGATTCTACCTGATAACCATTGCAAACTAGAGTAGAATCAAACATGAGTAATAGTGATTAGTTCAGAAGCTTTCTAGTCCCCAATTTCCAGGTCTTCTAACCTGGAATTGTGTGGTTCAGAGACACTGCATGTTGATGAAGGTGGAATGGAAATAGTTTGAAGATTTCAGGTGGAAGAGGCTAGGGCTGTGTCTTTTCAGACCTGGGTCTAAAATTCCAGACACTTCAGAAACTCTTTGTTAAAGTAATCAGTTAGACATCTAAATGGCACGGAACACACAACAGGTCAACCAACTTATGACTATTGTAAATTTCAATTGGTGCCCTTTTCCTTGGAGGTGATAGCTTTGTGAAAATTCAGGCTTCTTGATGTTTCTGTTTGTTTACCCATTTTATAATTTTGCATTATCCCACTTTCTCTAAGGACAAGAATTATATGGAAAACTCACAATTTTGATATGTGAACAAGAGATAAAGTTTACTTTGACACACAAAGCAGGACCCAAAACTTTGAGCATATAAAGAACAACAACCGCTACAACAACAACAAAAAACACTAATGAGGGGGAAAAATAAGTGACATCACATTTAGAAAATTCTAGATACTTCACAGCACAATATATAAAAATGTGAGAAAATTATTACAATTTCTTTTAATCTTGCATATTTGAAAATACTTTGTGAATAATGCCTGCCCTGTGATGAAGTTTTAGAAACGAACAACTAGATTTTCTGACATATTTAAAGAAATGTTGCCTTAAGAAGAAAGCAGGCTCAGTTTTTCAGTGACACAGAAAACTCCCATCATTTTCATTTTGTTCCAAAATTATATTAATGGAGTTTTTCTCATGGGAATAAATTAAAATGGGACATACGGCATATGGAACGTGATGGTATTTCTGCACCATGCAATTTACAGGAAAACAATCTCCTTTAGATCCTATTGGTGCCCGAGTGGCTTACAAGGGACCACCCCGATACTGTGGAACACAGAAGCAAAGGAGTTCATTCATGAAGAAAGAGTGTGATCGCTAAGAGATTTTGTTTAGGATTCTTCAGAACAATTTTATGAAAGGACTACTTATATTTAGATTAGAACAGGACAGTCCTTGCAGCCAAACAGATTGCACAAATTGTATTTGAATGCTGGATTTTTCTGTAGAAAGCCCAAGTTAGTGAGAAAGACATTGAGAAAGAGAGACACACACAGAGAGAGATAGAGAGACAGATACAGAGAGAGAGACAGACAGAGACACACACAGAGAGAGCTTCACAATCTTTGGTGTTTTTTTTTTTGTTTTTTTCTGTACTGATGTACGTTAGGACTGAGAAGGTATCCCTTAGCTTTTCTGCTCAAGTCTAGAGCTCTTCCTCTTGAGCCACAGCTCCACTTCCAGCTTTTTCTGGGTAAATTGGAGATAAGAGGTCTTATGGTACTTTCTGCCAGGGCTGGCTTTGAACCTCAGTCTTCACATGTCAGCCTCCCGAGTAGCTAGGGTTACAGGCATGAGCCGTCACCCTCCAATTCATAATCATTCTTTTAATACTCATCTTCTTCTCTTTTATCTACATTTAACCAAACAAGGAAATTAAATGTATGTCTAAGCACACATCACAGTTTTGAGCAAGTCACTTTCAGGTGCAATTATATGCAGGCAATATTAAAATATACAAATTGGCATTGAAGTGTTCATTTATATTTCATAAGTTTATAAATTTTAGAAGAGTATACTTTTGAAATGTTTCCAGGATTTAGAAAATAGTTTCAATTTTTATTCTAGGCATTTTCCCCCTAGCAATTCAAATGATGATGTGAAGCTACCTATATAAAAACCAAAGTACATAAAAACATTATAACTCAAAGCACCCATAAATTAGAGTCTCCTCCATTTGTTCTTTTGAGGTATTCTAAGGACATGGATGAGCTACCTAAGATTGAGATCTTTGTTTGATTTCAGCTTAACCTTAATTTGACATATAAATTATAACTCAAAGAATTGTGAGATTGCACATTCATGCTGCAAGATGCTGAATAAAATACCTTGCATACATGGGGGGGATATAAAACAGAAGAAGGAATGAAAAGTGCATGATGGAGAATGTTTTCAGTTAACATTCCTATATTCAACAAGTCCCAAATCAATAATTTTTCCGCTTCTGTAAAATGTGTTTTGCTAGCTACAATACTTTAAGGGAAACCAAACCACCCATTGGATATAATTATCAGGATGATTTTCCTCTTCCTTTTCTCTGCTGTTTATCCAGATTCTTTCTTTCCCCTTAAATAACAGTTTCACAATACTTTTGAAAGCATGCATTGATGGGCTAACAGTTATACAGGAGAGAGACTTGAAGCACAGAAAAAGCTAGGGAGGAGCAGGCTCAAGGATGCCTGAGTAAAGGAAGGGAAGGGAGTCGCAGGGACAGACCTTCTCTGGATAAATCTACTAGAAAATCGCACCAAGGCACTGGGCCAACTGCCATATGCCCTGACAAGGATACCAACAGCCGCGGCGAGCCCAGGGAGTACTTTCCACATTAGCCCCTCACCCAGCAGTGCTAGAAACTCATTTAGCCCCATGCTGGACTTTCATTAGGCCAGTCTCGCATCAGATGGCCCTGTGTTTTGTCTCAGGCGCGGTGTGGCCCTTTGCTAGGGGGAGGCGGCCACAATCTCTGCCCAGCAGGAGCCGGGATTGGAGTGTTCGCCCTGACAGATGCCAGGGTGCAACCAAGGTGGCTAGTGGCCAAAGGGCCTGATTCAATCGCATCTTTTATGCTGGCATTTTGTGGCACAAAAACCTTTGGAAAAGAGGAAAAAAATCTAGATCTTTCTAATTTATTTTTATCTTGACTTCTACTGAAAATAAGATGTAGTGAAGACAACCAAAAAAAATAGAAAAAGAAAAGAAAAAAAGAAATCGAGGAAGCTGAAAGCAAAGAGAAAATATCAGAAATCCCCAATTGCAGCTGAGCTGACATTGGCTTTCTCTCTCTCTCTCTCTCTCTCTCTCTCTCTCTCTCTCTCTCTCTCTCACCTCAGGACTGTAATAAAAAGTCAATGAAGCAGGTGATGTCAATATATTCTAATAGCAAAGATGGGAAATTTTGGAGGATTTTTTTCCTTCTTCAATGGAAAGCTATATTAACATTTACAGGAATGAGGAGATAGTTTTAACATCTAGTGGACAATTTCTCAGACATAAGGCAGAGGTGTTTCTTAGAAAATGAAACTGAAATGAGAGTAGTGATACAGGTTGTGATTTTGAGGGGGAGAAAAAGAAATTTCTAAATTCCATTAACTCATTTATTTTAAATCAGTAATCAAGGAATATCTTCCATTAAGAAGTATTAGCAGAAAATACAGAATCGGGCTAAGATTAATATTTTTCTGTAAGCATTTCAAGAGGAAAATCATGTTCAGTATTTGAATCACTCATTATTTAAAAGATTGGGCTATGTCACTGTATTTTGTTCTTTGAAGTTTTCCTGTTAATATAATAGAATTCAAAATAACATTATTTTGATCATTTGAAGTTTGTATAAATTACAGAATGAGCAAATAGTTTTGAAGAGACACTGCATTTTAATTCTTTTATTTGATTCAATTATCTTTTTTTATTAAAGTAAGTATTTGATTCCTACATTTCATTTAGTTAGCTTATTTTCAAACTGTAAGTTTCCATCACAGTATAATGTTTTAAGTAATAGCTAACCATATTATTTTACATTGATATGCTTTTCTGTGACTACCCTTCAAATGGATATTTCCGTTAATCAAAAGCACCAGATTGAAAGGCAGAGTGTATCCAGAAGAAACAGGAAGAACTTTGATAATATAACAGTGTTTCCAAATACAAATATCTAGTTATCACATTCATAGAAGATTTTGATAACACATTCATAAATTACACAATAGTCTGAAGCAACTGTGAAAGTATCCTAAACACTGAACATCATACAACGAATCAGAGGGAGGGTGGGGGTAGTTGCCAGTTTTTCGTCTTTTGAGAGGTGACTGACAGATCACCGCTAAAGCATTCCCATCTCCCTTGCCTTCTCTTGGATGAAGTTGCAGCTATCCTTAGGTCAATGGACCATAGGGATCTTTCTTGGTGCAGTGAATCCTTTTATAGAGCATTTCTCTCCAGGCATCTAGATTCCTGTTTGTCAATGATTCGTGGCTTCTTGTCCACTTAATCATCCTGGTTTATGTCAATTTATAGACACAATAGGGAGTACCACAGGAGTACCATTCCCTGAGTATTTCTTTTTTTACAAACAAGGAAATAATGGCATTTCATGTATTCTTTTTTTTATTCAAATGGCAAAGTTATTTGCAAGAGGGAATCTATTTTTATTAAAGATTAGTAGTGCACAAAAAATTACAGGATTGCTTTTTAAGGGGGAAAATCGAGACAGATGTGCAAATGAATATAGTGTAAACCTAAAACCCAATCTAAAATACATCAGAATGTGAAATTTATCAATATTTGAAGTAGGGCTGACATAGGTCATATGAGTGTGTGTTAAAATAATCACTAAGGCTCACAGTCATTCTTCCGGCCTATATGTCTTAGGTGCATTTTACATCGTTGTCGTTTGGCATAATGGTCTTTCTGTGGTTAGCAAATTGGGCCAAGTCTCTTTAATGCACTTACAGGTATTAGAAAGTTGAATACAGATGGAGAGACAGAGCAGGTGGGCTGTGTTGAAGCGCCACCTACTGAAACATCAAATTCCCCAGTCTTACGGTCTCAGACTTGCTTGCCTTTTACTAAAGCATTGGTTAAACTGGTTCAGGGTTAAAAAAAAAAAAAAAAATTCCGGTACAGATGAAATCCTATTTTTGGCAAGCAGGGCTCTAGAAGTGTGTCAGCTTCCAACTTTACTGATTACACCAGTTTGTCTACACGGGTACATTTGTGATCTCTCTTTGATAAAGAGGAATATAAACCAAAAAGGAAGATGCAGTTTGCATGTGCATAAACTGGGTCATTTATGAGTATACTGAAAGAAAGGAGGAGAAAGAGGAGTAAAGGGCAGGTTTTGATGCAATTTACCTACGAGTGAGATTTTATTCACAATGAAGTAGATTTCAATTTTTTAATCATACAATCTCACAGAGGAACACACACACACACACACACGTATACCCACAGGAAGTTATGAATGCATAACATGAACGGATAACATTCATCTTAATGGGGATGATTAATACTTAAATAAAGTTACATGCACACTTTTTTGTTGTCTTTTCGAACGTATGCTTTATCTTCCTATTTAAAATATCCAAAAGAAAACTAGGAGTTGAAGGAGAGCAAGGCATTTTATCTCTCTTCACTGTGGGAATAAGAATTTTTTCAGCCATTTTGCAAATGGCCCAAGTAGCTGTGACCAGCAAGACAATCTTCTACAACTGTCCTCATGATTAGCAGACATATTTTTAGAGAATTTTAAAACAGAACTCCATGATGCATATCATGGAAATTGATGTAAAAATGTGTCTTTTCCCCTATAAATTAGGATTGCTCCTGGTGAGAAAAATCATTTCAGTGTGGTATAAAAACATATGGATATTTTTGGTATAATTTAAGGAAGGAATATTTTTATTCTTTTTTTTCTTGTGACTGCATTTTTAAAGTTATTGGTGTAGCAAATCATTTCTCATGGAAGTACAGACTATCTATTTAAAGAATACACCACAGGCTAATTCTGACAGTGCTAATGTAATTTTCTGAACCAAAATAACGTCTTTAATGTATTTCTTAAATAAGCAAGGTTCTGAGACCTAGTATATTCTTAAAGCTTTCATAATAAATATGTTTTTGCATGATATATGTGGGAGTCATGTGGAAGTCCATATAAGTAGGAAAGTCATTTATATGCTTAACCATTATAGTAACACATTTACATAGCCTTGCTTTGAGACTGTGGTATTTTATTATGCCAACTTTAAAACATACATTTCTAAAGGCAACATCTTTGATATCACCTATTCTGTCTCTTCTATAAAATGACCATAACCCATTCATTTCAGAAGATATTTAACTCCCCAAATAAAAAACAAATCAAATTAAGGGATTGAACTAAACACATTTTAGAGGCTAGCTTAACCTCCACGCCTATTTTGTATCATTATACATTGGGTTTGAATGGAAAAACAACAAATTTTTGAAGATTAAAAATATGTATTCCAATGTAATATTTTAGAGTATGTTCTAATTTATTATTAAGCCATTGTCCTTAATCAGAATTGAAAGTTGTACCCTTAGGAATTATAACTGTAGTGGGAACTGGGCCTTGCTTTTGTGGGCTCTACTAACTCATTTTGACTTAAAAAGAATGGGCAAAGAAATGAATTCCACACAAGAAACTTTCTCTCATTTCACAGCAGTGTATGCTGTATAAATCTGCCCTTGCAAAAGATTGTAGTAATGAAAATGCACACGTGCTCCAGATAACAGCTAAGACCTAAAATAACAGAACGTGGGAGCACAAAAGGAATCACGACCATATTGATAAAATGGATTCAGCTTCAACGCTTCCTACAGTACCTCAAAAACCAAATCACCGAATCACTCACTCATGAGTCCAGCCCTGAGGCTGAATCCTCAGTAAACAAGCAGCCCTTGTCCAGTACTCCAGGGTCACAGAGCGCCAGCTTGGCTTGTCCAGTGCAGAACACATTCATTCCCATTCCAAAGTGGAGATCACATTGTACTACATTCATTGCTCTACGTTCCAGCCTGATAACTATTAGCAACCCAAGGAAGCTGGTGCATTCAGGCTCTGTGATGCAAACTTGTGAGATTAAAAAAAAAAAAAAAAACACCCAGGAAAGTCTAGTAGATATGCATTGAGGAGGGTCTCTTGCTGTTAATCAAAAATTTCAAAAAATTGCACATTCTTTTTTTTTTTTTTTTTTTTTTTTTGGCCAGTCGTGGGCCTTGGACTCAGGGCCTGAGCACTGTCCCTGGCTTCTTCCCGCTCAAGGCTAGCACTCTGCCACTTGAGCCACAGCGCCGCTTCTGGCCGTTTTCTGTATATGTGGTGCTGGGGAATCGAACCTAGGGCCTCGTGTATCCGAGGCAGGCACTCTTGCCACTAGGCTATATCCCCAGCCCCAAAAAATTGCACATTCTTAAGGAATGCTTTAAATATAATGTACTCTGGATTTTATTCAAGGAATATGGGAGGATTTGCTAAGGAATGTGCTTTTCTGCCTTTTTTTCCCCTTCCAGAAAATGAAAAGTGGATTTTTTTTATCACTATTTTCCAGTTTAACAACCCTCCCACCCCCCGCCTTCTGCAAAACCTTTGCTAACTTGTTTGTACACGGTGATTCCCATCACACTACCCAGTGTTGTCTCCAAGAGAGTCATGTTAACGCACTGACACTATCAAGCTGTAAGTAAAGACACTGAGACAAAGCCAAGGAAGCCAAAGGAAGCCAAAGCATTTACGGAAGAATATAAAGGTAAATTCACAGATAAACAATCATGCAAAATCAAATTCCGAATCTACACATGGATTTTTAGATACCAGCATAAATTAAGGCTTATAGGTATTACTATAAGAAATGACTATTGAAAACTTAATAGTATCATCTAATAAGAGATGTCTAATAAAAACATTCATCTCTCTTGACTGAATTCCTCTCTATCAGAATTTTCATATGCACTCTCATTCATTTCTGCATTACATTTTCCAAACAACTCCATAAATATTAAAAGCATTTTAGAAATGAGGATATTGAAGATCAGAGAAATTAAATATACTTCAAAATAAATCACTACAAAGTGACAGTGTTCTTTCAGATATTTAAATCTGGGTATTTATGGCAAATCCATGTTCCATGAAAAATTACTTTACATTGTCTTTAAACATGGTACTAGTCTAGACTTCCCTAAACCCTATTGGTTGAAACCCCTTGATATGAATAGTTGGATTCTCATCTTTTGTATTTATGAGAATTTTCATACTAAAATAAAATCATAGGGCTGGAGACATGGCTCAAGTGGTAGACTGCCATCACTGAGCAAAGATGAAACAATTATTTCAAGCTCCAGTATTAGCAAACAAATAGTAAAATTAAAAATAAAATACATAAATTAAACTTGTGAATATCTACTCATGAATATCAAAGTAATTGGCTTAGCTCTCTCTATATTTTTAAATGTTTTCTATAGATAAATCTTTACCAAAAAATAGAAACATTTATTCTAAACATATAGACATTTTATAGTATAACAAAATACACTTGTTGAAAACTAAAGTTTTTGTCCTTTTGTATTTACAAAAAAGCTCTGTAATCATTCAAAAACACATATATGTATATTTGTGTGTGTACATATGCGTATATACATATATATATATTACACTAATAGGTCGATAATCAGCCCAAATAAAAACCATTTTGGTATTTGTTTGTAGTTATTCATATCAGCTTCAAAGCAGCAATATTCAAATATTTGTTTGTTTCCCATTTGGGTTCTAATTGTAGCCAGGTACCTTGTAAAGCACTACACTGGCCTAATTTTCCAAGCCTTAGACCTTATTAGTGAAGAAATTTCTATATTTAGAATTTCATATTAGTACTTGATTCTTCACATACCTAAGCCCTGATTTGGGTTCTTTAGTGAATATTTCAAAAAGCCAACCAGTTCTTTCTGTAATTGGATTAAGTTGTCCATTATAAATCATAAAGCCAGTAAGATATGCCAAAACTTTACATGAGAGTTTAAGACCTTGAGTTAGCATAGTTTCATTCAAATTATTATTATAATGGTATGAAAAAACCCTAAAGTCATCATCAGTAATTGGTTGGGCTTATAAATTCACTTACTAAATTAAGCAGATCAAAACTGATCCCAATGATTTCTTTTCCTTGAGTTAAGAAAATATATTTACAATAAACCTACTAAATTTACAGCACAAAAAAATCAGAAACCACCCAGTTTATCTGATACCTATTATTTTACTTAAATGATGGTGGTGAGATTAGAAAGCTCCAATCTGATAGGCAAAGTCCAGCAACTCAGAGTCATGCAGGGAACCTAAAATTCAGTTTCTGGTCTGTAGAACTCATGCTACTTTTGTTGAATGTTAATTTAAAATAGATAACTATCAGTATCATCTTCCAGTAGTGTTCTCTCATAGAACTATGTTTATTGAGACATGTACTATGTATATTAAAACTCAAGTCTTTATAAATCAGAATGCAGAATGCAAATCTATTGGAGAAATAAAAAACTTCCATGTGTGCACAGATTTTGTGGTGCATAGATTCCATAGAAAAGGTGGTAGATGAGTCAAATGAAGCTCTGTATTCTATTCAGGTAGTCAGATACCCCATCTCTCTCCCTGGCTTTCCTGTCCTAGAAGCAGTAGAGTTTCCAGTTGTTTCATACAAACATTAAAATTACATGTCCAATAGGAGACTTCTTGGTGCCATGAGAATACAGTAAAAGAAGCATTAGATGCATCTGACTCAGACAGCATCTAAGACTAAGTGGGTTAAGGGAATCCAGAAGGCAAAGTCCACTGGGAGCAGTGTCCTTTCGCCGTCTTCTCCCTTGGAGCCCATTCTCTGACTTGCTTTTGGAATTTCAGCCACTAGCTTAAAGTGACCCAACATTGTCTTGCTCCTTCCTTTCCCTCTGTTCTTCCTATTTCTGTCTCTGAAAGCAACAGAAAATAACAAGATTGGTGTTGCTCAAAAAGCAAGTATAGAGCCAAGGGCTGTACTGTAATACTAGCTACTTAGGGGGCTGAGATCTGTGATTCACGATTTGAAGCTAAGCCTGTACAGGAAAGTCCGTAGGACTTTTATCTCCAATTAACTACTAAAAAAAGATGGAAATGAAGCTGTGGCTCAAGTGGTAGAGTGCTATCCTTGAGAAAAGAAGCAGACACCCAGGCCCCAAATTCAATCCCTAGGACTGGAAAAAAAAATGGTGGAGCATTCAAATGGGATATCTGTAAGTAAACTCATAGGAAAACAAAGGAAAAAGCTTGCCTGGGGATCTACTCTATCATGCGCCCTGCATTATAAACATTGGCTACCTCACTTAGAGTTAATCTTTAGTTCAGCATGAAAAATTCTTAGTCTGTAAATTCCATGGAATGTCTCCTGTGTGAGAAGCCTTCCCTGATTTTCTCCTGGGAATATAAGCTTTTCTCTCTCCATTTTGCCCCTAAAATAGGAAGTCACTTTTAAAAGAGACTACTTTGTCTTGTGAGCAAGGACTCCCCCCTGTGCTTCACTTAACTAAAATATCATTGTGGACTGGGCCCGGATGTGTTCATCTATCCGGTGGTTAAGCCTCTAACTGAGGAAGGCCCATTTATTTATTACACATGTGTACAGAGGTTCTTCCATTTCCCAGTCCCATATTCTGTGTACACCCAGCCACACTCCAACCTGCTCTGTGTGATTAGTTAGCAATTGCAGGAACTATTTACAATGGAGTTCGGAACATAGGAGACACTATTACAATCTAGAAATAGGAAAACAATATTCTAATGTGGTTACTAGAGTTTTAAATTCCTGAAGTTAATTATCTTGGAGTATTTCATATAGAACTTAATGTGCCTTTAATAAAATAGAAACAAAAACAAATTAAGTTAAGTGCTTTTTTTTATTAATGCTTTCATCCTTCTAAGAAACAAGGAGAAAAATGAACATTCTAAATTCCCCAGAAAGAAGATAGGAAAATAGAAATTTTTTCTAAATGGAGGTTTTGCTTTTACCTATTACATTTTATCATTTTTATTTGCATACACATGTATACATATGTATATATACATGCATGAAAAATAACTAATGGCTGTAAGTTCTTTGCTATTGTAATGCTCATATACTGAAGATAAATGTAAAGTTTTAAAACCCTGAAACTTGCTGATCAATCACTACAATAGAAATTTTGGAAATGATTTAAAACAGAGAATACTTATTTATAAAGCATTTAATATTATATATATGTGCACACTTATAGAGTGTATATATACATACCATAGCATTTATATATACATATATGCATATAGGTTACTGTAACATTTAAATCCTATATATTTATACACATATAGTATATATAGTATATATGCATATATATGCACACACATACATTCACATATATGCATGCATATATATGCACACACATATACACACATATAGTGTGTGCTATATATATATCCATATATATTGTGTGTACATATAGGATCTAAATGCTGTTGTAAATCAAGATACCAGATACTCTCTTAACAAAGAAGACGTATTTGATACTATTGCTGAAAGTAGGTTGACTGAAGACATGATTAAGATGCAGTTTGGGGAATGCATAACAATTTTTTTCTCATAAACTACTGACTAATTTTATTGTTACAACATAGAGCTAGGCATTGATATGAATTCAGAATAACACAGAGAAAGAAGGATGAGGAGAGGGGATAAAGGATGGCCAGTGGCAGGTGAAATCACTGATAGGAAGAATAACTTCTGTGTTCCTAGATAGAAGGGTGACTTCAGTTCTCAATAGCCTGTTATGAGCTGAATAAGCAAAAGGAAGCTTGAAGGCTATAAGCATAAAACAAGAGCTTTAGAGAGAGGGAAATTCTAGTTTCCCTGATTTGATTAGTGTCTGCTGCATACATGTGTGGAAATATCACAGCTTACTCTATGAATATATGTAATTATTAAATGTGAAATGTTTTTACACCATTTTTTAAAAAATAGGTGCCTCCTAGGATTTTTGGAAAATATAGTCTCTCCATCACTAGTTCTTATTCCTCAGCCCAAGTACTTGGAAACTCTTCATTTCCATAGGCTGCCATAGTGTTGATGGCAGAGCATTTTATATTTATATGTTCTGTCAAAAGCTAATCTGCCTGAAGCTAATCCTGCTTTGACTGAGTCTTTTATCCCTCTGCAAAAGCACAGTGTGACCCTTCTATGAACATCTGACAGTGCATCTTGAGGAAAACATAATTTTTTCATGATCCTTGTTTGTAAGGTAAAATACATTCTTATACAAATAACTATACCACTGGAAGAATGGAAGAAATTACATAGCGAATGAACATACCAAGCCTTGTAATCTTTGTGGGGAAAAAGGAGAATTTTGATGAAGGAGGAAGCTCTGAGTTGCAGCCTTGAACATAGGATGGTGTTGGTTTGGAATTGCTTTATGGCTCTGTTTGGCTATAATGTATCTGGTATAATTAGTTTTTTGTTTTTATTTTTGCCAGTCTAGGGGCTCAAACTCTGGGCTTGGGTGCTGTAATTGGGTTCCTTTTTGCTCAAGGCTACTGCTTTACCACTTTACAGTGCCACTTGTGGCTTTTTTCTGCCATTAATTGGAGAAAGAGTACCATGGACTTTCCTTCCAGATTGGGTTTGAATGGCAACCCTCAGATTTCATCCTCCTAAGTATCTGGCATTACAACCATGAGCCAACCATGCCTGGCTGGTATAAATTTTAAACAGCATATATTTATATATTTAAATATATAAATCAACGATAAGATTGGGTTCTTTGCCTATCATATACTTCAGTATGCATTTAAGTTTCAGAGCACCAGTTAATTTAGCAAATACTAGTTAAGGGGGTACTAGATTTTCAACAATTTACAAAGTGGAAATGTAGACAAGGCACTGGTGACTCATGGTTGCTATCCTAGCTACTGAGCAAGCTGTGATCTGAGGATTGAGGTTCACAGCCAGCCTGGACAGGAAAATCTGAGACTCTTATTTCCAATTAACCACCAAAAAGGTGGAAACAGAGTTGTGGTTGAAATAGTAGAGTGCTAGTCTTGAGAAAAAGCAAAGCTTAGGGTCAGCATCAAGGTCCTAAGTTCAAGCCTTAGGAGTTGAAAAACCACCACCACCACAACAACAAAAGAAAAGGTACTTATAAATAAACATGTTTAATATTTAAGGAGTAAAAGTTCTAATGAGAGAGCAATAATAATAGCATCTGAATAGACTATATGCCAGGTATTTATCTAAACCTGTTTTTGAATATTAATTCCTTTATGTTCTTAATACAGTCCATATTATTCCTAATCTACAAATGAAGATAGTGAGATACAGTGGGAGAATTTTGTAGATATGTCAATACAAACACAGTATAAATGTATTATAATTAAAAAAAACAACTGTCAACGCATAGTAAGAATTCTAAACTAAAACTTTCTAATCTAACCAAACCACATGCACAGATTGCTTTCTTTGTTCTTTCTTTGACAATCATTGTTTCATGATTAAGTAAAAATATTTATTTCTTCTCTTTACCTAATATGAACATCTTCATTATGATACACCAGTCACATATATATACAAGTTCTATAGTCTTTTAAAAACAACGCATTTTAAAAATAACATTCAAATAGATTTCAGCTCTCGTAAAACTTAATATAAGATGCAAAATTTCTTGAAGATGTTTAAATAAACAAAATCTTTTACATATTTGTAAAATACTATCAAACATGCTTTTTTTACATTTTCTAAAACATTTGTTTGATCCATGCAGGTATCCCAGACATTGCATGGTAAATATAGTGCCCTGTAATTATGTGAATGAGGACCATTGTATTGACAGAAAAACCCAATCCAAGCAGAGGGCTGAGGACAGCAATTTTGGCTCTGTAGTTGATCAGATGCTCTTTTTATGATATTCGGCAAGCTTTAGAGGAAGCTGTGATTGAAGGACTGCAAGATATTAATTTAACCCCTGTATTTATACCCATCAAAAAAAAAAACAACAAAAAACAAAACAGCAGAGAGACAAACCGTCCAATAAGGATGGCAACAGTAGGGAAACAAATGCCCTTCCATGTCTTTAGGGTGCTCTCTAGGCGGTGATAAAGAACATACTGGAAGTTGAGGGATTGTGGATCTAAAATTGATTTATTAAACCACCAGAGCCTTCTTTTTGCAAATATACTGGCTGCATATGCATAAAAAACCTGCAGGACTTCTTTGGAAATGCTTCTGTATTGATTTCATTGTTGCTTGAGTCAAATATGGCTGTTTTTCTTTTATGCAAAGTGCTGATGTGTACACATTTGTGACTGGGTTGGTGCCTTCAGGAATCCTCTGTAGGGCATGTAAGTAACCATATTGTAACAGTTTGAAATTGGAAGAACCTCATTTTCCATTTCTTTTTACTTACTCAGCAAGAAAAAAAAAAGTAAGGGCTAATGACAACCTTTGTCTCTCCTCGGATCTCTGGAAAGATAAAACAACAACAACAAAATCTCTGGTGATATTTTGACACTTGGTATTTTTGCCACATATACTCTTCCAGTTCTTTCTAAAAATCTAACTACTTCTTTAGAACTTTAATGCACAATGAAACAGATCAGAGATGGTTATGACATTTCAGGTGGCATTGTTTCTATGTGCTGCTGATCAACAGAGAATTAAATAAAATTCAGATTAAACTTTTTATCAGGACTGTATTTGTTTTGTTTTGTTTTTTCCTCTTGGGGATGCTAAGGGTAGAGGAGAGCAGAAAATGGGGGAAGAAGGGTGAACAAATGCAATCATGCTATTCAGTATATGTTTTGTGGAAAATGACCTATATAACTTCGGGACAGGGACGGAAAGAAGAAACTGAGAGACAGTAAAAGAAGGTGTGACATTTACACAAACAAAAGAAAAGTACTCATTACCTGACTCATGAAATGATAACCTTCTGTACAATATATTAATAATAAAAAAGACTATTTGGAAAAAACTTTACCTGGATCAAAATTTGTAAACCCATCCATATGCAGACTGTCCAGCCTTTTCAGAAAATTGTTTGCATATTTCCTTTTTTTTTTTTTCTCTTTTAACTTCCAGGGCCTGTGCCTGCATTTGTTGCCCTGCATTTTTATTTAGATATGCCAACAGCAAATGTGACAATTTAAGGGCTGAGACAATGCTATTTCCAATCTTGTCTTCTAGTCTTTGGAATACCTTGAAGTAGTCCTTGAGTACCACTAGAAGAAGCTTATGAGAAAAGAAGAGCTAGATGGTGGAATATGTGAATGTTTGTCACTTCTCAGGAGTTCAATTGACAGTAGGATCTGGCTAAGCTCCATTGTTCTAAATTCTACTGAGTTTAGTCAAATAAGGCTCACAGACATTTTGTATAGTTACCATATTTGAGACACCAAATCACCAAATTAAATAGAAAAACGAGAAGCAAAATAAAAAACCCAATACCTGAAATTCTTATGATTTTTAAGCAATAAACTTATGTTATATGTATGTTTATAAATATTAAATACATACATAGTAAGTGACCCTCACTACTTACTAGCTCTGACGTGGGGAAATTTGCTTAGTTTCTCTAAACTTTTAGCTTCTCTATTGGAACCTAAATGATATATGTACATATGAAATTACCACAATAAAAACCATTATTGTCTATAATTAATATGTACTAATAAAAGAGAACATATTGTTACATACTATTATTGATCAAAAAAGAAAATATTTTTGTCCAATACATGCAAACATAGAAAACATAAAATAAATACAAATACTAGGATTAGTACACCAGGAAAGTAGTACTTAGCATGAATGAGACCTTGGGTTTAATATTAGCATGAAAATAAGAAGGTATTCATGATTACAAGAGAGTATATAATTAAGTCAATGAGAGAAAATGTTTATGAGAAACTTAAAGCCAAATGGAGTTACCAGTTGTTAAACTATCTCAACTAAGAAAAGTATGGTTCTGTGCAGTTGGTTACCTCAAAAGGATAAATCAATATTGTATATGGGTTAGTATTCTACTTCCCAGTTTCCAAATTACTTACAAAAGAGTAATTCCTACTTTATGAGATGGAATGATAAAGATACACAATTTTCAGTGAAGCTTAACAACATTATCTCTAGAAAAGCTTAATCTCAGTTCTGTTGTCCAGTATTTACTACCCTTGTGAACATTTGTGTGTGTTTCTTTAGAGAAATGATCTAATGCTGGAAATCATTTTGATGTACATACTTTTCCACCTCCCTTGGCATGCTGGCATGCTTGTTGTCAAGCAAGTTTAGCACCTGGGGATGGGGGAAGAGTGAGATCACTTCAGCAGTTCAAGGGCAATATGCAAGTAAAAGTTGAGATCTTCCCAGACAACTTGTCTTCTCCAATGTGGGCATTGTTTTCATGAGAATGACTTCGACTTCAAGTTATTTCAATGACTCCTCCCTTTCTTCTGGGCCATCTAATGTTCAACAAGATATTTAACTTTCTCCTTTGGCACTAAGTTCATCCCTAAGCACAGATCACACATCCATTCTTCTATCAAAGTGAAATGTAATATCAAGATGACTATTTGGAAGGTATTGGCTCAAATACTGAGTGAACTGACTTCTGAGCCCTCCTTCCCAAATCTTTACTGATAAAGAAAAACATGATCTTGTCTTCAGAATGCTGGGGTTCTGAGCAAGCCACTGTGGTTTGTTCCCATGTGCCAATTGGGTGAAGTTCTGGTAAGTTTTCATCCAGCAGTTTGTAGTAGTGCCATCTTCCAAAGCCTCCTGTTTTTTTCTCTAACACTCTTTCTGACCCCAGGAGCCTCCTCGAACTATCTTCCAGTGCTCACCTGTGTCTAGGCAGCAACACCTGACACCTGGGGTGTGGTCTTCCCAGTAGACAGAATTACATTTCAAAATCTAAATTCCAGCTGAGGTAGCAGCCTTGCTTCCAGTCATGGAGGGTATGTATCATTTTCTGTATTAAATCTGAAGAAAGAGTCCAATGACTATTTGGAATTAATGAACTACAGTAAATGTTTGAAAAAAGAAACCATGACCATGTAGTGATGTTTTTATGAGTAGGCATATATCATGAGCAAGAATGCACTTGAGGTTCATGGACATCATCCTGACTATTCTCGTATGCATGCAAGTTTCTTAGATTTGAAAAGAACCCCTAGAAAATCATCCCCTGTCTCAGTAGCCCATCATCTGTACAATTACTCTTGCAGGTCAACTCAAAACTACAGCCTGACCACAGGCCTCAGGCCATTCTCTAACCATCTACCCAGTATAGACATGTGTCTCAAGCTCACCCAATGAAACATTGAAACAGATGGTTGGTTTCTACACCCTTAGCAAAAGAATGCCTTAGGATATTAACAAGCTGGCATCATTTATAGGCATAAAAATTAAATTCAACTTCAGAAAAAAAGAACTATAAACACAAGGTTTACAGAATTATTTCAATTATTCATTATAGAACTTCATATTCTTTTGGCAATAATCTTTTCTTAACACCTAAGACCATATGGCCAACATTAAAAAAAAATTTTTTTTTTTAAAAAGAGCTCTTGAGGGCACAGGATTTCCCCTTCCTTTCCTGAAAAGATTTCCTTCTGAGCCATGAATGTTAAGATCTTAAATCTTTATAGATGACATCTAGGGTACAAAATTCATACAGCATAGTTTTTAATAGGAGTGATTCCTAAAAATCTTTGGGAATGAGAGAACTAGAAACATCTGACTGGTTGGTGACTTGTGGTACATTGCTGATTGTCAAGTATTTTGAACCACAAAAGGGCCATTTCATACGTAGAAAGTAACACTGTATATTTAAATGTACCTCTATGATAATAAAAGATAAAATTGTGTGATATTAAAATAAAAAAAATTAAAAAAAGAAATTTGTAGTGGATATGATGTACTAAGTTTATTATATTACATGTTTATGGTGCGTTACAGTTGGCCTGGCCAATTTATGTGCTATTTAAATTAATCCTAAACATAATCCATGAGGTAGGAGGAAATTGTAATCATTTCCTTCCCATTGATGAGAGATCACTGCTCTGGAGGGATTTATCCTGGCATGAGTTCCACACCTGGACAGAAACAAAGCAGGCTTTGGCATTCATTGTCAGCCACTCTGCAGTGGGCAAGTCTCTATACACAGGTGTTTGGATGTAGCTCAGCTGAAACAAAGAACAAAAAATGAAATAAAGGCAATGATCTCCAACCCAAGATCAGTGTCCTGGTTGGGATGTGTTTTTCTACTGAGCACCAAAATGTTGTCAAAGAAATACAAAAGCAGAGTCATCTCTTTGCAGTAGGGGTGTCCACCCATGAAGAGCCTTCATTCATAACATTAATGCATAAAGTTTGTGGTTTGTTGTTGTTGTTACAAGATGAAAGACTATTGACTCACTAGAACACCTGGCACAATTGGTTTCTTATAAGTTTAAGGAAGATGAGCCAACTCATGACGTTCTCATTGTATATATTCTACCACAGTGTGATAGAAAATGTAGTAGCCAGAGTTCTTAGTCTACTGAGATATTCAGCACTGGAGAAGTGTCATCCAGAAATAAAAAGCTAATATGTAAAGACAGGGTTCAAATATACTCATGGTTTTTCACATGAGATCAAACTAAGTTGCCTAAGTGTTCACTTTTGTGGTTTTAAGTTTAGACAGATAGCTATTTATATGGCCAGAATAAACCATAAGCCTCTGTTCTAAACTTAAAAGTAATATAATTATAGGCCTGAAATTGACACACACAAAACATTTGTTTTTCAACCATTATGATGAAAATAACATTGCTATTATCTTTCACAATATAAAATTTAATCAAAGAAATGCACAATACTTTGAATGGAAGTGGAAATAATAATCATCCTTGTCTTTGCTTTTAGACAAAAAGTTCACAAAATGAGCGCCATGTGTCATAATACAATCATTATCTAAGTTTATCACAAAGTAGTTACATATTAAACCTCCATGGTTATGTACTGTAAATTCAAACAGCCATAACTGTCAATTTACAAACAAATTAATTAAGCATAAATTTCAGCCCAGAAAAATTAAATATAGTTATGATAGTTTGATTTTTAAATATATATATAAATGGATATATTATATGTGAACATGTGAATCATGTATATCATACATATATATCATTGCTGGGCTACAATATTGAATGTTGTTAGCATTTGCATAGACTTGTATGTAACTTCTTCCTTTCCTTTGTCTCTATGATAAATTAATTACCAGAAAATCTCGATTGCAGCACTTGTTGTCTCACTGTTTCCCCTATGGCTTAGCCTAATATTAACTGTTTCCTTGGGTTCAGAAAATCTCTCTCTCTCTCTCTTTCTCTCTCTCTCTGTCTCACACACACACACACACACACACACACACACACACACACACACACACACACAATTTGTTTTCCAGATAGAGTCTCTTCCTTCTTCCTTTTCATGGACCAGCCTTAGACCATGATCTTCCTATCTTCTACTTCCCAAGTATCTGGTGGGTTGTTCCACCACTCCTGAATTGATAAACTTGCTTAGGCTGACTTTGAACTGCAAAATTCTGTCTTGAGTTGCTAGGATTCTAGGCATGAGCCTCCAGCACCAGCCTTTAGAACAAAGAAAAAGGTCTGTTAACTAGTCTCTTTACTCCTACTCTCAATCTGTAATTCATACTAAGATGAGAGATTTTTGTCTTGTCTTTTTTGTTTTTTCAAATTCAGTGGATAGAAGTGTTCTCAATAATTTTTTTTTCACTAACCCTAAAATGACTCTTTATCTAGCACTTGACAATCGGTCTCCTCATGAACCATTCTTTCTCTCTATAAATCCAGTCATACTGGACTTGGTCTGTCAGGGTCTTCGTATCAGAAAATTATGCCCCTTTTGTTTCTTGTACCTCTAAATTTCTACATCATTTCCACTAGAAGGCCTCTATTTATCTATTCCCATACTCTATTTCTCATTTTTTCTTGTTTTAACTTCAATAGCATTTGTTAGCTTGTAAGTATCATTCATTTTCCCTTAATTGTCTATTTAAGGACAGAACAGTCATAGGTAGTTTGCATTGTAGTTTTCCCCAGAGTCTACAACACAGCAGACACTACCCCCAGTTCACTTAGTAAATGAATAAATGTGTGGAATAAGTGTCTGATGGGATTAATTTGTTCTGATGGGACTATGTGCAGGTTTTCTGCATTCCAGTTGCCCTTGCTGTTCTGCCAGAGACTTGCCCCAGTTCTAAAAGGATACACAGGAAAGACAGAGAATAACTTACCACTCTTCCTTGTCCTGACATGCCCTAGGCCCTGCCTTTTTTTTTTTTTTACAAGTTGTTGAGACTTAGTCATTCTGTGTGAGGGATAAAGTAGTTATTCTCCAGCCCAAGGAGATCTTGCTTTCTCTTTATTCATGAAGAGAATAGGGCTAAGTGTGTATAATTGCTGGCTCTGGTCCTAACCAGAAGCTGGAAGAACCAGAAAACCCATGACAGATTTCTTGTCTTCTGTCTGAGAGTTTTCACATTGACATCAATCAGTGGGCAGGGAAGAACTGCAGACTGTACAGTGGAGCTGGAAACAGACAGAAGAATGCTGATGCCTGATCCAAAACAAATTTCTCAAGCCCTTGACAGTTGTTGAGCAACACAAAAAGACACAATCAATTTGGGATTTTTTTTTTTTTAATGTAAGAACTTCAGACTTGGAGCAACACTACTTGCTAGTCAAGAATAGTAGTCACAGTTTCTTCTTTAAAGTCGTAGGGTCTAAACAATACAAAAAAAAATCACAAAGGCATGCTAAGACCAGACCATAATTAGTATCTAGATATGTTTATCTTTACACATGTTAAGAAAAACTAATAAAATAGAATATTTTTTAAAAGTTCTAAACAAAGCATCAGAATACTGTTGCTAAATATTTAATGTGATACTAAATTATTTAAAATATTCCCAGACTTAGAAATTATTTATAAATTTCCCTGATGGTGGCCTCAAATATGATTGCAATCTGGAAATTGAAGTCTATAATCCATAGCTGGTATTGGTTAGGGGCTTTTCAGTCAAACTTTCCTAATGTTTTATTCTTGAGAGGAAAGGGAGACATCCAAAGTAATTTACAAAGTTGCTCCTAGGAAAGTAAGCATATAAATGAATCAAGGGAGAAGTACTATGATGAATGGCAACAAAAATGAGATTTTTTCACCTCTTTGAAAAGTAACAAGTTACTCTGCTATTATTTCATATATGCTGGGAGAAGACATGAGATTCCCTGGTTCAGAGACAAAAGACTTTATGGCTTACACAACAGCAAACAGCATGATCATCATGTCTGTGCTAAATTTTCTTGATCTCCAGTTCCAACCCAGGTAAAACTGCAGAGTCCTGGCAAAACCTGTGATACATTTTAAGTCATAACTGAGGACAGTTAAATTCAGAAAATAAGATATGTGAAGAGGCTATAAGCATATTTATTCACCTTCAAGACAGAAGGGAAACTATATATAACTTGCAAGTTTTTCTGTATTACAGGTATTCCTTTTTAAAAATTTTTTATTGTCAAGGTGATGTACAGAGGGGATACAGTTACATACGTAAGGTAGTGAGAACGTTTCTTGTCAAATTTGTTACCTCCTCCCTCATTTTTCCCTATCTTCCCTCCTCACCAATCTCCCCCTCCCCAGAGTTGTACAGTTGGTTTATGACATATTTTCTTGTATGTATTACTGCTGCATTGGTTCACCTTTTACCCTTTGTCTCACCATTTTGATGTTCCCCTTCCCAAATTCAGATAAACATATATACGACACCCAGGGTACCAAAATCAAATACAGTGGGGACAGGGGTAAAACCACAGGGAACAAAAACAAAAGAAAAGGGAATAATTTCACATTGAAAATAACAACAATGATAAATCATTTGTTTCCGTAACTTGGAGTTCATTTCGCTTAGCATCATCTTAAGTGATCATATGTATATAGCTAGTGAGCTACTGTGATCATCCTATAGGTATTCATGAAAAGATCACCTTTGTACTCAGAAGATATACAGAAACATGATTGTTCCCTAGCTAACTGTTAAAGAGAAAGGACATAATGTTGAGTCAGTCCTCTCTCCCTCTCTCCCTCCCTCTCTCCCTCCCTCTCTCCCTCCCTCTCAGTCTCTGTCTCTGTCTCTGTCTCTGTCTCTGTCTCTCTTTTGGTTTCGGTTTCTATCTCTCTGTCTCTCTCTCAGGTTGGTTATTGAATTCAGAATCTGGCTACTCTCCCTTAGCAATTTTACTTGAGGTTAGCTCTCTACCACTTGAACCACAGCCCCACTCCAGTATTTTGTGGTTAATCTGAGAGTCTCACAAACTTTCTTCTGCTCAAGCTGAATTTGAATTGTAATCCACAGATCTCAGCCTCCTAAATAGCTGGGATTACAGATATGAGCCACTGTCTTCCAGCCTCTTTTATCTTTTTCAGTGTGAAAGCAGAGGAAATATTTCAAATAAAACCAGCTGCTTCTGTTTTATTACCATTAATAAACTTGATTGGATATTTGTTTATTTATTCATTTAGCCTTCCCTCATCATGGCTCAGAGCATTTTCTTAGCTTATGGGAAGAGTTACTATCTACGTGTATGCTAAGAAAAATATCAGATCACCATTGCTAAACCTCATCTTTAAAGAAGAAGCAGCAACTGTGAATAAAGTCTCCAACCACCAGCTCATTCCTATTCTGCTTTTGACCACACCTCCCTGGTAGAATAGTTCAGACATGCCACCTGGTAGAGATTACTACCAGCTGATAATGGGTCACACTGATGAAATGAAGAAATGCACTATGCAACAATAACCACATGGGAAGAATACCAACACCACCAGAAATTCTCATGATTTTATGTGTCCGGGAAGAAATGCATTTTAAAAAATTTATTTTACCTGTAGGTAGCCGATAACTCATGAACCTATGGCCCTTTCCTGAGGAGTGTAAGGACTGGTAAGTAATGGGCTCTCTGATAGAAAAAGTCAACATCCCGTGTGGTTGATGAGTATTTGAAGGTACCATGGTTCTATTGAGAGCAAGGAAGAGTTCATTAACCCCACACTAACACACCATTTACTCCTACCTAGAGGATCATGCTAATTAAATTACTCTGTTTACCCAGCTATGTCCCAATTTTCCATGAATACATGAAATGTCTTGAGTCTCATCCCCCATGTCTTTGTGAAAGGCAGTGATAATTACAGATTCATACTACTTACACTATAGTTCTCCCACAGACCTCAGGCTTAATTGGACATCTTTTATATCAATTTCTTAGAAAATTTATTGCAGAATACATATCCCAAAATATAAAACTCAATACAAGATTCATTGATCTCATACTCTTTTTACTTCAATATACTGATCCTGAATAAAGTCTTCTTTGTAATACTTTAACAAATATCATTGACTATTTGTTTTTCTTTGATGTACTTAAGATGTATTTCTCTATCTGTGCTGGGGATTCCATTATCAGGAATCTAAAATTCTAAGCAAGCCTTCTCTCTTACATAATCTCTAAGTCTCTCTTTATATTTTTCTCTCTTTAAACCATAGTTTTCTCCTTTGTTTTTCATCGTGCTCATGTCTTCTCTATATGACAACACTACCAAATATGCCCTAGACATTACATGTCCTTCTATTAAGTTCTTTATTTTCTCTACTTCATAGTCAAAGTTTGCCAAGCAACCATTTTTGTTATTATCCCTACTTCTTCAATTAATCCTATGTAATATAGATTGGTCTATACAGTGACACCAGATACAAATATTTTCACTTATTTTTATATGAGTCTTCCCATTTGCGCTTAGATTTGGGCTATTTTTTGAAAATTGGTATTTTTTTTTGTTATTCAGACCCTATTCTCTCTAGATTGTATTTGCTACTTTTCCACTGTTGATTTTTAGTCATCCTGTCAGATTTAATCTCATCTACATTGAACACGAAATGCCTATTCTAGGGATTGCCTTATTACTGCTATGTCATCTTTCATAGATTTCAATAATTTCTCTGGTTTGAATTGCAATGTATATACAGTTTACTTATGAATGCATATGTCTAGCCTAACAATCTTCTGATTTCTATAACCATGTATCCATCTTCCCTCCTGAAATTTTCTTTTGGAAATGCAAAGCTATATAAAACTAAACTTGTTCAATTAGAACTCTTTCATATTCCCTTACTCCTTACCCCAATATTCCTCTAAATATCCCTAGCCTGTTTATTCCTAGATATTTGAAACTATCCTTTCCTAAACATGACATCAAATTCCATGGACGTTTCTCACTTTGGTAGTTCTGACCACTTGTCAAAACAGCTTCTCGGGCCATACCTTCAATGTCTCAAAGATGAGAATAGGAGGATTCCCAGTGTTCTATCTTCATCTATTCTGGATCCCTTACAGTGCATCCTGAAAACAAGAACTTCCAATACTTGTGACTTCTCAACAAATTGTCTAGGTCACCATTTGTTTCTCACAATCCACAACAATGATCTTAACAAGGACAAGACACTCTCCTGGATCTCCTTTGTGTCGATTTTTTTCTTTGTCCTCTAGTGGGCAATTCTAGTTCTCCTTTCAGTCAGTCCCTCATATCACTTGTTGTCGCTTGTTCCTGCTGCTGAAATGTTCTTCACTGCATATCTTTGCCTCATAAATTCTAGCTGAACCTTCAGCATAAGATCAAAACTCCTTTGCTAAGGAAACTTCCTTTCCTTTTCTGACTAGATCAGTCTTTGCTATTCTGTGTTCTCAGATCATGTACCTCTCTGTAGCTCTTGTCACTGGCCCAATTTCACATGCTTCCATGCTTATTTAATGAGCATCTTTCTTCTCCTCCAGAATACAATCTATACCAAATTAGAGATGGATCTATTTTTGCTTCTCAGGGATTATAGAAATGAAAGCCATATGGGAAATACATAATAAATAATTGATAGCCGAAGAAATGGAAAATGCAAAAACAACAGTTGAAGGATTAAACACATGTAGGACAGAAAGAGGTCAAAGAATTATGAAAGAGTGAAAGGAAGGAAGAAAGAGTAAAAGAACAATGAGAAAGGAGGGGAAAATTCAAGTTTTGGTTAAAAACAACAACAGAAGTATGAATTTTATTATCTTTATTATAATAAAGACATAAACTTTATTATTTTATGAATTACTTGATATATGCCAAAGACCGTGTTTAGATCTATATAACATTGTGCCTTCAGAAAATCCAAAAAATGAACTATTTTGACTTCTCTTCTGTAGGTGAAAACATGGGCATTCGACTCTCAAGGGTATAGTACATTTATGTGCCATAATTTAAACTTGAGTATGCCTGAAGTGAGAAAAGTTACTTTTTAATTTTCAAGTACATTAATATTGGGCACTATTAAACATTTTGAGTAACATAGAATTCCTAAGAACATTTGAGAAATCATGTGGCCTTAATCTCATATGTAATTAACCAAGTACCTTTAACTAGATTGAGCAGAATTATTTGGTTAAAATAAACTAGAATAACTGTCAACTAGCTATTTTTAGTAATGAGTAATGATTTTTTTAAAAGTAAGGACTTTTTTGAATGAACACAGAAGACAAATGAACACCAATTTTTGACTTGGTATCTAAAGAAAATAAGCAATATGTATTTTCAGCCTACTCTTCAGAGAAGGAGGCATTTAGTTCCATAGTTTATGTACAATAAATGAGAATGTGACAGTGGTAGGAGTGGCAAGTAAAATTAATGTGGAAATGTTCAGATTTGACACCCAGTGAAGATAGGCGCCATACTAATATCCAATATATACAAGGAACTCAAGAAACTAACCCCTCCCAAACTTAATAAATCAATCACTAAATGGGCAAGGGAGCTAAGGAGAGACGTTTCAGAAGACCTAATAATAGCAAAGAAACATATGAGGGAATGTTCATTGTCTCTCCAGAAAGGAAGTGAGTGAGATTCCAACATTGGAATAGGTTGGCCAACACTGTAAATTCAAACAACAGATGTTGGTGGGGATGAGTGGGAAAAATAAACCAATCGCTCTGTTGGTGGTAATATAAATGAGTACTCTGTAAAGCAATCTGGATATTCCTCAAAAATCTAATCATAGCCCTTCCCTACGACCCAGTCATATCACTGCTGGGCATCTACCCTGAATGTCATTAGCCAGGATATGCTAGAGACAACTACACATCCATGTTAATTGCTGCATTATTCACAATAGCCAAGATATGGAAACAGTCCAGATAACCCAAAATAGATGAGTGGGTCCAAAATAATGTACCTGACACATGTACTTGTAATTCCTTTGTGCATCACCTACATAATGTCAATAAAGTAAATTAATAATAAAAAAATCTATTTTGTGTCTGGATTACACTGAATATCCCCTGTGTATTAAGATTTTCTTGAACATACTGCTATCTATAATATAGGGCTAAAAAGCTTTTATTTTAAATAAGCAAAAACTGAGTGTTTGGATGGCTTAGCATTGTATGCAAGGTCTTACAGTTAGTGTGAAGAGGGGCCACTGCTCATTGTAGAACAGCCATGGGTTTTCCAACTTGAAACCCTGCTCCACAGAACTCAGGATGGAGATGAGAAAGACTTTTCTGCCTTGCCTGACTTTAAACTGTGATTCTCAGATCTCAGCCTCCTGAGTAGCTAAGATTACAGTCTTGAGACACCCACACCGGTAGGAGATATTTGAGTATTTATAAAAAATAAATTTCTGGGGGCTGGGAATATGGTCTAGTGGCAAGAGTGCTTGCCTCCTACACATGAAGCTCTCGGTTCAATTCCCCAGCACCACATATATGGAAAATGGCTAGAAGGGGCGCTGTGGCTCAGGTGGCAGAGTGCTAGCCTTGAGCGGGAAGAAGCCAGGGAGGTGTCAGGCCCTGAGTCCAAGGCCCAGGACTGGCCAAAAAAAAAAAAAAAATTAAAAATAAATTTCTGGTTGTAATAAAATAATTAAAAGCTCATCCAATAAGTTATTTTCAAGAACTACACATTCTTTGGATCAGAGTTGTGGCTCAGGTGGCAAAATATCTACCCAGTAGGTGCAAGATACTAAGTTCAAACACCAGTACCACTAAAATTGCTATTCTGTGACAATTTTAAGATTAATAAAATTAAACTTCATTTTTATCCTAATTATCGTCATTGTATTTGGTGTTTTACCTTCTCAATTCATACCTTGTTCTTGCTAATTGATTTTAAAAAGAAATTAATGACCCACAAAACACAAATATAGCACTCATAAAGGAAAACTCAGGTAGTTTTTCAAAGATAACTTTTGTCACTGAGAAATTATGGAGAAATTATGAGAAATTATAGCCAGGGTCAGAACACATTATTTCTACAAGACATATTGTGTCTTAATGTCAAAATTTAAAATTTCAAGTAACTTTGCATAACTAAATATTATTGTAATCATGTGTCTGGTATGTGTAAAAGTTCTTTCCTTTTTTATTTTAATTAATTCCTAATAGCTTTTATTGGGGTTAAGGAAGGCTATTTGTTGCCTTTCTAATTTCAGAGAACATTTGATTTCTCAATTTGGAAACTCCCTTACTAAAGTGCTAACAATATTCTATTTCCATCCCTAGTCAATGGAAAATATTTTTTTAAAATAGGGCAAAATCTGGCAGTAATTTCCCAGTTCAAGAAATTAGTTGGCACCCACAGTCATGATTGAGAAAAGAGGAAAAAATGATGATAGAAACATGAGCTTTCAAAGTTCCTACTCGAACAAAACTTATTTGATGGTATTAAAATACATAAGGGAACCATAAAATTATCTAAGATATTATCATTGTGTTTGTTTTTCAGAAGTTACTGCAAAAACAGAAAAGATAAGATTCTGGCAAAAAGAAACACCCTAAGTTAAATACTATTAAATAATACTCTGACATTAGCATGAGCCTTGTACGATCTACTTGAGTGAGTGAGCTTTATCTCAGTGCCTCAGCTGACTATCATTTCTGTGCTTGATGAGAAACATATCTCTTGAACAGACATACACCTCTGCTATGTTGAAGCCTGCACAAGCTTTGAAGTGTCTGTCTTGTTAGGTAACAGAGAAAAGCTATTCGTCCTAACGTCAGCATTCTCTTAAAGGCAAATATCAAACTCACCATATGTGCAAAACTCACTCCCCATCTTCCCTCTCCTTAATTCGCATGGCTACATGTATGCTAATAAAACATGTATAGGCCAAAGCTGAAAAGAAAAGATAGCCCTAGAGGAAAGGAGACTGATAGATAGTATAGTCTTTTTCTGGTGCAAACAACAATCAGGACCAACTGAAGTCAGATGGATATCCTGGATCCCTACAGACCAGATATTCAAAATCAAAACACTGTCATCTCCCCAAGTCCTTTCAAAACTGTGGCTTCATTGCCTGCAAACCTTCTTCTACCTAGCCATTAGTACTGGCTCTACAAAACTCATTTGCCTTTGGAGTGAAGGCTAATGTAATGGTTGAGAGCCCTGGGTTTTATAAGTAGAGGGAAGAGGATTAGGATCCTGGCTCTAACTCAGGCAGGTGTTCTCTGACAATTGACTTACATAATTGCCTTGGGCAATTCATTCATATTCTTACCATCAAAGGAATAATGTCTATTGCCCAGGATTATTCAGTGTTATTAAATTAGATAAAACATAGAAAAGCCTTAATTCATAGTTGCTAGTCCTGTTGAGTTTCAAACATGTATAGCTTTTGGTGATGCTGCTGCTGCTGCTGCTAATAATGGTATGGAACAAGAAATCAGAAAGCAAACAATATAGGGGCATGATTGCAGTTTTGCCTTACAAACAGGTATCTAAATTTCCAGTCTTAAAAATCACAGATTCTGATCCTTATTTCGACTTAATGAGGGCTGGCTGCATGTAAACCTATACGTAGTGTCTCTATCACTCTATTTTTCTGTGCTTACACCAGCCTTATGCTTAATCATCCCTCCCAGATCAGACACTTTTCACTGTCTCAGAGACCAGAGCTCATCATTACCAATCCAATTTTAAGAGGTGGGCAACACCCATTTCCTCCTTTGTCATTTCCTCAGCTCTTTGGAAAGTAATGTGACCTAGTAGTGATATTTCACTATTGATGCCCAGTGATAACTTACATTTTTCTAGCTCTAATAAGCCCCTTATCTTCTTATGAGATCTCTGTATTAGTCAGGATCCAACCAGAGCAACAAACCCAGTAGTAGCTAGAGGCATTCCTGCATATCTCGGAGGAATGAGTTCCAGGACCTTTCCCCCATAGATACCAAAATTTAAGACACCGAAGGACCAACAGATAGTGGAAGAAAAGGACTCTGTGATTCATAATTCCTCTCACCTTCTTGGATGTGGCTGGCTCTTTGAAAATGTTATTCCATCTGAAAGTCAGCCTACAATGATCCACAAGTCCATATGCTAAGTCCTGTCTCCTGGGATAAACAGAAGATTTTTATAGCACTCCAGAAAATATTTTTTATTTTAGAGTTGAAAATATCTCTTTAATATGCAGTTTTTCTAACTATCTTTTTAGCATGTGCCAAACCACTATTGTGGTTTAGAAATGAGCTCCATCTTTTATGAAGATCAAGTAATGAAAAGGAACTGTGAAAATAAGTTGGAACTTTCTGTTAATTCTCATGTGCCAAAATGTATGGCTTAGCCAGTTGTTGGTGCCTACCCAGCAGACTCTGATCTGAGGAGAGTACTTTGAAAGCATCCCCAAAAGAAATCTGTGAGAAATCTGCAGGTAACTAGCAAAAGGGCAAAAGTTGAACTGTGGCTCAAGTAGTAGAGCAGCAGACTTGAGCAACTAAACTTAAGTGTTTTCCTATTTTCCTAAAAGTGTTCATGATGAATTGCCATTTCTTCTTTGCATGTTTGATAGAATAAAGTATATGGTCTTGATTTTTTTCTTTCTAAAAGGTATTTTAATGATCAATTCTTTTATTTATAATATGTCTAAACAGGATATTATTTTTTCTTCTGTCAATTTTACTAGCTTTTGTCATTCTAGGAATTTGGGAACCATCTTCTAAGTTGCCTAAATTACTGGCATACATGCCTTACAGTTTCAAAATTATCTTTAAACTTAATAATATCCTCTTTTGTTCCTGAAGTTGAAGACTTTTATAGTCTCCTTTATTCCTGATAATTCTAGCTAAAGGTTTAAAGCTATAAATATACCTCGGAACAGTACTTTAGCTTCATCCTATATTTTTCTGTGTTATTTTTTTTATTCAGTTAAAAGTTGTCTTCTCATTTTCTACAACTTTTGGTGACCTATAGGTCTTTTAGAAATGTATCATTACATTTGCAAGCAATTGTAAGTTTCCCAAAGTTTATTGTCTTGTTGATACTCATTTAATTTCACAGTAGTTTGAAAGTATAGTTTGCATTAGTTCAGTACCATTAAACTTACTGATATTTCTTTTTCAAATGGGTATATGATGACTAACCTTCCCAGACTGTTTTGATGGAGCTGTGTTTATGGAAGTGGAGAAAAACGTCAGGCCTGGATTGACAAAGGATGCAGTTTCCCTTATATGCTGAAGATAGATTTAGCTTGCACAATTATAAGTAAACCTGTTAGATGGTATGCAAGTGTATACAAATGTATCAACTGAAAGAAGGTAGATTTATGGAAGAACTTAATATAATTCCTTAGAAAGGCAAATTCAAAGTTCAACAAAATAAAACACTAAAAAGAGAATACTCAAAAGGGGTGTGGTGGGGTCAAAGGAAAAGGGGTGAACAAATGAAGAAAAAAGAGGAGAAAATACAGTCAAGGATCCATTGTATAGCCAACAAAATCAAGAAGAGTGAGGGAAGGGAGTGTAAGGGAGGGGTGGGCAAGACATTTTTGAGAGGGGTGATATCAATCAAGTTATATTGTATTCATAAGCAGCTTTGTTACATGGCAACTCCTTTTGTGCAACTACTTAAAGATAATGCTTTTTAAAAAACTGGATAAAGGGCTGGGAATATGGCCTAGTGGCAAGAGTGCTCGCCTCGCCTCGTATACATGAAGCCCCAGGTTCGATTCCCACCACATATATAGAAAATGGCCAGAAGTGGCGCTGTGGCTCAAGTTGGCAGAGTGCTAGCCTTGAGCAAAAAGAAGCCAGGGACAGTGCTCAGGACCTAAGTCCAAGGCCCAGGACTGGCTAAAAAACAAAATAAAACAAAAAACTGGATAAAAAGACTTAAGGTACAAGTATTATTTCTACGTAGGATCATATTTTAGTGAGATATTATGAAAATACAACTAATATAAAAATACTTGAAGTTATCTTTAGATGACTTCTAATTCCTAGCACCCTATTTTTTTTTACTTTTGATTTTGCAACCAAGTGCAGATCAAAAGGATTTTGAAAGGAAAAAAAATACATTGTTCCTAAAGTCTGTGGTTAGGTCTGCAATGGTGGTGGCTGTACAGAGCATGTACAGATTTCTTCCCCCGTCATCACTCCTTAAACAACCCAGTAGAACATCCACATGCACAGTATTTATTATATGAACTAAGAGTTTGAACTCATCTAAGGATAATCTACGTTGTACATGAGAATATGCATAGGTTAGATGCAAACAGTATACTATTTTATATGTTACGTAAGCATCCACTAATTTTACTATTTGTGGGAAGTTCTGACATAAGTCTTCCAGTGATATTGAGGGATGACGTATTGCTCTAATAGACCTCTTATTTTACTGTGATTAAAATTTCCTAATATTGTACAAACAAAATCATCTTTTCAAAACAGCAGTTCCCAGTCCTTAAAGTTGCTTGTAATCCTAGATACCTAGGAGGCTGAGATTTAATGATCAAAATATGAGCTAGCCTGGTCATGAAAGTCTGTGAAATTTTTATCTCCAAATAACCACCAAAAAGCCAGAAGTGGAGCCGGGGCTCAAATGTTAATGCACTAGCCTTGAGCAGAAAAGGCTGGGAGAAAGCACCCAGGCCCCGAGTTCTATCCCTAGTACTGGTGCCAAAAAAATATAAGCCTTGTCCTCATGTATATATGATGGTTATGAAACTGCACTGTGTGTGGTGATAGAAACAATACACAGAAGATTTGAAGCTGACACTGGAATAGTTAAATGTCACTCCAAGTGACAAAAATAACAAGTATGTGACAATAGATGATAAATAACAGAAAACTACTAACTTGTGGATGGATGAAACTTGTTTCCATTGGGAATGGTTAAAACATTTACAGCTTGAAATAATAAAATTAATCTAATTTTGCTTGCATCTAACAGAAATGATACTATTTTAAGCTGTTCTATAATCCTCTGCCCCAAGTTCGGAATTGGGAGGTATTCATGCTTAGCTTATTGTTCCATATATAAAACTTAGTACAATTTATCCATACGTGTATATATGTATGTATATATATGCTTTATTATTTTAGAATTTGTTGACTATCTCTAATTATTAATCAGGCCTCGGTTTTGCCAAAGTGTGATTAGTGCATTTTCCTCAAACTTATTTTTCCTGTAGTTTTGCAATCAGTGTGTTCTTTTAAGACAAATTTAACCCATATGTTTTTATTCATCAACTCTTATAATTGCTAAAGAGTATTATTGTTTTTAATGGGTATTTTATGTTCTAAAAGAGTCTTTTGAGCTATTTTAATGACATTTTTATTCTCATTATAAAACACAATGATCATTTTGTAGCCAGGGGATTACAAAACAATCTGGAAGAAAGCGTTCCCAGGGTTGCGCCTTTGCACATCTTTCCTGAGTGTGTTATTAGCACAGGCAGAAGACTGAGAGCAGCCAGCTGGTTTAGGTAGGAAAGAGAAAAGAGCTGGACACAAATAAGCAGATTGCATTTGTTTAAGAGCATCTTTTCTCATTTCTGAGTAAAGAATTCTTTTCAGCCTATGACAATTCATAAGGAGAGGGTAAAATCACAAGATAAAGATTTATGTCTATTCTTGCAAGTCTTTTTCAAGTGAAACAATCTGAAATGCAATTAGTGAATAAGTCATACAAAAAATGCAAGACAAGGAGGGAAGGTGTTCCATTTAGTAAACTTTGAGGCAAAACTGTACAGAGAATATTGACAAATAATATTCTTTTTTAGTTGAGGAAAACAGACTTGATACAGTCCAATGGCAACAACTCATTCTTTGTAATGAATGAGTGAGCACCATACATTTATTCATGTAATCATTGCCCAATTCCAAAGTAGCCACAACCATAGAGAAATGTTGTGAACAGGGATGGCTTGAGGGGCAACATCACGAATGGGAGAAGTAGGCAATTGCTGGTGGCATTGGGAAAAGATTCATTCTGAGACTCTCTTTGCACACAGCTTATTATTGAAATCAAGCATTCCTTGATTATAGGTTTGATTCCTTTCTTATTTTTTATTGTTATTATAAAGTTGATGTACAGAGAGGCTACAATGAGGTAATGAGTAAATTTCTTTTTGGACAATTCTACCCCTTTCCTTGTTCTATCCAAGTTTTATCCTCTTGACTCCATCTGTAAGTTGTATAGGTCATTTTCAACGTAGTGTCAAGTGAGTACCATTGCTACATTTGTTCTCCCTTTGTCCCTTCATTTCTATACACACCCCCCCCCCCATCCCGGGCTTGATTTCTTCAGCCAAAAAACGTCCTCTATAGCAATTCAAATCATGTGATGATAGGAAGCAAAGCAGGGAAGAGTCAGTAGGGAAGAGTCAATTTTGCTTTATTTTGTAAAATATTTTATATTTTGATGATACTGGTGTACCTGAACTCAAGGCCTCATATTTGAAAGTGGTTAATCTATCAGTTCTGACATGTTCTTGGCTCTGTTTTGCATGAGTTATATTTTGAAGAGGGTTTTGTGTTTTAGTCTAGAACCATCCAGTGATAGCAATCATCTTAACTATAACCTCCTAAGTAGCTGGCATTGTACACACATTCCATCATATCTGATCTGAAGTGTGAAGCTTTATATATGTTAATAGACCTAAAAGACCTAAATACCCATTTACCCGGGTTAACAAATATGTAGTGAAAAGTAAGTAACATACTCCCAGTTTTTTGTGTGTGTTTTTTGTTTGTTTTGTTTTGTTTTTGCCTGTCATGGCACTGGGCACTGTCCCCGAGCTTCTTTTACTCTAGGCTAGCACTTTGCAACTAGAGCCACAGTGCCACTTTAGGCTTTTTCTGTTTTGGTTCTACTGGGAAATTGATCCCTAGGCAAGCACTCTACCTCTAAGCCACATTCCCAGCTCACTCCTAGTCAAATTCCATTGACAAGAACCCTATCAAAAAGAATTTGGGAGAGAAGGGGGAGAATAATGGGAGGTATGGCATTGATCAGGATGCACTGTACTTATAAACTGACAGGTTGAATGGAATCCCCTTTCTTTGGTCAAATACACAAAGAAAATAATAATAATGAAAGAATTAGGTAGCTGAATTATTTATCTACTCTGTCCCAATAGATTATGCAGCAATTGAAACCATTATGACTGTTACTTTTGTGATGGTGTGGATTTTTTTGAATAAGACCTGTTTGCGACCCCTCTCCCCGCACTGTTGTAGGGCAAAATATTTAGTCTGTAATTTGATTTTTAAAGATTTATTTTATGATTATAATTTTGAATTGACAAATATTAACTGCATACAATTATGATGTCCAATGTGATGTTTTGAGGTATGTCTTTACCTCATGAAGTATTAACTATAGTCTGAAGCAATTAGATGCCCTACAGGAATAGGCTTCCAATGTGTCACAAAGTAAGATTTCTGTAAAAGATTGTCATGTGATCATCAAAATGTTAGCAATGTCATCATGTCCAAATCTGGCTTTTAATAGGTTATTTATACTAACAGTGAGTTTGAAAACTTGAGACCTTTTCAAACGCTGTAGTCGTATTTCCTCATTGGATTTTTTCACTCTAATAAAGGAAACATAATTATTCTTATCTATTTTGCAGGTGTACTAACTTGAGGCTTAAAGTGAGCAGTGAAAATCAAATCATCGAAGAAAGGGAGGGCCTGTATGGCGATTCGATTATTATAGTATAATTCCTTTCTCATTCAGATATCTCCTTTGTTCCAAAGTATGAGAACTTGAGAAATCTTCTAAGGCTACCTTCCTTTAAGAACCTATTTTTATGCTTTTCAGAATAAAGTTTCTGAAGTCTATTTCAGGACCAGGTAAGAGGCCAGATTGGGATATTTAAAACTACCCATGGGATCTAACAACGAAGTAGCTTTGATAGATTCCTTTTCGCCTTTCTTTCTTATTGCAGTGGAACTGAACTGAAGTTGTAATTCTTGGCCAGTTTCAAAATGGGAAATGCAGTGCAAACCTGGGTGCTGGCTGCTCTCTGCATGTTAAAAGGTAATTGAATAAGAGCAAGTACAAGTACAATTGAATATGTAGGCTAGAGGCATTAAGTCGTAGCTTTGGAAGAGGTCACACGGAAATGAATTTTTTAAAAGGACCATAAAATTGTATCAAAGATAGATGGGGAGCAAAAGCAATATTTAAATGAAATTGTTATGGATATAAGTCACTTTGCAGGCATTATAACTATATCTAACATAAAATATGTTTTCACTTCATATATAAAACATTGTTATTATTCACATCTTATGACATGTTAACATATTAAAACTTAAATGTTTAATGCATATATTAAAATTTTGTGTCATCATTAACCCAGTTGATGAATTTTCCCAGAAAAAAATAATAGGAAAGATAGATCATAAAAGATAATTTTTACAATTAGAATAAAAATATGTAACTTAAAGGATGCTGAGATTAAAAATGTCCAATTTGAAGTTTCAACCCTCTACTTTTCTTTACTTTTCTCGCTTTTTCTTATTTTTTGGCTCATGGGAATTCTACTTCCATTTGCTTTCCTATTAAATGACATTTCAAATACTTTATTATAAACATAAATCACATCTCCTTTCAAGAAGGCAAATGACAAACTAAATTTGAGATCAGGCATGCATTTCTACACCCTACCCAAGAAGAAGTAGATGAGCAGTGGCACCATAGATTGTATGTGAAAGATAAACAAAGAGAGGCAGTAGATTACAGCAAACATGTCATTGGAAACTGACATCTGCCCTTTTATTCACAAACATCATCGCAAGCCCTGTCACTTTGGCTGACATCTGTTACAAATCCTGATGTATGAAGTTATAGAAAAGACCAATCTCATCCACTGTTGGCTAGTTGAAAATGGTTGTATGCCTGTACACAGACACACATATATAGATTAAGCTGTTCTGGTTTATCTGTAGATAGGGCATCATCTTTCTCAGTCTTTAAAAAAAGCTACAAAGTAAATGTTCACACCCTAGTGTATCAAAATGTATTAGTGGATTCTGAGAAGCACTGGAAATCCTGTGTGCCCACAGATATATTCTGTAACGTAAGAAAGTTCTATTTTTAATTTGATTTCTTTGAATTAAATCATCTTGGAAAGATTCTTTGTGAGATGTACAAGTATGATGAGAGAAAACTCATGCACATGCTTAGCCGTGTTTCCTCAGCCATTATATTAATAAATAAAGGGTCTCTAGAAATAAAAAGGAAAGCAAATTAACAACATGAGACAGTGGCTGCAAGAACTCTGGAGCCTGGATATAGGTCTTTGCTAGTTAATACTGCAAATCACAGGATGAGAAGATTGATAGAAATATAAATTCTCATAGCCCCACATCCACCATCCCCACTTGACCAGACTTCCCTGACATAGAGCCTGCAATTGAACAGGTTCTGGAAGTGAGGAAGTCACATGTTCAGTCACTAGTCTAAACTCAACACTCACTGTCAAGTTGAAATTAGCAAAAGAACAGAGCTGGAGGAAGTATTTCAAACATGAAATACTATTAACATTCCACGTTTACAATGTGCATGACCTCAACTACATGAAATTTCAAAAAGTAGATACAAATATTTTGCACAAATATTCCTCTGGCATTTACACAGACCTCAATGATGTTAGTAGCTTAAAAATGCTCCCTACAATATAGCCTAGTGGCAAGAGTGCCTGCCTCGGATACACGAGGCCCTAGGTTCGATTCCCCAGCACCACATATGCAGAAAACGGCCAGAAGCGGCGCTGTGGCTCAAGTGGCAGAGTGCTAGCCTTGAGCAGGAAGAAGCCAGGGACAGTGCTCAGGCCCTGAGTCCAAGGCCCAGGACTGGCCAAAAAAAAAAAAAAAAAAAATGCTCCCTACAGGATGTATATTTAAATAGAACTTAACTGAGTATGTAATTTCTAAAGTACTAAAGCTTAAGGGACTTGACATTTTTTTCAAGATTTATTATTTATGCAAGTGTTTTGATATCTGAAGCTATTGCCAAATCTTTAAGGGTATGTGGCACACCAACAAAACAGAAGCAATCCAAACTTCTACAAAGGATTTGGGATGATGGCATTTGTATCTAACTTGTAAATGATAATTACACTTGTGCTAATGAAAGATTTGAAACTTGTGGCATGAAGGGACACAGATCTAATGATCAATGACATGGTCATTTGGTAAGAAGAAGATAGAACTGGAGATGGACTGGATTGGATTTAGGACTAGGGAACTGAATTTAGGATGCTTTCATTGTAGGAAATAACTTTTTCCTTGAATGTAATGTAGGCATGCATTGAAGAGAATCAATTCTTGGCTTTGCCAATTTGGAGATATTTTTGGTTCTTTGTAGAATTCAATATTTTGCTGAGGTGTGATGGCTCATGGTTTTATTTCCTGCTTCTTGGGAGGTAGAGATTATAGGGGCTGTGATTTGAGGCTAGCCTAGGCAAAAAGGTAGTAAGATTCCACCTCAGCCAAAAAGTCTGCCATGGTTTTACATGTCTGTAATCTCATTTATGTAGGAAGCTTATATAGGAGGATCATGGTTCCAGGATGGCCCTGGGGAAAAATGTGAGAACCTATGTGAGAAAATAACTACAGTGAAAAGGACTGGGAGCATGGTAAAGTACTTGCTTGAGAATTCCCTGAGTTCAAATCTCAATACCACCAAAGTAAAAGGTTTTTTTCTAAATGGATTTGTTGGCATGGAAATAAAGTATTGTCATGAATTAACTTTTTGTTATTGTGAAAGTAAGCAAAAGTGATATGTAGGAAAAGGGGGTGAATGCTAATATGCAAGGAACAAAGAAATTCTAGTAACTCCTGCCTCAGGTATATAAATAATGTTACCACTTTACTGTAGATCCTTGCAGATCGTTCATATATATAAAATCTTTCATATAGATAATATATAGTATATATTACTTCATCAACATGAAGTAATAATGAATATGTAAATATTATGAGTGTATATATTCACATATATATGTATAAAATGTAATTATTGACCACATATTATGCTCACATTTTAATATACCCTGAATATATTTTCATATCAAGTGATATTATTCTATAACATTATTAATGGTACTGAAAATTTTATTTTATGTTCATACCATTTATTTTCCCAATGCTCAATTGTTCCCCATAAGTACCATATAGTTTCTTATTATTGGAAACAATACTGGTGAAATATCCTGATAATTACTTTGTTATATGCATCCTTGTTATTTCCTTAAAATATAGTTTGCAAATCTGTAAGAAGTATGTTATTTCACTAAATATCTATTCATTAGTCGACTTATTTATTTAGTCAAGTGGAGAACATGGTTTATGTCTCTGTTGAGCTCAATCCTATTCTCTCTAGTTCTTTGCTCAAACTGGGAGAGAAGTTTTCAAAGCCCAGTTTTTTTTTTTATCATCAAATGAATTCACTGCACTACTGTCCCTATCCCACTTTCAGACACTTGGATATGTTACATACATACATACCCATTTGTGTGCAGTTTGAAAAAGATGTTCCAGAACCTGATGACTTTCCTCCATGTTTGGCAGAGTTTAGAAGAGGAATATAGTGCATATATCGATACATAGATGTGTCTGCTGTGGTTTGATGTGTGCTATTGAAAAGCCTGTGTCCTGCAGTGTGGTAGACTAATTTTATTAGAATTCCTATATGGTATGGGGAACATAGGTTTGTGTCAAACCACCTAAATTTGTGGAGTTATTTTAATGCAAGCATTAGCAAAAGCAATATGGTATCTGTTCAAATGAAAGTGTTGTATAGCTGATCTCTATTGGCCTCCACACATAGTGCCCCAGCTAGCCCATCCATTCCTCCATGAGCTGTAAGCCCTTATTTTTCTATAGGGTTATATGTTGTCAAAAGTGTTTAATTTTACGAGGCAAGCACTCTACCATTAGGTCATATTCCCAGCCCCCAAAGTCTTTAATTTTAATAGTAACTCATTTCACCAAAACAATAATCTTGGATGTAAAGCTGGAGACTTCATCTATCTGTTATTTTAATATGGAAAGATGATTTATCTTTGTAGAGATCTGTCCACACCTAAAATTTTTCCAGCTAGCTAAACATAGTGGTTCTAGAAGCCAGTAATTCAACTACTGTGTTGTTCTGTGAAGTTCTTTGATAAGATAATGAGATAATGCATTTTAGGGCTTTTTCTCCAGCTGTGAGAAAACTTCCCTGCTTGAAAGTTGTATATCTATTTGGAGGAGATATACTAGGGTTTAATTTCAGAGTTTTGTGCTTTCTTGGTTTGCTTGCTGGGCTGGCTCACTACTATTTGAGCCATGCCTCCAAATTGGCTTTTAACTGACTAATTGGGAATGACATCTCACAGACTTTTCTTCTTAGTCTGGTTTTGATCATCATCCTTTGGATTTCAGCCTCCTGAGTAGCTAGGATTAGAGGCACCAAGCTATGAGCACTTAGCTTAGTGCTTCAACGTACTAACATTCAAGTAAAGATCTGATCCAGACTCCTATGTTGTACTGACATATTTTCTCTATATTTAATAGATGTGCAATCATTTATATTGAAGAAATAGGAATTTTAATAGAATAAAAAGTCACTTTCTCCATCCCAGTGGTGTCTTAAGTAGCATTCTAGATGCATATGATTTCATATTTCTCCAAACAACTTGCATTTTCACACTAAACAAAGAAAATACAGTAAGGAACCACACAGTCCATTCAGAGATTGTGCCAGTGAATTCTGATTCAGTGATATTTTGTTACAAATATGAAAACCTATTTTTAGGTTTATTGTGAACCCTTACATGTTTATTTAGGTTCAGGTGAAAGTTTGAACAAGATATTTATGAAGGCATAGTGTAGCAGGGCTCCACCAATTCCTTGCTTACCTACCTTTGCCTTTCTAAGAAATTATACTATTTAAATTCTCCCTGTATCTACCAAATTTCAGTTAATACATTTGTAAACGCTTTCATACCACCTAACATGTTTTCTTACAGATGTGTTACTTAATTCAAACTTTTTTCACAGATGAGGGAAAATATGAAAACTTTGTGTCTCTGGGCCTGATTTACTTCACTAAATATAATTTTTCCAAGTTTTCAACTTTTATGTAAATCTTCAATTTTGATGGACTTTAGCAAATTTGTGCTCAAGGCAGAGGTTCTATCAGTAGTGAATGAATTTTTGAAAATTAACCAAATGAGAATTGACCAATGGCATCATATCACTTTTCTCTATTATGAATGAAGTGGACTTTCTATTAACATGTTTAACTGGCAAATGCTTAATTTCTTAGAATATAATGGTCATACATATAGCAATTTTCTATACTCCTGATATTTCTATGTTCAATTTAGTTTGATAATAATTAAGAAAATAAAAATTACATTTTTGAATTGTAAGTATTCTTTCACATTTACGGCTTCTGTTAGTAGTTTTCACCTCTAGGCTTTTTAATCTTTTATTTGCTTTTAGAGTTTAAATAAATGGTAATTGAAGATAGGTAAATATAGCAAATTTCACCTACTGCATGTACATAGATTTATTTTTATGGAATAAAACTCATTTTGATTTGAAGAAAAACAAGGCAGTGAACTGTGATTCACAGACCTTGACACAAAACAAAACAAAACAAAAAAACACTTCTAGTCAGTACCACCTCTTCTCCAGTGGTATAAACATCAACAGTCATCACTTACTGGAAAATTTGAATAATTGCTTATTGATGACATTTATTTTGTTTGCTATATTTTATAATCTAACATTATATGTCACATAATATATTCTTAGTTTTGTCTAAATCCTTTGGGAATTTCAGCTAACATATTGATTATGTATTTTATATATATATGTATATGTAAAACTAGCTTATTCATTCTCAATGCTGTATAAGAATTGTTCATATTCATTATATATGAATTTTCAACTTTTTAAGATCATTTATGTTTCTGCTGTATTTTGGCTACTTCCATGAAACTATGTGAATGTGTTTGTTTATCTATTGGATCCCTGCAGAATACATACTCAGGAGTGAATTTGTTTATATGAAGTTAACGATTCTTCTAGTGACAACTAACATTGTATATTTTGGGAACTTCATTGAACATTGCCATGGTAAATGTGCATCTGAACTGTCCCTGTGAAGCTCATGTGTTATAAAATTGGAGACTTTGGTAGGTGATTGGCTCTTGAGGGCTCTGACCTCATCAACAGATATCAAAGCCATTAATGGATTAATCTATACATAGCTTAATAGACAGTTTGCAAGTACTGGAGATTCTAAGAAGTGGACCTTAGATGGAGAAGTAATCTACTGGGAACACAACCTTGGAGGGTATATTTTGTCCCTACCAGATGCTCACTCTCTTTCTCTCTGTCTGTCTGTCTCAGTCAGTCTGTTTGTCTGTCTGTCTGTCTGTCTGTCTCTCTCTCTCTGTTTCTTTCCTCTGGAGATCAACCCAGGTCCATATACTACTCAATTACTCTTCCACTGAGATTCAATCCTAGCCCTTTACTTCTCTTCTTTATTTCATTTTTTATTGTCAAAGTAATGTACAGAGGAGTTCCAGTTACATACTAATGCAGTGAGTACATTTCTTATCAAAGTTGTTACCTACTCCTTTGTTTTTTTCCCACCCTCCCCCCATCCCTGGTTCCCTCCCCAGAGTTGTACAGTTGGTTTACAGCATATCTTCTTCTAAGTATTTCTGTTGCATTGGTTAGCCTTTTATCCTTCATCTCTCCATTTTGGTGTTTCCCTTCCCTAGTTCTGATAAACGTACCCAGTGTTCCAAAGTCAGTTAATTGTCAAGAATGAGCTGGTTAATTTCTTAAAAAGCATGTGGTTTTGTCATCTTGTTGGATAACATGCTTGTTATATTTCTCCTCATCATTCAACACAATCTCTATAACACTTTCTCTTACTATATGCAGGAAACTGTAATCACTCTTTTTCCTTTGTTTTCCTACAGTTTCTTGCACATATATAACACATACAATTTAAGGGTTTTTCATTTCTTTTTCTTTGTTTTCTATATTTCTTTTTGTCCTCTGGACTTTGACATTCTTGGGGCCAGGATCTGGATCTCTCTTCTTGTGCCACCAGCAATTAATATACTGCCAGAAACATTGTAGATTAAAAATATCTTTTCTATGGATAAAAATATAAATAATCTGATGCTTTAGGGTCAGTATAAATCCATCAGTGCTTCAGAAAAAGTACCAAAGCATATCCCTCAGGTAGTGGGAAAACAAATTTATTTTCTTTATAAAGGAAAAATGAATTTTTGTGGAGAATATTAAATATCTTGTTCCACTGAGGTATTTATGAGGTTTGTGGGTTGAATTGAAATTCCACTCTCAATATAAATCCTAGATACAAGTCAAGTGTTCTTAGGGGACTGGTACTAGAAAAGGAAACAAAAAGCAAACCAAACATTAGGTTTCAGTCTAAGAATTTGAGTGCCTTTTTAAATCCACCAATATAATCAGATTTATATTTATTTTTACAGAAATGTTTGTTCAGCTAATGCATTCCTAATCAAATAATGGGTGTTCCATGATGGAAATTTCAAATAAAGTTCTTAAGGCTGTCAGAAAGTAAATAAGCTAACTAGAATTGTATTTCTTTGCTTAACTGGAACTGTATTTCTTTGCTTCCCAGTTGACTTCATAACTGCTTAAAGTGGGATGTGTGTTTTTAGAAAGAGGACACATGGACAGTTAAATGCTAGTAAGTCAACATTTATCTGCCACACCTCACCCCACCCTTGATTTTATGTATGTTTGATGATGCAATATGCCCATTTTCAGCAGAAAATATATCACAATCTGTTCTTTTTTCATTATTTGGTTTACATTGGACAAATCCCTACAACTGCCTCAAAATGCCACCAGAATTCCATTAGCTAATATGATTTATTATGCATAGAAGTAAAGATCACTGTATATTCCTTCATTATGTTTGTGCTTTATTCCTATTAAATAAATTTTATCTTACTAGTAAAAGCCAATTAATTCTTTAAGTTACATTATAGAATGCACAGATGTACATTATATGCTTCAAAATTGAACTTTATTCTCAAGTTCATTTTGAAACACTTTGTAGAAACTTTCAAAAGTGTTTGACACAATGCATCCAGCCTTTGTGGTTTTCCAGTTGAACATAAGCACTAGGATTTCCAGGTGTAAGACAAATGGTGTAGAAAATTCAATAAAACAGTGATCTTGGATACCTAAATTTAGATGGTGTAGACTACTATCCTCCCCCACTGAAATATTCATGGAAAAACAGGAACTGATCTCAGAGTTGTTATTCATAAGTCATTGGCCATCAAGCTAAGTTTTATGAGACAGCATTTGGAAAGATTTGATCAAGATAGGTTTGAAGGCATTCAGAATGTACTGGCCAGAGTTAAGCGTACGTGTGTTTACTCTTGTTTAAAATGTCTCTGAATAGAAAATGTGGGCAATGGGCCACAAGGTCAACTTTTCTGAGTTTGATAGTCTACTTTATTTGAGAAAAATGTAGTTCTTATGTTGTAAGACAGCGCTGCTCTGGCGGCCATAAAACTTGAGGACAACTTTGGCCTGAGAAGGAAATAACCAATAAAGGATATGATAGCCCTGGGAATTAAAATGTTCACATATGCTATGAAGATCATTGTTCTCACCTATCTAACACAGGAAGAACAAAATTCATGACCTTGTGACCTTCAAGAAGCTTTTAGTGTTAACATTAAGTTATGAAAGATAAATAGCAAATAAAAAACTTTCCTAAGAATTGTCTTTAGACTTATTTATCTGCATTTTTGTATGCAATCACTCTAAGAAAATGTGATTCTGAGAGGGTCACTGTAGACTGTTGATAAGCTCACTTTTAAATAGCAGTAGCAAGAGCAATAACAGCATTTACCGTCCTACTATATCCATCTCAAGATCCAGTTACTTTGCTAAACTCTCCATTTTATGGCTGTCTTTTTCCTTTTATATTATTATTTTAAGAGTAGGACAAAGCTCATTTATCAAATGAGCTTATGAATACAATGCATCTTTATTGATGTCACCCCGTTCTTCACCCTCCTCCATACCTCCCAAGCCAACATCTCCCCTAAATTTTCTGAATTTCATAGAGTATGCATTGAGTGTTATAACTGCACCCCTTCCCCCTTCAGTTTCTAGGTTCATTCATTTATTGCCTCCCTTTGGCCTCCTGTTCACTCCTTTCAGTTTTCTGGTATTTGTTTCATTGCACAGTGAGTTAGGTTTTCTAAGAAATGAAACCATTTGAATTCTTCCCTACAAATTCCATACCTCAGCTCAGTTCATGTATGTGAACACTTGCATACAACCCCGTATGTGTTTACTTATAGCTTTATAAATTAGTTCTAGCTTCCACGTATCCACGTGTCTCTCCGGGCATGAATTTACTTCACTTAACAATTTTTTCCAGGTTAGTCTTCTTTTATGATAAATGATGTTGAACCATTTTTCCTAATAGACAAGTAAAATTCTATTATGTATGTATAGCACATTTTCTGGATCTAGTTGTCTATTGAATGGTATCTAGGTTGTTTTATACTATGTCTGTGATGAACAGGGTGCAGCAGTGAACATGGATGTGCAAGCAGCTCTATTGTATTCATTTTATAATTATATTTTATTATACTTTTGCAGTTGTCAAAGAAGTTACAATTCAACAAATCTATTCATGAATATATCTTAATTGAAATCACCCCGTTCAACATTCTTCTCTTTTCCTCCTAATGCCCCTCCCCTAAATTTTTAATTTTTTTTTTCATTTATATTTAAGTCGTTGTATAAAAGACTTGCCACTCACCTGTGTCATCACTTCAACATCTTTACCCCTCTTCAACTAACCCTTTCCTTTGTATTTCTCAACCCTATGGTATATACAGTGAATTAGTATTCCCCTACCCCAATTGATTCTTCTACCCCTTTCCCCTTGGGCCCATGCTCCCCTCTTGCAAATACTCATTTCTTGGTACTTATTTTGTTGGGTTTTTACTTAGTCTTTTAAAATAATTATACTGTTTGCACTTTTCATAGAGTCTATTACACTTCAGTTAATTGATTTGTAACCCCTTGCTTACCACCTAGTTTGTTTACTTATAGATTTATAAGCATACTCTGGTTACAGCTGATGAAGGAAACCATGTAACCTATGTTTATATGAGTCTTGCTTACTTCAGTTCATGTAATGCTTCCCATGTCTTTCCAGTTCTTATGAATAGTATAATACCTTTTGGGGGGATAGAAGAGTAGGATTCCATTGTATATATATATATATATATATATATATATATATATATATATATATACCAATATATATATATATATATATATATATATATATATATATATATATATATATATATATATATACCATGTTTTCTTGATCCATTAGTCCATTGGGGGATATCTGGGCTGATTCCATATCTTGGCTATGATAAATAATGTTGCAATGAACATGGTTGTATGGAATTGCTGTGTCATAGAGTAACTATGTTTACTTTTTTTTGAGGAACCCCATACTGCTTGAACAAATTTACATTCCCATCAACAGGGTAATACACTTCATTTTTTTTTATCACATCTATGCCAGCATTTGTTACTGGTAGGTGTTTTTTTTTTGTTTGTTTGTTTTCATTCTACCTGGTGTGAGGTGGAATCTGTGGTCTTTTTTAAATTGACATTTCCTCTATCTCCAAAGATTTTGAACATTTCTTCATGTGTCAATTGGCCATCTTCACTTCTGAGATTTCTCTCTAAGTCAATAGCTCATTTATTATTTAGGTGGTTGTTTCTTTGAGGGTTTATTTTTTGATGATTTAATTTTTTGAGCTGTCAATATCTTTTGGGTATTAGGCCCTTGTCTGTTGTATAGCTGGTAAAAATCTATTCTCATTCTGTGGGCTTTCTATTTAGCTTGTTAGCTATGTGGTTTGCCAGAAAGAAACCTTTAAGCTTGATGCAATCCCATTCATCCAGTCTTTCTTTGATTTGTTGTGACTCTGGATCTTTAGTTAGAAAGTTTTGACCTGTGCCTAGGAGCCCTGATGTTTCTTTTACTCTTTCCTGTAATATATATATATATATATATGTATATATTATACATACATATATACATACATGTATATATATTACTGTTTATGATTGTACATTGAGGTCTTTCATATTTTTTGAATAGAGTCTGGTACAAGTGTAATATAAGAATCTAGCTTCAGTTTTCTGTATATAGATGGCCAATTTTGCCAGCATCGTTTGCTGAAGAGGTGGACTGCATTCTACCCCACTTCTCAAAATTTTCCTATCCCTTTCCCCTTTACCACACCCCACAAATACATACACTTGCATACCACTCAACCTATTTACTTATACATTTATAAGCTAAAGTTAGCTTCCACATATAAGGGAAAATGTGCATCCTTTGTCTCCTGGGTCTCACTTCACTTAATATGATTTGTTCCATGTCTTTCCATTTCTTTCAGGATTGTACAATAGCATTATTTCTAATGGATGAGTAAATGTGTGTGTGTGTGTGTGTGTGTGTGTGTGTGTGTCATTTTATTGATCAATTTGTCCATTGAGGGGCATCTGGACTGATTTCATATCTTGGCTATGATGAATATGTTGCAAGGAATATGGTTGTGCTAGTGGCTTTACTGTATCCTGGTTGATAAGCTAATGGGTAAACACTCAGGAATGAAATTGCTGTACTATAGAGCACTGTTGTAATTACTTTCAACATGCCATGTGAAATGGTACCTTTTTGTTGTGGTGGTTGTTGATGATGATGATCCTGTTGTATCTCCTTCCTGTGGTTGTTCCCGTGTATCACTGTATCTCATCTGAGTACCCTGGATACTGTATATACTGGTATTAGAACTAGGGAAGGAAAGAGAATATCAAAAGACATATGTTTAATTTTTTGAGGACCCTCCACTCTGCTTTCCAGATTGTTGAGCAAGTTTATTTTCCCACCAACAATGTATTACAGATCACCTTGGGCCCCATCCTTATCAGTAACTGTTATTAGTTTTCTTGATAATGACCATTCTAACTGGAATGAGGTGACTGCATCAAATTACAAAGTTTCTGCATAGCAAAGAACATAGCCAACAAGTAAAAAGATGTTGTAGCGATTATCTCTGGCCATAAAAGCTCTACTGTATTCTGACTTTTAATCTTTTCAATAAATTCCCAAGAGTGGTATTGTTGGATCATTGGTTATTTCTATGTTTAGTTTTTTGAGGAATCTCTAAAGTGCTTCCCAGGTAGATTGTACACGTTCACATTTTTACCAAGAATGTATTAAGGTTTCTTTCCTTCACATTTCTGCCAGCTTCATTTATTTTAAAAGTAAGAGAATTAGTTTTTTTATTTTTCATTTTTATTAATTTATTTTTGTCAAAGTGATGTACAGAGGGGTTGCAGTTTTATACGTAAGGCTGTAAGTACATTTGTTATCAAACTTGTTACCTCCTCCCTCATTTCTCTCCCTTCTTTAAACTTCTTCATTCCCCTGACCCATGAGTTGTACAGTTGGATTACAGTATATAGTTTTGTAAGTAATGCTTATAAGAATTGGTTTTGCATTGGTTCACTTTTTACCGTTTATCTCTCCATGTTGATGTTCCCCTTCCCATCTGTAGTTTCAATAAACATGTACAATACCCAGGGTACCAAAATCAGTTACAGTGACATCAGCAGTAAAACTCTGTGGAAGAAAGACAATAGAAAATGGTATAAATTCACATGAAAATGATGACAATGGTAAACCACTTATTTCCCTAAATTGGAGTTCATTTCACTTAGCATCATCTTATGTGTTCATATGTAAATAGCTATTGAGCTATTATGATCTTCTGCTAGGACTATCCAAGAGATGTACTAATTATTCACTATGTGGGAAACCACAGAGTCTATGTTTCTTTGGGTCTGGCTCACTTCACTTAGCATAATTTTTTTCAAGTGCTTCGATTTCCTTACAAATGGAGCAGTGTCATTCTTTCTGATAGAGGCATAGAATTCCATTGTGTATATATGCCACATTTTCTTGATCCATCCATCTATTGAGGGAATATGGGTTGGTTCCATATTTTAGCAATGGCAAATTAGGCTGCGATGAACATAGTTTTGCTGGTGGCTTTAGTGTGGTCTATCTTATAATCTTTTGCATAGATGCCCAAAAGTGGGTCTTCTGGGTCATAGGGGAGTTCTATGTTTAGCCTTTTGATGAACCTCCATAGTGAATTAGTTTAGGAGGAGAGAAACCTGTATAAAACCATCATTCTATAAACTATAAAGAAACTATGTAATATGAAAAATATAGAAAAATATAATATGTATAATAAATGGTGAGATTAATTGCCTTTTAAAATGTAGAGATAAAATGTGAACTAAAATCTATTTCTAAAGCCATATGTTTAAGACAGGAAGGAGTAAAAGTTTCTTAGAATTTAAACAAAAATTATCACGTGAATCAGTACAACCAAGTCTAGCTTTCTCAAGGGACAGATAACACTGACCTGTACACAATCCACAATGCTTCTGGCCACTGTCATGATTCTCAGCATAGGTTTACTTGTCCCAGGCTATAGGTTTCAGGCCCAGGTGAGAACTTGGATATCTATCTTTTACATATACAATATGTATACATTGTATACCTGAATATTATGTGTGATGCATATGAACTATATATGCAATCATGTATATATATATATAGTTGTATATCCAATCTATGTGTACATGTATGGATTATGTATACCATCTTCATATAGTTTTACAATATATATTAGATAGATAGATGCTATCATGTATGTAATATGTACATATGCTACAGCTCGGATCTGGGATATCTCTGAAAGTCTCATATCCTAAGCAAGTACACTTTTGGAAGGTGATTAAAACATTATGTTGTAGGGCTGGGGATATGGCCTAGTGGCAAGAGTGCCTGCCTTGTATACATGAGGCTCTGGGTTCAATTCCCCAGCACCACATATACAGAAAACGGACAGAAGTGGCGCTGTGGCTCAAGTGGCAGAGTGCTAGCCTTGAGCAAAAGAAGCCAGGGACAGTGCTTAGGCTCTGAGTCCAAGCCCCAGGACTGGCAAAAAAAAAAAAAAAAAAAAAACACACACACACACACACACACACACACAAAAAAACATTATGTTGTGGGGACTAGTGGGAGGTCTTCAAGTCTTTGGGTATATACTTATCAAGGGGATTATGGGACCCCAGTCTCTTCCCCTCTCTTTCATATCCTGGATATAGTTCCTCTCAAGAGACCTAAAACAATAGAGTTATCTGTGCATAGGTTAAATACTCCTGAATTGTAAACCCAAATCAACCTTCTATCTATAAGTTGATTACCTCAGGTATTTCTTGCAGTCATAGAAAGCTGATACACACAACATACCTATATAGAAATGGTTTCCAATGGACTGATTTCACGTGGCCTTCAGACTGATATAGTCCATGAAAGTTTCATGCCTTCCAGTAGCAGTTGAAAATCCACACAATAATTTAAAATCATTAGGTCAAATATCAAAAATCTCATCATCTAGGTCATGTACAAAGGAATCCCCTGTGTGCAGTTCATTCTCCCATTATCTTTCTGCAGGGTCTTTCTGCAGAATCATCTGTGGGCAGCCCCATTCTCACAATGGGTCCTTACATGTGATCAAAAGAAACTAGATTCAGTTATTTGCCCCAAATACTACCAAGAGGCAGTGAGAAAATGATAAGTAGAGTGATTACTAATATTCCAGTTTAAAAGGAGTTGGGAAGAATGGGAGGGTAACAGGAGTCACCAGCCCAAATACAGTCATCTGAGTCCTATTGGACACTATGTCTTAGAGTTTACCTAGCTTCTAGCCTAACATCAACAGTTGTGCCTCTGAGTCACTCTTTTTCCTACATACCAGCTAGCACATATTTGTAGAGGAATAGTTTTGAAAATTGGCTTCCTACAGGTAGAGCACTAGGGCTTGACAACTTGTTGAAATACAATATATTTTTTAATTTCATACCATGAATTATAATTTTTCTTTAATTAACTCAAAATTGTCTTATAATCCTAGGTCCCTGCAATTACTTCCAAAATGAAAAAAAAATTCTCTGCACTTTCTACAAATATACATTAATGAACAAGCCATTCTAACTGCCATGTCTTAAGTTAGGACAACTATTTGTGTGTGTGTTCTGTTGATGATAAATCCCCTCATGGTCTGCTCTTTCTTTTAGTGACTGATTGGGGCCCTTGAATAATTATTTTTTAATAATAATTTTAAACACAGGGGGATAGAATGTTCATTCTAAGAAGACTGTAATTTCTTTTAATTGGCATTAACACTCTTGAAGTAGACTAATCCAAGTTCAAGGCTTGATTGTCCCTAGACCAAGCATGCAAAACCACCTTATAATTGCCATAGTTTGGGGTCATCTTCTCTGAATATGTTTATCTCTAGGTTCCCATATCATTAGTTGGGGTGGCAAGATTAAAACTCCCTTACTTGGGCAGGCTTCATCTTAGTTTTTCACATATCATTTCCAAGTTAAAACTTGACCTCAAAACAAAAACAGCTTTTTTTTCTCCTTGAATATTTGGCCAGGTTGTTTCTCACTATATTTTAAGAGTTTTGAAGCTTTTGAAAAGAGTTTAAAGAAAAAATTGCACACAGCCTTTGAAGGTATCCTCACTGACAAGATTGGTCAAGTTACTCAGCTTGGTATTGTACAAATCATTTAACCATACTCATAATTCAACTATGCTTAGAGTTCCCTCTCTTTCCTAATTTAGTTTTGAGTTTCTTAATGTTTTTCAATATTTTTGTGGCTACATTAGGGTTAAAGCTCTGTCAATCATCTTTCTGCAGGATGTTAAATACACCCATCCCCAAGTATGAACACTTTTATTATGTATAAACTTTATTTTTTAGGCTTCTCTTGTCACCACAAAGAGTAGCCCATTAAACATGTATTTTCTAAACTGTGTGTATCAGTATTATTTGTTTCCATGTTGACTAATGTACCCAATTCTTCTATTCACTCTTTACTTAATATTTAATAACATAAGTAAGAGACCAAAATAGGTCACACAAGTAACCCACTTCTTATAGTGAATGTGATTATAATTGTTTCATAATTCCAAGTAACATCTTTTGATATATTTCTAATGTAAGAATATTATATAATATTGCCAAAATTTGAGCTTATCATTTTGATTTTTCAGCAGAAGAATGTACATGTCTTTCTATAAGAGTTGGCTTGTCATAGAAGCAATAAATTCCATTAAAATGTTGATTTCCTACCAGATCTCAAGGAAATAACCGCTATTTCTATGATTTGAATATATATATATATATATATATCCCTCCAAAATCCATGTTATGTAAAAAAATTCATTGTTCAGTTTGTATCTTTTGTCACAGAACAAGAAATCCTAACATACCAAGTATTAATATTTTGTTAACGCAGTTTGAAGACACTAATGGATTATCCACTGAATTAGCAGATACTCACACTTGATGAAAAGCATTCTAGTTTCAAAGGTGAGAATGATCCTACTTAAGCCGAGTTAGTGACAATATTAAAAACCAGTTTTCACCTAACTAATCCCAAGGTCATAATGCAAAACTTATCCTTGACTACCTATGAAACGTGGAATTTAAGAGACACACCAAATGCTTAACCATAAATATTTAAGTATAAATATTCCAGGAAATAATGGCAGCATTTGTGATATTATTTACAGAATAAAGAGAGGGCATTACAGTTCTAATTCTATTTAGCAATGTGTGTCCTGCTTTCTAGCAAAAATTTTATGATAATCAGGGTAAGTGAAGACTCTATAAACTATACTCTCAGAAATCTGCCTATTTCAGATGCCAGGCCCAGCCACAGATATTCGTAAGTCATTCCTACTTCTGCTTGAGTTGTATACAATGTTTAGGTTCTCCCAACCTTCCTTCAAGTTAATTTTTCTAGAATGAGTCACAGAGCTGACCAAGAGCACTAAAGGTACAATTCTAATTTTATAATTATAAATTTATTTATTTGTTTATCTTATTTATTGTCGAAGTGATGTACAGAGAGGTTACAGTTTCATATGTTAGGCCTTGGGTACATTTCTTGTACTATTTGTTACCTCCTCTCTCATTCTCCCCTGCCCCCTCCCCCTTTTCCTCTCTCCCCATGAGTTGTTCAGTTGGTTTACACCAAATAGTTTTGCAAGTATTCCTTTTGGAGTCATTTGTCTTTTAATATGTTGTCTCTCGATTTTGATATTCTCTTTCACTTCCCTAGTTCTTTTTTTTTTTTTTTTTTTTTTTGGCCAGTCCTGGGCCTTGGACTCAGGGCCTGAGCACTGTCCCTGGCTTCTTCCCGCTCAAGGCTAGCACTCTGCCACTTGAGCCACAGCGCTGCTTCTGGCCGTTTTCTGTATATGTGGTGCTGGGGAATCGAACCTAGGGCCTGTGTATCCGAGGCAGGCACTCTTGCCACTAGGCTATATCCCCAGCCCTCCCTAGTTCTAATACCAGCATATACTGTATACAGTGTACTCATATGAGATACAGTGATAGTGCGGGTACAACCACAGGAAGGGGATACAAGAGGATCATCAACAATAGAAGCTATAGTTTCACATGGCATGTTGAAAATAATTACAACAGTGATGTAACAATCATTTCCATAACATAGAGTTCATTTCATTTAGCATCATCTTATGTGTTCATAAGGGCATAGGTATTAGGCTCTGAAAAGATCAAGAAAATGTGGTACATATACACAATGGAATTTTATGCCTCTATCAGAAAGAATGGCATTGCCCCATTCATAAGGAAATGGAAGGACTTGGAAAAAATTATACTAAGTGAAGTGAGTCAGACCCAAAAAAACATGGACTCTGGTGTCCCTCATAGGGAATAATTAACACAGGTTTAGGCTAGTCATAAATTTTTTTAAATTATTAAATTTCATATTCACAAATGGAAAAGACATTGAAGGGAAGGCATGAAAGCTCTTCTACACAGCAGCTTCTGGTTTTACATGTTATAGTACTCTCCTAGAACATCAATATGTTCACTCATCAAAACCCTCCACAAACCTTGTAGTGAGAAGCTTTTATGTGGAGTCTTATCAGCAGTTTCATTTGTTTCGCATTGATCAAATCCTTGGCCACTTACCCTCCTCTCCAGCTTCTTATTCTCTGTAGACGTCAGAGGATGAGTCTGAGAATTCCAAACTTCTAAGGATATTCTTGGCCTTTCTGTATTTCTTATCTCCTCTCTTGAAACTACCTAAGGGTCTCCCATTCATTACTTCATTAAAACAAACCTAAGTATGGTTGCAAAGTGCTCATCAGGATTCACAAGAGCTAAGTCTGTCATTCAGGAAATTTCAATGATTTATTGAAGCGATGTTTAGGAACTGGAAAAGTACAAATAAAATCTTTAATATATCACAGATGCTTAATGACACTTTACCATAATCTGTAAGAACAATTTTAAGAGGCCAAAACGGGAAAACCATAGCTTGTAAGAGCATTTTAAAAAGGCCAAAATGGGAAAATTGTAAGTATTCATTGTTCAGACAGCAAAAGGAATGGACACAGATCAGTGTTGCAGAGGATGGGAATAAGTAGGAAAATTACATGTCAGGAACCATCAAGGAGGCAAAACCACATTAAACATATTCCAGATAAGTCCTTGCTCATAGGCAAATAAATTCAAGTCATTGATATCCTCATATATTAACAGCATATCTGAATTGGTACTAGAAATCCCATTGGAATTATTCATCTCATGATGAATACTTAGTTTATACAGCCTGGAAGAAAAAGATTTAATTTTAAGATGGAATGAATTTAGTTTCTCTGAATATTTTTTTTTTCTGGGAAGAACAGCTGTTCTTATATATTTGCCTATTCCCCCAATTCCCCTTGCCAGTACCCCAGAGAAATTGTCTCATTCTCAGTAAATTCAAGTAGAATTGTATTATTGAGAAACCCACTGTTTCTCATTTTATTATTTTGCAAGTTAGAGCTAAGCAATGTTAATATTGTTCTATCTGTGGTCATGCGATCCTATGCTGTATGTAAAAAGAAGCATGGAATATTAAAGATCATGTGAGGAGCTGAATGGCTAGAGCAAACATTGTTAATGATGATTTACTACATGATTACATGGCAACCACTTAATCTATACCAACTCTCCTCCAATCATTTGCCAACTGATTAAATTTGCATATTTGAGGCTCAAAATTTAATTTTCCCATTGCATTCCTTTTTAGTTCAAGTTGTACTAAAATAATCTGACCTATATACCTACAGATACACACTAAACTCCTTCTTCTAAAAGTGGCAATACTTGAAAAATAAAATTAGTAATTGAAAAAAAAGGAGATTCTCAAAAGAATGTTAAGAGCAGATATTATCAGGGGATTTTACCTAACATAGGTGCATTAATAAATATAAATGTAATTGATCAGATATGACCTCTCATTCTCTTTTATTCTTTTTTTCCTCCAACGACTACAATGACAACTGGCTTCACAATGACAACTGGCTTTTCTGGCATCTCATTTCAGCTATTTGCTATTGACAAAAGACTCTTCTGATTTTGTAGCAAGGGAATCATGGAGAAATTCAGCAAAGTCACACATGTAGTAACACAAGAGCTGGAGAGTTTATGGCCCAAGCAGCCATCTCAAACAATGGGGACAAGATCAGAAAAATAATTTCCGCTCCCTTCCATCCCTCTGTAGCATCAGTCTAAGAATCATGCTATACAGTTTCTTCAAGAGTCCTGGTGGCATTGAATCTCTATAGAGATTAGCTCAATGTTATACACTAATTGGCTTACTACTTGCTCTCTTATTTCAAAGCCTCCTGGCTTTCCCTCTCCTGTGCCCTGTATTCACTACCCAAACAAACCACCTGCATGCATGCTAATGGATCAGTCTCTGCTTTTGGTAAAGGGAGTGTACAGAATCTTAAGAGTCAATGCTTGAAATAGCCTAGAAATCAGATTCTAAAAAGGAAATTTTGGAACTGGACCACTCTCTTGGGGAGTGAAGATGCTATTGCTGGCTCTCAGCCAGGTGGTCATTAATCATCAATAGCATTACAATTAATCATCAATTCCCATTAAAATTCCCCTCCAGGGTGAATTAGGATGAGTTGCAGGTGAAAGTTAACCCTTAACTGATAGCAACAAAATGGCCTCCATGGTAAACAGAGGTTGGTTATATTTTGTTAAGACATTGAGAACACTTGTAGAAGTAAGATTATGGGTTCTTACCATTTTTACATTCAGGTGTGTTGCGAAAGCCAGATGTTTTCATGTTCAAAAAGGTCCTTACCCTCTTGACTGTAGGACATATGGTGTTAAAAACCAGACTTTAGATTTAATTATAAGTGTAGCAAAGCTAATAAGGAAAACAAATATTTCAGTTCTTATGGGAAAATGCTAGTAGAAAATAAAACACCTGACACCTGGATACAAACACTTTGGATGATGAGTGGGAGAATCCTGGATTTTCACATTCCACTGAAACCTCTTCACAGGAGAGATCTAAATATCCATGCCTAGAATGCTAGGTAAAGTTCTTCCTGGAAGTAGGGACTCCTCACGTGAAAGTGGATCATCCTTCTCAAGTTCGCTGTTTCTTGTATGATAACTACATGCAAGTTTTAATCTTTAACAAATGAAAAAGGAAAATGCCAACATACCAACATTCTCTAGAAAGGCAGAATATAGGAAATAATATTCCACCAAATAGTAGTAAGTGGATTGTGAGTGAATTGTGGAATGTGAAGATGGTTAAATAAAAATTCATTGATGTAGAATCTACTCCCATGATCAAGAGCATATCTACTGACAAAGAACAAGGAGGGGTGAGCTTATTACAATGGTGGCATCTCTTGGAACCTGGATGTACCACTAGTCCAGAGGAAAGGAGATGGAGATGCTGGAATAGCCAGAAGACTGTCATGTGGATTTGGATTTATTGTATAGGGCAAAAGAACCTACCACTTCTGCTCCTGGGACCACCTAAAGTCTATGTTATCAGTAATAAGAGAATGAGAATAAAGGGTAAACAGTCTGAAGTTGGAAATAGGAGATCCTGCAATTTCACTTTCCTCCCTAATATCATGAACAGTTCATTCTGAAATGGCCAAGGAAAAATAGTGGCATTTGACTCACAGAGTCACATCTCCTATGCCTTAGCAATTCCAATCCTGGGCATTTACCCAAATGACCATAAACAAGGCCACACTAAAGCTACTAGCACAACTGAGTTTATCGGATTTGTGGATGGGAAGGAGTATCATAGAAATGGTGAGACAAAGGACAAAAGGTGAACCAAAGCAATAGTGATACTAACAAGGCAATACTTTGGAAATGAACTTTACAATTTGCAAGAGAGGGAGTCAGCAGGGAAAGCAGGAGAAAATGAGGGAGAAGATAATACCATTTGAAAAGAAATGTACTCATTATATTATATATGTAACTGTGAACTCCTCTGTACATCACCTTTATAGTAAGAAATAAAAATAAATAAAAAAGAAAAAATGGCAGAGGCCTAGGTGGCAAACGATTGTCTTGTTGCTCAACGGTCTATGCTAAGTGCTAATAGTCCCATAGTATTACCCGGGTATGAGATAGATGGGATGTTGAATATATGGTTTTAAATTATTTAATTCAAAAGACTCAAAAAGGGGGAGGGAAGATGGTGCCACCACAGTAGGGAGGCACCCCAACTCGCTCCAACTGAATAGTGAACTGGGAACTCCAGCACCCAACACCCCATCAAGAATCCAGCAAACCCAACAACCAGAAGCAACAGAGGAACTCAGGAAATGAAAAAGAACAAAAAAAATAAGAGCCTGTAGCCTCCACAGAGCCGGAAAATCTCCGGGGAACCCCTCCCCCACCCGCCGACCCTGGCCCAAACAGGGCCAGGCAGGGAAAGGGGACCAGCAAACCAACTGCCGAAAAATCACGCCAGGAGCACAGAGTCCAGACGGCAGGAGCTCCCTCCACGGACCCCAGAACTGAGTGCAGACTGACAGAGATACCAGGGCTGCGGGACCAAACGGCTGGGAACGGACATCGGCAGCAGGGGAACCGGGCGGTGCAGACGGGGAGAGCCGGGACGCCACCACCAAAGGACCAATCGCCAAAACCCAGCACCATAGCCCCAAGGAGCCTGCAGCGGCGGCGCAGTACGCTCACACAACCGGGGACCAGTAAGTTCCCCGTTACCCCCCCCCCCCCCATGGGAGACCAGCTCAAGCAGAGACCCAAGGCCTGCAAGGAGGCTAGAGCTCCCTCCCTCCCCCTCAGGCTCACTGAGCCGGAACACACGCCCCCCTCGCAGCTGAGGCACAGAGTCTGTGGGCACCAACCCATGCCCAGACACTTGGCCCAGCTGGGGCTCGAGCATACCGGCACCCCACACACACACAGCGGACTCGCGAGAGGGCACAAGTGCCCCCCAGCAACTCGGGGCAGCACGCCCCCCGGAGGAAGCACTGGAGTGCACACGCGCTCGCCACCCCCCTTCTTTGTCTTTTTGAGTTGCTTTTAATGAGAAGTCCAGCTAGTCTGAGATCAGGATGGCTACTCCTGTCGTTTTGGTAGGTGCGTTTGCTTGGAAGATCTTGCTCCATCCTTTCATTCGGAGCCTGTGAGATTGGGGAAGTTTTCTGCAATAACTTTATTGAGAACATGATTAAGCCCTCTGTTCTGGTATTCGGCTCCTTCTCCCCAAGAGACAGATCCAACACCCAGAGGATTAGCAAGGGAGCTGAGGACCTAAGTAACACCATATCCCAAATGGATCTGACAGATCCATACAGAATCTTCCACCCTACAGAGACCCAATACACCTTCTTCTCAGCAGCCAATGGGTCATACTCCAAGATAGACCATGTCATAGCCCACACAAAGAACCTCAGCAAATACAAAAGTATTGATGTCATCCCATGTATTATATCTGACCACAGTGGAATAAAGGTAACCCTCAATAACAACAGTTACCCTGCTGGGAATATAGCCTAGTGGCAAGAGTGCTTGACTTGTATACATGAAGCACTGGGTTCGATTCCCCAGCACCACATATATAGAAAATGGCCAGAAGTGGCGCTGTGGCTCAAGTGGCAGAGTGCTAGCCTTGAGCAAAGAGAAGCCAGGGACAGTGCTCAGACCCTAAGTCCAAGGCCCAGGACTGGCAAAAAAATAAAATAAAATAACAACGGTTACCACAGAGGCTATACACACTCTTAGAGGCTAAATCCCACACTGTTATCCAACACTTGGGCCACAGACCAAATTAAAGATGAAATTAACAAATTCATAAGTCACAATGACAATGAAAACACATCACAAAGAAACCTATGGGACACAGCAAAGGCAGTACTGAGGGGCAAGATCATCACCCTGTACTCACATTAAAAGAATAGAAACAGAGCAGGTGAATAACCTCACGATGAAACTGAAACAACTGGAGAAACAAGAAATGATCGAACCTAAAATGACTAGGAGGAGAGAGATCACAAAGATTAAAGAAGAGATAAACCTGATTGAAAATAGAAAGACCATTCAACAAATAAATAAGACTAAAAGCTGGTTCTTTGAGATAAATAAAATTCACAGACCCCTCACAAGACTTACAAAAAAAAAAAGAGGAGAAGAGACTCATATACGTAAAATCAGGGACTCCACCGGAAAAATAACAACAAGTACACACGATATTCAAACAATCATAAGGAACTATTTCCAGAACCTCTACTCACTAAAAAACAATAATTTTATAGAAATGGATCAATTCTTAGAGAAGTATAAACTACTCAAATTGAACCAAGAAGAAATAAATCAACTAAATAAACCAATAACTTACAGCGAGATACAGGGTGTAATCAAGAACCTCCCAACAAAGAAAAGCCCAGGCCCAGATGGATTCACCCAAGAATTCCATAAAACCTTTAGTGAGGAGCTAATTCCAATACTCCTCAAACTCTTCCGCGAAATAGAAACGGAGGGAGAAATCCCAAACTCATTCTATGAAGCTAATATCATACTCATTCCCAAACCAGGCAAAGACCCAACAAAAAAAGAGAACTACAGACCAATATCACTAATGAACACAGACACAAAGATCCTCAATAAAATATTAGCTAACAGGATCCAGAAACTGATCAAGAAAATTATACATCATGACCAAGTAGGCTTCATCCCATAGTCACAAGGATGGTTCAACATCCGTAAATCAATCAACATAATTCACCACATAAACAGAACTAACATCAAAGAATCACATTGTTATCTCAGTTGATGCCCAAAAAGCCTTTGACAAAATACAACACCCATACTTATTAAAAGCTCTGGAGAGAACAGGAATATATGGAACATTCCTCAAAACAATAAAAGCCATATACAACAGACCAACTGCTAACATCATATTAAATGGAGAGAAACTTAAATCATTCCCCCTAAACTCAGGAACAAGACAAGGATGCCCACTCTCCCCACTTCTTTTCAACATAGTGCTGGAATCCCTAGCCATAGCAATAAGGCAAGAGGAGGACATCAAAGCGATCCACATCGGCAAGGAAGAAATCAAGCTATCCCTATTCGCAGACGACATGATCTTATATCTGAAAGACCCAAAAAACTCAGTCCCCAAACCCCTATACCTAATAAACCATTTTGGCAAAGTAGCAGGATACAAAATAAATCCACAAAAGTCAGTAGCTTTTCTGTACACCAGCAATGTACAAGCAGAAAAGGAAATTATGGAAACAATTCCATTTACAGTAGCCAAAAAAAGTAAAGTACCTAGGGATCAACCTAACCAAGGACGTGACAGACCTATTTAATGAGAACTGTAAAAATCTAATAAGGGAAATCAAAGAAGACACAAGGAGATGGAAAGACCTCCCATGCTCATGGGTAGGCAGAACCTATATAATGAAAATGGCCATATTGCCCAAATTGTTATACAAATTCAATGCAATCCCTATCAAAATCCCAGTCACATTCTTCACTGAAATAGAGAAAGCAATCCATAAATTCATATGGAACATCAAAAGACCTAGAATAGCCAAAGCAATTCTAGGCAAAAAAAGCAATGCAGGAGGTATCACAATACCAGACTTCAAGCTCTATTATAGGGCCATCATAACAAAAACAGCCTGGTATTGGTATAAAAACAGATTGGAAGACCAATGTATCAGAATTGAAGACCCAGAAATAAAACCGCACTCTTACAGTCAGCTGATATTCAACAAAGGAGCTAAGGACATACAATGGAATAAACATAGCCTCTTCAACTACTGGTACTGGGAGAACTGGGCAGCCATATGCAGAAAACTCAAAGTAGACCCAAGCCCATCACCGTGCACCAAGATCAACTCAAAATGGATCAAGGACCTCAATATCAGACCTGAATCCTTGAAACTACTAAAGGACAGAGTAGGAAAGACGCTAGAACTTATAGGCACAGGAAGGAACTTCCTGCATAGAGTCCCAGGGGCACAACAAATAGGGGAGAGACTCGACAAATGGGACTACTAAAAATTAAAAAGTTTCTGCACAGTTAAGGACATAGCCACCAAACTAGAAAGACAGCCAAGCATATGGGAAAGGATCTTTACCAGCACAGCAACAGAAAAAGGCCTAATATCGGTCATCTACAGAGAACTAAAAAAACTAAGCCCCTCCAAGCCCAATAAACCAATTAGGAATTGGGCAAAGGAGCTAAAGAGAGACTTCACAAGAGAAGAGATAAAAAAGGCAAAGAAACATATGAGGAAATGTTCAACATCCCTGGTAGTAAAGGAAATGCAAATAAAAACAACCCTGAGATACCACCTCACTCCAGTTAGAATGGCCTATACTCTGAACTCAGGCAACAACAAATGCTGGAGGGGGTGCAGGGTAGAGGAACCCTTCTCCATTGTTGGTGGGAGTGCAAATTAGTACAACCACTTTGGAGAACAGTATGGAGGTTTCTCAAAAAGCTCAATATAGACCTACCCTATGACCCAGCCATACCACTCCTAGGCATCTATCCTAAACAGCAAAACCCAAGATATCAAAAAGGCATTTGTACTTCCATGTTTATCGTTGCACAATTCACAATAGCCAAAATATGGAAACAACCCAGATGCCCCTCCACAGATGAGTGGATCCAAAAAATATGGTACCTATACACAATGGAATACTACATAGGAATGGTGAAATATTGTTATTCGCAGGGAAATGGTCAGAACTTGAACAAATAATGTTGAGCGAGACAAGCCTAGAACACAGAAAACAAAGGGGCATGATCTCCCTGCTATATGACTGTTAAGATTGGGTGACGAACAGACAATAGAGCCCAGGTGTGTGAAACCAAAAACTGCTTGTCAAATGGTATTTCCCACAGGATTGGGTCAGTGACCCAACAATATGTAATTAACATCAAACAACTACTCAACATACAAAGGTCTAAAATTGACCTCTCAGTGGAATACAACAGCTTAAAAGCTATGTATGTACGTCCTTATAAGACTACTGTTGACATATTGTCTAATGTCGACATTACATTTAAAGTCCTAGGTGAATTTTCTTTGGCATAGGCCATGTGGCTACTGTATATGTTCTTGGTACACTGGGTATTGTATATATGTCTGCCTGACCTAGGGAAGGGAAAGAAAAACAGGGTGTAAGGTATCACAAGAAATGTATACACTGCCCTACTATGTAACTGTACCCTTTTTGCACAACACCTTATCAAAAATTTTTTGTTTAATTAATAAATAAATTTTAAAAAAACTCAAAAATTATAAATCAAAAGACTGAAATTGACACAATGAAAAAAATTGTTTAATAGAGGCAGTTCCAGGGGTTTGGGATACTGGATTGGTTTTCCATGAATGTAGGATTTTTTTTTTTTTTTTTGGCCAGTCCTGGGGCTTGAACTCCTGGCCTGAGCACTGTCCCTGGCTTCTTTTTGCTCAAGGCTAGCACTCTTCCACTTGAGCCACAGCGCCACTTCTGGCCATTTTCTGCATATGTGGTGTTGGGGAATCGAACCCAGGGCCTCATGTATACAGCCACTCTTGCCACTAGGCCATATCCCCAGCCCATGAATGTAGGATTATGCTGATCTCAAAGAGGGAAAAGTATAGGGAAGAAACTCAGACTGAGGAAAATTAGCAAGCACTCTCTCACCTGTACCTTTCACATAAATGTTTCAGATTTGACTATACACTGTCTATAGATCCAATGGCCATGTTCACAGATGTACAAGTTGCATATCTAAAGGGATATTACTTGTAAGGTACCAAATGCCATACTAAGAGAAAAAAGGTATCTGAGTTAGAAGATGGTCGGAGACATCCAAAATTCATTTTGTTTTTTCCTGAAGATGGCTGAGAGAAGCAATTCCTCCTTATTTAGCACTAAGTTTAAAAGCATGTATTGGGTTTTGCACGAGGAATAGAAGCTGAGAAAAGAGTTTTAATAAAAGGAAGAGGATAAGGGCAGCCAAATCTCAAGATGAAGGTGAAAAAATATATATATATGATATTTTTCAAATATTCCTCCAAAATACTGACCCTTCTTAAAAAAGAAAAACCAACATTATATTTTGGGGTTTGGGGCTTGGTTTTTATTTATTTATAATTTTTATTTCTTTACTAGCTCTCTGGGTATCCCTTTATTGAAGTAAATTACCACATAATATCATCCATAACAATTCACCTAATATTGCATTCCACCATTTAGATGACTATTTTAAGTTGCAAGGAGATTACCTGGCTGTTGGGACACTAGAGGCCTTTAAACACACCTGTGAATATTACTGTTTTTTTTTCTCCTTCCTTGAGACTCTGTGACAGCAATTCCAGTAAGAAAGAAGGAAAAGCAATCCCTACTTTATTTCCCAAAGACAGGATTATGGAAAACAAGGTCCTTTCTTCTCTCTGAAGCACAGCTTGGCCTTTCCCTGCAGACATCCTTCTGGTCTCTCACCTCCTGAAATCTTCTCCTGGGCTCATTTGGACAATGAGCTGCAGCCACAGACTGCAGTTTGGAAGATTGGCGGGTGACTTATAATTACTTGTTCATTTAAAAAAAATATTTGTTTATGGTGCTGGGGAGTGAAGCTAGGCTCTTACACTTGCTAAGCAAACACTACCATTGAGCTGTATCTCCAAACCAGTATTTTTTATTGCTGAAAAAAGTTTAGTAACGAAATATTTTTAAATGCTAAATTGCTTCTCAGGGTTAAACAAACAAGGAGAGAGAGAGAGAGAGAGAGAGAGAGAGAGAGAGAGAGAGAGAGAGAGAGAGAGAGATCTACACTAAATTAACTACCCTGTATTTCAGTCTGCAAGTTTCTTAGGCACGAGTCATAAATTTCCCCCTTTCTGAAATGTCCCTGTACACCATCTTAAGGGGCTGAATTTGGAAATCCAAATACATCAGGGACTAAGTTATTTAGAAATTACCCTGAATACCAGATTACTGAAATTATCTAAAAATAACTGAGGTAATGTATTGTAGAAGGTAACTAATGACCTGTAAATGCAGGTTCCTCTATAACTCTCTCTTTAGGGATGAGTTAATGTTTCTCAAATGGCTTCTGTGGGAACTGGTTGGTTCAGAGGAACTGGTAATAGGAGATGATACAGTGATTTTGCCATTATGTCCTGACAAACCATCTTTCCAAGAGGATATGTTCACAAGTGCTTAAGAGATGCATCAAAAGCTAATAATAATCCAGAAATCTGTACTTCTAATTCCACTTCTCAAGCTTACTTGTCAGAACTCACTGTGCAGAACACCTTGTTGTTTTTTTTGTTGTTGTTGTCATTTCATTTCTCTAAGCAAACAGGCTATGCTTTCACTGCAGTGTAAAAAGCAAAAGCTAATCAAACCTTTCCTCTTCACTGGTAGCTATTTCATTTGCTCCTTACATGGATAATCAAGTACTTTGGGAGCTAATGCAGAGAATTGAGAGCAAGGGGAAGTATTTGCAACAGGGACAGTCTTGTCAGATACCATAAAAGGAAGAAATTTATCATTATTTTTCATCATCGTCTTGATTTCACATATATGTACATATATATGAATATAAATTTGTACATATATATGTTCAAAATAAAGCAGACATGTGCTAAACTGAGTTGCCCCAAACTAAGTACTAAAGTAATTTAGAAGGAGCAGAGGTTCAGGCCTTGTCCTGTAACCTCTTGAATGTTCCTTCTTTAATGTACACTGTCTGACCTCAAAAGGCATTGGGAAACATGGCATGATCTTGCTGCATTTGCTGAGACACAGCAGCTAGGCCAAACCATGCAAAACAGTTACTAAGAACAGCATTTGTTTGTTTGTTTGTTTTTCTAATGGGATAGGCTGCCTCTTTTAATATTCAGAATTACAGGACTAAGAAGTAAAAATAAAAAGACCACATGGCTCTTGAGTACCTTTAATTTTATCTGACATGTAGAACAAATAAAAGAAAATGAAAAAGAACACTTGTAGCTAATTGTTTAATCCTCTTTGCTAGTCATGCTAACTATTCTGGAATTTGTCGTTGCAGAAGTTGAGATGTGCAGTGGACCCACACTCTGTAGATACCTGCCACTCACAACATTAGCTACCTCGGCAATTATCTGGGTCATCAGACCAGTGCTCATGGTAATTATGGTCTATATTCAAGGAACTCTTGGTTAATAATGGACTCAAAACACAACAGTAAGAATGCTAGCAAATTTATTACACTATATTTTGTTAAGTGTTCTTTTCTATTAAAAGCTGTTGTTACTCTCTCACAATGCCTAAGTAATAAACTTTACAGAGGATATGTATGCACAATAAAAATATATGCAGAATTTTGTTTCTCCATGGTCTCATGGATCTGTTGGGAATCCTGGAATGATAAATAAACAGTAAGACTGCTGTGCAACAGAAGTTGTAACTACTTAAAAATATGGCAGATAGCAAGCAGTATCTGGAAACTCAATTCTAGAAAGAGAATCTCCATTGAAA